>NC_090448.1:457478202-457795588 GCF_031143425.1 Pleurodeles waltl
TCGGCAGGGACCATTTACTAGGCTTTAGGAAATATGCTTTAAGTTCATCTTGGGTCTTCTACTATGCCATAATCTGGTCTTCCAGGACTCAGTTTAGCGTTATGCTAGTCTGCTTCCTCTCCTTATAATTGGTCGACAAGATGGTATTCCACCTTACCTTTTGCAAATGGCAGCCTGCACCTTGTGTGCCAATAAAACTCTATGCTAGTATTAACTCGCTGGAGATACTGATCTCAATAATCTGTGGTGAATGGTCACTCTCGCACCTTGCAGTTATGTTGAAACTCGCAATTTTGTGAAAGAGAGAGTTATGAAATTATAGCCCAAGATAGATTCTACTTTGCAAGATTTCCTTGTGACAGAAACTGGAATGTCAACCTGGCAGCACCCACTAAGTACCCGGTATCCAGGAGCCTCTAGACTGTGACAGAATTCATGATCTAATATACTGGCTTTCTGTACTTAAAAATTTATATTGGGATACCCCAACGCATATCTGTTCTTCTTAAGCAGCCACTAATCTAAGATGATTTGCCAGACTAGGATCAAAATCACCTGTATGTACCGTGGTATTCCACTACACAAGTCTTGCAGTTCCAGAAGAGAAATTTCTAACATTTTTTTATTTTGCTTTTTTTGCATGGAGCCTTGATTAATAAAGAGATTTAGAAAAGTAATTGGCCTGTTTTACTTCCGAAGTCCCAACTGATTATTATTAAGCCAAGTGTGTGCAGTGATTTAAGTTCTAGATAGCTAACCCGAAAGACGTGCTCAGTGTCACGGATTGAGAAGCCACTGTTGGACCGGGCCCTTTTTGTAGGGTTATCCCCAAACCTTTTGCCTCATTTCTCCTATTTATCTGGCCTGTTTGTGTTGGCTTTAGGACTGTGGGCACTTTACCACTGCTAACCAGAGCTAAAGTGTATAAGTTATTTGCCTAAATTGCACTGGTGATTGGTTTCTCCATGATTGGCATATTTGATTTACTACTAAGTTCATATTATAGTGCACCATGTGCGCCCAGGGTCTGGAAATCAAATGCTGCTAGTAGACCTGCAGCACTGATTGTGTCACCCAAACGGGTGATACAATCAGGTCTCAGAGATGCCACTGCAGTGTCTGTGTGTGCAGTTTTAAACTGCCAGTTCTACCTGGCAAGTGCACCCACTCGCCATGCCCAAACCTTCCCTTTCACTACATACAGATCAACCCTAAATTGGCCCAAGGCAGCCCCATGGGCAGGGTGCAGTGTATTTAAATGATAGGATGTGTACTGGTGTGTTTCACATGTCGTGATAGTGAAATAATGCTAAATTTGTTTTTCACCATTGCAAGGCCTCTCTCTCCCATAGGTCACCATGGGGATTACCTGAAATATCTTTTAAGTGTAATTTCCCATTGGGAGCACATGGTTATGTGGAGTTTGGGGTCTCAACTCACAATGAACAAATACATCTGTTTAGTAAAGTTGGTTTTTAGATTATAAGTTTGAAAATGTCACTTTTAGGAAGTGGGCATTTTCTTGCTCAACCATTCTATGCCTCTGCCTGTCTGCTGGAATACATGTCTGGGTCAGGATGACAGTTGGGCTGTTTGTGAATTCACTCTAGACAGTCGCACAAAGAGAGCTGAAGGGTGCCCTGCATATCCTGATGGGTCTTCCTGGGCTAGAGTGATGGGAGGAGCGGACACTTGCTCCTGAATAGGACCGAGTCTGTCCTTACACAAAGCAGTCTTCAACCACCTGGAGTATGTCCGGGGCTAAGGCAGGAAAGACAGGCTCTTGTGCACAACAAAGACTTTCCTTTGAAGTTTGCCTATTTCAAATGAAGAAATGAGTATATGTATTGGGCCTCTGAGACCACAACTTCAGAACACTTCTGAACTGGGGTCATTCTGCCAGGGAGAGGATCGGGATGATGTTCGAGGAACTGCCACTTTGCCTGTTGCTTAGCTGTGCTGGCCTGCTGTTTGCTGATTCTGCCCTTGGAGTGAAAGGACTGGACTCTACATTCTGCTTCCCAAAGTTCTCCAAGGGCTTGAACTGAGCTTCCCTCCTGTTAGGAAGCCTCAGGTACATCAAAGACTTCATCTGCCAGTTCCTGGGCTTTTCTGCTGAGAGCCCTGACTTGCAAAGTGGTGTCAGATCCGGTCCCAGTGCCCTTGGAAGTGGAAGCTGTTGACCTGGAGAAAAATCCATGCACGAGTTGTTGCAGCAGAATAATCAATGTAGTGCATGTACTGTGGCTGAAATATCGACGCAGTGACTGCCTTGCGGCTGTGAATTCAATGCATCTCCTGCTTCAGTGCGGATTCAACGCATCTCTTGTTTTCACCCATCACCCCTGGGCGTCATTTACTTCATCAATGCTGCACTGCAGTAAGGATTCCATGCATTGCCTTCCTACGAGGAAAAGAACCAACACATTGCCAAACCCAGTGGGAAAAGGATCAACATATCGCTTGCTTCTCCGACGTATCACCTCCTTTGTAGCCCGCATCATCTTCGTTTTTGACACTTTCAAGGTACTGTGTATTATAAGGATACAACCATAGAATCTTCAAGATTAAGACTCTTTTAAAGCTTAAGAAGTGATATCTCTACTTGTGTATGTTCGATTTTTTTTGTTTTGGTCTTGTTTTATTAAGATAAGTATTGGCTATTTTCTAAACTGATGTGGAGTACTTTTGTGGTGTTTTCACTGTGTATGAGAGTGAGTGCGAGTGAGTGTGCGCATGTGTGTGAGTGTGCGAGAGTGTGTGTGCATGCGTAAATACTTTACATATTGCTCTGAGATAAGCAACGGCTTGAGCCAAGCTACGAAAGGGGTGAGAGCAGGGGTTATCTTCGGTGTGTGACTCCCTTACCCTGACTAGAGTGAGAGACCCTACTTGGAGAGGGTGTAAACTGACTGCCAACTAGAGACCCCATTTCTAACAGCCACCCTTGAGGTGCCCATTTTATTTTATCTGGCTTTTTATGCTGGTGGGACAATTTCCACATCCCCCCAATGGCAGCTCCTCTATTGTTCATGTCTCATGAAGGGAGGTAATATCAAAGCCCCCTCAAATAGGACTCCAGTTTGGGATCTTAATTAAGTTTTTTAATTCCTGCTATATTCCATGAAATAATGGACTTGGACCACGGATTCTTATAAAGAGGCTTATTGTCAGAGCAGTTTGCGTTTTGCGGGGGCCCAGCTGGGAAACAGTTGTTGTACCGAGTGCTTTATTCGGTTGATTTTATCTGGATATTTATCCAAGCAGCATCAGTCAATTTTATTTTGACTGAGTGTAGATGATAACCAATTCCAGTCAGCATGTGAGAATTTGAGGAATTGGAGAAAAAACAACGGCCTTTTGAGCTATTTAGTGAAATCACTGGAGTTTATTTGGGAAGTCTGATTAGTTCTGAAGGCATATACTGCTCTTTTCAGCAATGTAGTGGTTTTCCTCAGGGTCTGCTTAGATGATTATCTTTCTCTGGTAGTTTCTGTTAATAATAATGGGATAATAACACAGTGGGGTACTTCTCATAAGCCAAGTAATATATCATTATTCCCCATTCTTACCAACCTGGCATCATAGGGGTTCCCCGGGTTAAATGTGACAGCCTCTATACTCATGGAAGGGAAATGACTCGGGGCTTTTTGCGTGGTTAAAGTCTTGGATTGTTGTGTCTGTTTAGGATGTCACTGCTACCCCAGGATTTATACTGAGGTTGAAGTACAGACTTGTTTTTTCCATTTGTGTTTATTACATCATTTATAAGGAATCGAGTTGTGCCACTATGCAGTACAGGCTTGTCTTCAGGTAGACTTAATAGTTATAAACATATTTTGGAAGCCTGAGGTTGGGCATTAAGAGTGATCACATGTCATATGTTCTTACTGCGACGTTGGACAAACAGTTTCTCGGTTGGCATCGGATGGTTCTCAGTTAACATTTCATAGTTCCCAGCAATAGACTGATTTCTATCCATTGTTGACATCTAATTGTTCCCAGTGCTAGATTGCT
Organism: Pleurodeles waltl; assembly: GCF_031143425.1. Taxonomy (NCBI): domain Eukaryota; kingdom Metazoa; phylum Chordata; class Amphibia; order Caudata; family Salamandridae; genus Pleurodeles; species Pleurodeles waltl. Next base: position 457,482,220 of record NC_090448.1, read on the forward strand.
CACTGGCCATTTTTTGCAAAGTGATAAGTTTCTGGGTACCAGGTGTTTTACACTTTCAGATGAATGGAGTTGCAACCTTTTGCGATCAGAAGACACCATTGAATGAGTAGTCTAAGTCTCATGTTACATGTGTCTATGGCAATGATCAGTGTGTACATCCCCTTGGGCCTTTCAAGTGTTTGTACATTCATGAGATTCGTTGTCAGCAGACTCTCTTTGTGTTTGTTTAAAAATTGAAAGATTTGGCAGTAGTTTCTCTTAGCCTCAAAGCTCTCACAATTTGTTCAGTCCTTTTGTTTTCTAAATCTTTTCCGTTTACTTCTCGAGGAAGCAGACACCTTTGAAGGTGAGTATGATGAAGGACTTTTGTTATAAAGGCTCTACGTTTCAGAAAATGATAAAAACAGCTGAGATGCAGGTTCTGTGAAATTGGGCAATTCACTCTCATTGTTTTCCTCATGGTCCTGACTTTTGTGTACTTCTGCCATCACACAGATTTTAGTTGGGACCTGGGACTCAATTAAGATTGGCTGAGGAGTCTTTTGACATAATGATCCTAAGGGTTCCAGATAGTAGGAGGTCCTACAGGGGGTGACCATTGTAGAGGGAAGAAAGTGCACCTTGATGGATTTAACTTCTTCAACTCAAGTAGGTGCAATAGCGGGAATTCCTGTCATTTTTCCACAAAGGGGCTACAAATACATTTTAGGTTCTGACTGATTAACAGTAGACGGTCGTTTGTTTTTTTGTATGTATTTTTTTACATATTTTTATTGGTTTTGAACAAGTGATAAAGACTAAAATCGAGCAGGAAGCACCTGCATAATACACATTGATCAAACTTATCCAACTGTCCAGAGGGGCAAACCTTCCGCAGTCAAACAGTCATTTTTTGGATTACAGGAAAGTGTTGGTGGTATTAAAATCTCTCCAAGGTAGGTATGTCACAGTCATCTGTTTTGTCCAGATCATAGTACCTGTACCAGGGAACCCTGATCATAACACATTTCTTCGGGCAACCTCTGCTTTATAGGTTACCTTTTCAGTCGTCATGTATAGATCCAGCCCCTTCTTCCAGTCATCTACCAATGGTGGTTCAGGACTCCCCCTTCCCCATGTATCTAATATCTCTCTTACCTACCATTAACCCTAAGTTACAGAAAAGTAGCTGGGTTCGCAGAATATCTATGTCTATAGGAATGCCTAGGAGTACATACTTGTGATTCACTGCGTGGGATATATTAAGAATCTGTCCCAATTCAGTTATCATTGTCTCCCAATAGTGTTCAATCATTGGGCAGTCCCAAAAGGATGTGCAGAAATGTTCCCAATCTCGTTTTACTTCTCAGGCATTCCGGTGACTCAGTTCTCCCGAATTTATGAAGTCTGACTTGGTCATAAATGCGGTGCAGTATTTTGAATTGTATAAGCCTCACTCTGGTTTTTATGTCAACTACCCAGGGGATGCATGAGCGTTGACTACCATTCTATGTCATTTAACTCTCCTAGTTCTCTATCCCTATCATATGTCTCTTAGTTTCCGCAGGTGACAATATTTATAGTTTTATATGTTTAAAATCACCTTTTCAGGTATATCCCATTGAAGTAGCCTGCCTTCTAGTGGGGTGTATTCTGGAATCTCCCCTATGTTTCTTCCCTCCGCCATCCATGCAAGTCTCAACTGTAAGTATCTATAGTGTTGTATTGAGTGCAGTTGGTATTCTCTCTGGAGGGAGGTAAAAGGAATCAATTCCCCCATTCTATATGAGATCTGCTAATTTAGATATCCATATGAGGTCCCAGGACAGAAACTCTGAGTTTCCATATTTCCATAAAACTCCGACCAAGCCATAGTGGGGTCTCCCGAGTGATCTTTCCTGCCCACCCTAAGTATTGACTAGTTTTGAGCCAGATACCAATCACCACCTGTGTTGCTGGTAACAACTTCTTCCAGTCCTGACCCCCATACAAATAGTGCAGACAGGACTTTGCCTGGAATTGAGAGCACTCTATCCTGTAGGTGGGGTGGCTGGCAGGTGCATGTCCCCATCCATGAATTGTTATCAAACGAGCCATCCAGTAATATACCCTAATGTTTGGGAGGTCCAGGCCTCCATTATATTGGTTTCTCTGTAAAGTTTGTAGTGCTACCCCAGGATGTCCTCCCCCACCATAGTAGTTGGTGTATTTCCCCGTTCATCTTGGTAAAATATTCTTCGGAACGGGATAATAGCTTTTTTGAAATATGCAGAGAAATGTGGCCAAAGTTTTCATTTTAAACATTGCTGCACCTCCCACTAAAGTCAGTGGCAGCTTAGCCCATCTGCTCACATCTTTTTAGAAGTCTGCTAGTGCTCAGTGGAGATTGTGGTCCAGATCCCTTTCTCTATTTAATGTGACAGATTCCTAGGCAGCTGAATCCTTCTTGTTCTATATCGATGTGATGAGGTAGCTTATCCAGTGATGTCTCCCCTCCAGCTGGATAGAAGGTCGTTTGTTGGACTGCTAAGTAATTCTTTTATTGCCAAGGGCAAATTCTCAAAGTGTGATTCTATAGCAGCAGTATATTGGGCCAGAGACTCCAGCTAAGAAATCTGAATATCGAATTTATTTGATTGAAACTTGAGGGCCCTTTAATGTGGCATCCAATGTTTGGAACACAGCGGAACCAGATGTTGCGTTTCAAGACCCTGCTATGCTTGCAGGAGAATCACACCCCTTCCACTGAATTACATGCCTTAAGATGGTTTCAACACGCTGTTTCACTGTCATCTTTTGATTGTTCTGGTGTACAAACTCTCAAAGATGTTTCTACTGCATAAATAAACAGAGCGTTTGATGAGCTTGGAGGCAGAGGTGTATCAAAAAAGGATAAAGAGTTTTTATTTGTTGCATCAGTTATTGGGAGAGTGGGGAAAGTTACCAACAGGCGATAAAGGAAAAGTCTGATCTGCAGCCATCAGGGTCTCCATATTTTATTTTATTTTTTTTCAATCCCGTACCTGTTTTTTACTGGCAGATATTTTAGTGGAGACTTGGATCTGGGTGCCAACGTATTAAACTTACCTTCCTCACACTTTGAGGAGCCATTAATTCTGGAACCAGGAATGTAAATAAGGAAGGAGTCATTGTGCACTGTACAGAAGTTGCTGGGTTGTTGAATTTTCTCAGTAAAACCTTTTGAGGGAGGCAGGTTTCACTATATGGGGGAGTCTCGTTGCCTCCTCACAGGTTACATTGGCAGTTCGTGTAATTTTGCGTAGATGGAGGTCTTTCTTATGGAATTTCACTGGTTTCAATATAACTGCTGGATGTAGACCTCTGTTGGCAGGTGCATATTTTTTTCTGGCACAGCTGAAGGACATGGTTTTGGCATCTTTTGGGCTAGCACATGGTGTGCTGAACAATGAAAGTCTCACTGGCTGGAACAGGGCTGGGGCACTGCATTCCTAGAGTTTTACCCACTGTTGGCTGCTTTGCGGATCTGGGGTGCCGAACTCGAAAACAGGATGGTTTTGTTCCATGTGGACAACATGATGGTTAATTTAGTGAGTCATCAGAAGGCAAGGGATCTGAGGGTTCTGAAACTGCTGGGGCGCTTTATTTTGGCATGCTAACAGTTTAACATTGTTTTTAAGGCCAGGCGTTCCAGGAATTAGCAGTAACATAGCTAATGCTTGGTCTCATTCACAGTGGTGGTGGTTTCACCTGCTGGCTCCCGGAACAGACTTGGACAAGACAGTTGCCAGAGCATGTCTGGGTGAGGGGTGAAAGAGGACACTGGAATTGGTGGAACAGTTGGTTTCTACATCTACTCAAAAGATGTATTTAAAGGCTTGGCAGGAGTTCTCACAGTTTAAGCACACTCAAGTTGATGCCTGGGCAGGAGGGAGGTACGGGGATCTGATTGTTTCTGTTCTGCATCTTATTGATAAGGGTTTGTTGCACACCACTATTTCAGGGATGTTTGCTGAGATGTCCTTTTATGGTAGTTGAGGGTAACTTGGTGAGGAGAATATTGTGTGGGTAAGGTAAGGCCAAACTGCTTGAAGCTGAGGGCACAGTCACAGTTGAATTGTTCAACCAAGTGGTCATGTTGCCTACGTGCTGTTATTCACCTTTCAAGGTGTTTCTGTTCCGTTTATTGATGGTTTGGATGTTTTTGGTGTTTTTAGTGTTTATGAGTTACTGGGTGGTCAGGGCAGTGAGTGGTTGTCTTATGGTGATTATATATATATTTTTTTACAGAGAGATCTTATTTAAGTAAATAGTTGCAGCATTCTAAAACTCATCCAGTGCATAGGCGTAATATGTCCCCAGTAGCAGAATGGGGGGATTTGCTACTGGGGGTCACCACTGAGAGAGGGAAGAATTTTTTCAAATCAAGATGGGTCGACAGTTACTGAATATCAGTTGCTGTCAGTTTTTAGGATGAGTTTGACTAGTCTCGGTTTAGATGCAGGCTTTTAAGCGACACATTCATTTCCTATACAGGCAGCAACGGGGGCTGCCAGATTAGGTTTGTCTTGGAGGGATATTAAGTGGACTGATAGATGCCACTCGCAGTGTTGTAAAAGGTACATTAGGAAGTAGGGTTCCGGGTGATTTTCATTGTTCGCTCTTGTTTGTGTTTGATACATTTTCTTCTTTCTTTGTAGGTTTCCACTGCAAAAATGGTAACATTTATTGTGTGACATTCTTTTATAAGCTGGGCTTTGCAGTTTGCTGGCTAGCAGTCGGCACAAAGTTTTCTGGTGGGGCAAAAGCGGAATGTTTTGGGGAGGTTTACTTCCTTTGCTAACAGAATTGTCCTCCAACCGGGTTTGTCCTGATTTGCTGTTTATTCATCTTGGGAGAATTATTTGGTACTCTTATAGGGGCTCACACTCTTGCAGCCGATGAAGGTGGACATACAGTAGTATGGACTGAATTTGTGCCACGGAGAAAAGTGAGGGGTGCAGTCAAACATGCAGAGGTGGACAAAGACAGACTGATGATGAACAGTGCCTTGATGGTTTTTTTTGTCAGTCGATTGGGGTGGCGGTGCTGGCCCCTTCACATACTAAAGAGGAGGAGGGACATCTGTTTCAAGTGGACGGCATGCATCTGTCCAAATTTGGATATGCATTTTACTTGATGGAGTTGCAGGAATTACTAGCACAAATGTGGCATGATGAGGCTTGGTGTGTTTGAGATGAGTGCTGTCAATTTTTGGGCGGTACATGGAAATAGCTTTCATGATTTTACTGGTTGGTGGTAATTTGGGTGGTGGAAATTCGGTGTGGGCACATCCATCACTAGGGTGGGAGGGGATACCAGGGGAAGAGAAGAGGAGATGGAGCAAGGAGAAGGGGAGTGCTTTTGATGAGAATGGGTTGGGTTGAGTGAGTGTAAGGAAATGCCTCCTTGGCATGGTTACCCCCTGACTTGTTGCCTTTGCTGATGCCAAGTTATGATTTGAAAGTGTGCTGAGGCCTGCTAACCAGGCCCCAGCACCAGTGTTCTTTCCCTAACCTGTACCTTTGTCTCCACAATTGGCACACCCTGGCATCCAGGTAAGTCCCTTGTAACTGGTACCCCTGGTACCAAGGGCCCTGATGCCAGGGAAGGTCTCTAAGGGCTGCAGCATGTCTTATGCCACCCTGGGGACCCCTCACTCAGCACATGCACACTGCTTGCCAGCTTGTGTGTGCTGGTGGGGAGAAAATGACTAAGTCGACATGGCACTCCCCTCAGAGTGCCATTCCAACCTCACACTGCCTATGGCATAGATAGGTCACCCCTCTAGCAGGCCTTACAGCCCTAAGGCAGGGTGCACTATACCACAGGTGAGGGCATAGGTGCATGAGCACTATGCCCCTACAGTGTCTACGCAAAACCTTAGACATTATAAGTGCAGGGTAGCCATAAGAGTATATGGTCTGGGAGTCTGTCATACAAGAACTCCACAGCACCATAATGGCTACACTGAAAACTGGGAAGTTTGGTATCAAACTTCTCAGCACAATAAATGCACACTGATGCCAGTGTACATTTTATTGTGAAATACACCCAGAGGGCATCTTAGAGATGCCCCCTAAAAACATACCTGACTTCCAGTGTGGGCTGACTAGTGTTGCCAGCCTGCCACACACCAGACATGTTGCTGGCCACATGGGGAGAGTGCCTTTGTCACTCTGTGGCTAGTAACAAAGCCTGTACTGGGTGGAGGTGCTTCTAACCTCCCCCTGCAGGAACTATAACACCTGGCGGCGAGCCTCAAAGGCTCACCCCCTTTGTTACAGCGCCAAAGGGCATCCCAGCTAGTGGAGATGCCCGCCCCCTCCAGCCACGGCCCCACTTTTGCCGGCAAGGCCGGAGGAGATAATGAGAAAAACAAGGAGGAGTCACTGGCCAGTCAGGACAACCCCTAAGGTGTCCTGAGCTGAGGTGACTCTGACTTTTAGAAATCCTCCATCTTGCAGATGGAGGATTCCCCCAATAGGATTAGGGATGTGCCCCCCTCCCCTCAGGGAGGAGGCACAAAGAGGATGTACCCACCCTCAGGGCTAGTAGCCATTGGCTACTAACCCCCAGTCCTAAACACACCCCTAAATTGAGTATTTGGGGGCCCGCAGAACCAAGCAAGATAGATTCCTGCAACCTGAAGACGAAGAAGGACTGCTGACCTGAAGCCCTGCAGAGAAGAAGGGGACATTAGCAACACAAAAGGATGATGGACGGAGTGCTGACAATGCAAACACTCACCCCCAGTCACAGATCTGGGTTTAATCCATCGTTTTTTTGCTGCCCATGCCATTCCAGTTTGGACCCAGCCATATGCAAATCAGTCTTGACCTTGTTCCCCATGGGAACAGTCTAGCCCGAACTGCCAGGCCAGGTCTTCCCTGGACTGGAAACAAGCATCCTGGGACCGGTTTCGGGGTTTCACTCCTCATCAGCCAGGCTAGCTTGAATCCATTGGCATGGGAAGCACGGGACCCACGTCTGGGCATACCCTTCCCACTTAGGGCGACATTAGCAACAGAAAAGGATGATGGACGGAGTGCTGACAATGCAAACATTCACCCCCAGTCACAGATCTGGGTTTAATCCATCGTTTTTTTGCTGCCCATGCCATTCCAGTTTGGACCCAGCCATATGCAAATCAGTCTTGACCCTGTTCCCCATGAGGAACAGGGTCAAGACTGATTTGCATATGGCTGGGTCCAAACTGGGGTGACGTGGGTCCCTTGCTCACTGTGCCACTGGAATCAAGCTAGCCTGGCTGCTGTGGGGTGAAACCCCGAAACCAGTCCCAGGATGTTGGTTTCCGGTCCAGGGAGGACCTGGCCTGGCAGTTCGGGCTGGACTGTTCCCATGAGGAACAGGGTCAAGACTGATTCGCATATGGCTGGGTCCAAACTGGGGTGGCATGGTGAGCAAAATAACGATGGATTAAACCCAGATCTGTGACTGGGGATGAGTGTTTGCATTGTCAGCACTCCGTCCATCATCCTTTTGTGTTGTTAGAGAAGACGGAGACACCAACTGCTTTGGCACCAGCCCTACCGGCCTGTGTCCCCACTTCAAGAAAAACTGCAACAGCGACGCGTACCCCAGGGTCCAGCGACCTCTGAAGCCTCAGAGGACTATTCTGCACCTAAAAGGACCAAGAACTCCAGAGGACAGCGGCCCTGTTCCAAAGAAACTACAACTTTGCAACAAAGAAGTAACTTTTAAAGACCACACGTTTCCCGCTGGAAGCGTGAGACTTTCCACTCTGCCCCCGGCACGACCTGCGGAGAACCAACACTACAGGGAGGACTCCCCGGCGACTGTGACCCTGTGAGCAGCCAGAGTTGACCCCCCTGACCCCCCCCAGCGACACCTGCAGAGGCACCCCCTGACCACGACTGCCTGCTTCAAAGAACCCGATGCCTGGGAAACACACTGCACCCACAGCCCCCAGGACCTGAAGGATCCGACCTCCAGTGCAGGAGCGACCCACAGGTGGCCCTCTCCCTTGCCCAGGTGGTGGCTACCCCGAGGAGCCCCATTCCCCCCCCCCCCTTGCATCGCTGAAGAGACCCCTGGGTCTCCCATTGAAATCTATTGCAAACCCGACGCCTTTTTACACCCTGGACCCGGCCGCCCCTGTGCCGCTGAGGGTGTACTTTTTGTCCTGACTTGTGTACCCACCAGTGCCCTACAAAACCCTCCTGGTCTGCCCTCCGAAGTCGAGGGTACTTACCTGCTGGCAGACTGGAACCGGGGCACCCCCTTCTCCATTGAAGCCTATGCATTTTGGGCACCATTTTGACCTCTGCACCTGACCGGCCCTGAGCTGCTGGTGTGGTAACTTTGGGGTTGCCCTGAACCCCCAACGGTGGGCTACTGTGGACCCAACTTTGAACCCTGTAAGTGCTTTACTTACCTGAAAAACTAACAAATACTTACCTCCCCCAGAAACTATTGAATTTTGCACTGTGTCCAATTTTAAAATAGCTTATTGCCATTTTGTACCACAACTGTACATGCTATTGTGATGATGCAAAGTTCCTAAGATACCTGAGTGAAATACCTTTCATTTAAAGTATTGTTTGTAAATCTTGAACCTGTAGTTCTTAAAATAAACTAAGAAAATATATTTTTCTATATAAAAACCTATTGGCCTGGAATTGTCTTGGAGTGTGTATTCCTCATTTATTGCCTGTGTGTGTACAACAAATGCTTAACACTACCCTCTGATAAGCCTACTGCTCGACCACACTACCACAAAATAGAGCATTAGAATTATCTCTTTTTGCCATGTTCTTACCTCTAAGGGAAACCCTTGGACTCTGTACACACTATTTCTTACTTTGAAATAGTACATACAGAGCCAACTTCCTACAGTGAGAGACTGGATAATGTAAAGAATGGGTAGGTGGAATGAATGACTTTGCGGGGAATGTGGTGTTTGGGGGAGGCTGCCTATGTTGGGGTTTCGAGGGAGGGGATGGATGTCAGGGTTATGCATTAACAATGTAATTGTTTACAAGTTGTAAATGAAGAAACACTGTTGATCTACAAACCGGTCCTAATTAAGTGGCCTTTTCTGCTACGACCAGCTTGTGGGAGTTTTTTTGTTGCACAATGCTTGTTGATGCATTTGTACGTCTTATTTTCCTTTGTTTTTTTTTTTCACCAATTCAGTTTGTCACACTCTAGTGCAGGTGGCATACTTGGGACTTTTCGTAGCTGACAACAATGAGCTCTTTTTTCTGAGCATAACAGTAAGTCTCTGGTTTGCAGATGCAGGCTTATTCTCGATGGCGCATTGGGGAAAATCTAAAACACGGTCTTTAGAAATAGCTCCTGGTCCTGGGTCCAACTGAATGATAGGTTTGCCCTTGAGTTTCCACTATTTTGTTGCGAGGTGACAAAGTCTTATTCTTTAACACAGATTTATAAACTCATAGACATGACTCACTTAATTGTTTTATACAGCTCATGGAGGGTGTATTAAAGTTTAGTGGGGGACAAAAAACATATTTTCAATGTAATAATATTTGTCGTGGGTTATGTTCGACTTCTGCCTTTGGTATTGTCCTAAAATACCTGTATGATGAAAATTTTGCCATATGAAAAAGTGTACAGTTAATACAATTTTTGAAGTAGAGGAAATAAATGTCAGTCGAGACGGCTTGAATGACAAATTCTTGCTTTATAAAGAACAATTTATTTATTAAACCAATCCAGTATTTGAAGAGATGGTACATCTACAGGCATGACTCAGGACACTTTCCTGAAGCTCTAGCTATGCCTCTACAGGTGGCAGCAGAATCCTTGGTGTATCTCTGTATACAGTGGCGTAGCGTGGGTTGTCAGCACCCGGGGCAAGGCAAGTAATTTGCGCCCCCTAACCCGGGGCAAGGCAAGTAATTTGCACCCCCTAACCCGTGGATTTAGTCTCTTCCAAGATGTTGCGCCCGGTGTGGCCGGCCCCCCCTGCGCCCCCCACGCTACGCCACTGTCTGTATATCCGGTAAATCGGGTCCGCCATTCGTGCAGTTCCTGCTGTGTTCTGGCGACTAGGTAGCAGTAGGATCAACTGCTCCAAGCACATGTACCAGCTTGGTCAACAAGTATACAGTGGAATGGCCAAGACACTCATTAATAAGCTATTTTAGGGCAACCTTAACTTTCATGTTAGCTCTAGTGGCAAAGTATTACATCTTAAACACCAGCCATGATCGAGGATATTTAACATATTAGAAAGTCTGGTATAAATGTTATCTGTTGAGATTACGTTCCTTCGTTTTCCTCCCTCTTGGTTTCTTTGCTAACCTTATCTGTATAGCTTTAGATCTTAAGTACCGGCCACGTGATAGCCTGGCACTTTTAGAATGTTTTGTATAACTTTTTTTTTAATCATTAAGTCCCTTCATTGTTTTTAGTTCTGACTTCTTTGTTTTACTAAATCATGTCACGTTTTATGTAACTACATATTGAGTAATAAACGTAATTACTACATTAAAAGCGGTAATTGGGAGATATTCATGAGTAGTGTTCTTTCCAAGCAGGGAAAATAAAGATTGTTGTTTCTTCCTGTAGTGTTTGCTATGGATTCAATCCGAAAGTTCACAGGAAGCATTTTCACATTTCAGATTATTTCCGGGTTATTGCTGTCAGACAAGTTTCAGCTATTTCCAGGCGGCACATTTCTCTTACTAGGTGAAAGAATGAAAAAATCCCGAAGATAATTCACCCTATACTACAGTATCCTCATCTTGAAATCAATTTGTTATTTCTTCTATAAACTCCCTAAACTAGTAATATCCAATACTGAGGGCGGGCCACAGAGGTGGCTAAAAGAGAACAAAATATTTTACAACTATTCTGTTGGCGTTTCACATGTAGGTAAATACATATAAAATACAATTCACATATTTTAAATGAAGACCTGCAAATTGAAATACTGGGTGAAATGCATTCCTTAAGTTAGGACAGCTCAACATGATAATGTAATTGCTGTAAATGTCTTTTGGGTAACCATAGACACGAAACTAAAACTTAGTAGGTGCACTGAGGAATAGTGTCATGTGTATTTATAGTGCGAGGAGGTCTCGCCCTGTGACAGAAAGCACCATGAATATGCAAGCCATTATTTTCAAACTTTATTATATTAGAAGTGACCGAGCCACTGTAAATTCAAGCTTGGCTCAAGACAGAGGCTGGCTCTGGCTTAGTTTGAGGTAATCTTGGACCCTTGAGCCCAAACTGAGCAATCTTTCACATGCCCTTAAACCTCATGAACCAAGAATTAAAGACAAAGCATTAACATTTGATTTGAAACAAAACATATGAGAGAAAAAGATATCCATCTTGTTCCTGTATTGCACACTAGGAATCCATGAAACCTGATCCTGGCTTCCCTGCTTGGCTAAATTGTGTGATCCTAGGAATATATTTTATTTTGCTTTGTTGTTACCACACAGTAGTGGTAATTAATGGCATAAAGTTTGCACTGGGGGTAGATCAACCGGGACGAAAGGCATGTTTGGCACTTTCCACCACATTTACAAGAACTTATTATTTTTTGCCACTTGAAAGCTCAAGTTAATGATTCCATCATTTCTAGATTGAAATATTCTAATTCTTGCTAAGTTAACCTGAGTAAGCTATTTACGCGCATCAATGTGTTCATAATATGGCGGCATGACTTGTTAAGAATTTCAGGAAAACTTCATAGGTTCTCTGAGGCTCACCATAAGCTGTAGTGGTTTTTAGTTTCTATAAAGGTCTATTATAAGGGCACTCCACTATGCCCAGGGAGCCTATTATGAAACAGTGCAAGTGCTGCATATATGTTTGCTTCCAAATCTAAATGATCCCCATGTTTGATTTTACCTCCTGCTATCAGTCCCTCGATTTAGAAAGGCAGGGTATGTGGGGTGTAAACAGGGGAGTTCCTTCGCTTTTGTTGCTTCTGCTATTGGAAATGCACTGTTCTTGGCTATACAAAATAGAGGACCATTCTACATTCAGGATGGCTCTTAAAATTAATCTTTTATTGATTATCTTCATATCTTTTCTGGTGTGGTTGGTTAGTCGGTCAGTTTTAGGGTGTTCGTGGCAAATTATAAGTAACAACTCAAATCATATCTTGCGTGTATGAGTTTTCAGTATATTTAGTGGGAGCCCTCAAGCCCTAAAGGGAGGGACAGTAGCAATTTTAGAATCAAGCAGAAATGAGGACTTGTGGCTCCTGTGATGGAGCACTGTCACATGAGTCTTTGCTCAGCTGGCTGTCCACTGACCTATGGTGAGACTGAGAGATAGTTCAGCTATGTAATGCCTGAAGATATAATTTATGGGAAGCCAGAGACCTACTCCACTGCTTAAAACAAACAACCCTGTGATCAGCTTCTCAGAGTGTATAGCAAGACAGGTGCAGAATTTGCTTTAACGTATGCCTTGTGTGGATTTTCTCTGGAATGGTGTCTGTGAAGAGGGAGTACACAAGCAATCCCTTTTGTAAACATTGCATCACCATGTCCTGCCTCTTCAAACTGATGTAGTTTGGCAGCAAAGTGCCTCTAAAACCTTATTCCACTGTCACACTAAGCCTATGTCTGTCAAAAGGACTTTGATATTGTGTATAACAGGTTACCAATGAACAAGCATTCCACACGTAAATTACTACTGTGTTAACTACTTGTTCCAGTGAAAATTTGGTAACCATGTTGCCTACCTGGTGTCCCTTTTGCGCCCCATTATCATTTGCCCCTTACTGTCCCTGGCCTGGCTAACTTCTATAACTAGTATGGACATTTAGGAGAATATGGTAATTCTTTTCAAATGAATTTTAGAGAAAGTCATAACAAATGTAGCATATTATAATGCACATTGCCCCAACAGGATTTACAAATAGCACTGATACTTTAGTGGAATTGACACTATGGGCCTCATTAAGAGGATGGGGGTCTTCAGACCGCCAGCTTCGCGGTGGCGGTCAGGACCACCGCTGCTGTGGCGGACCAACCACCACATAAAGACCCTGGCGGTCAGACCCCCAGGGTTCCGCCAGCACTGCCAGGATTCATGATCTCGATGGCATGGCGGTTGCAGATATGTTAATCCGCCAGGGCAGTGCTGCCCTGCAGATTACGACCTTGTTCTCCACCAGCCTTTTCATGACAGTTTCACCGCCATAAAAAGGCTGGTGATAACAGGTGCAGGGGACCACAAGGGAGCCCCTGCACTGCCCATGCACTTTGCATGGGCAGTGCAGGGGGTCCCCTGCCCAGCACCATCACAATGCTCACTGTCTGCCTTGCACAGAGTGAACTTTGCGAGGGTGCCGGCAAATCGATTACGAGACAGAGACAATGCTGTAGCCTGTTTCCCGCTAGGCCGCCGGGCGGAACCCTAGGTTTCCGCCCGGCAGCCTAGCAGGAAACTCTTAATAGGTCCGGCGGGGTGGTGGTCACAAAGGCGGCGGCAATCCCTGTCAGGATTTTGGCGGACAGGCTTTCCCGTCCTTCAAATTCTTAATCAGGCCCTATTTGCTGCAGGCTTCAAAACAGAAACTTAAGCATGAGCATTGTTATTGTAAAATATGCTATTTAGAGGCATAATGCGTGTTTATGTGACCTTTTTGGAGGACACTGCCTATAAGCTGCACATTTAATTTGTTCTGGAGCTTGGAGGAATAGTTTTTGCATGCTAGAACGCTACTTGTTGCAAACATTTTATGGCAGCTATATTTTTTTGCCTTTTCTTTAGGGTTGGTAGATGTCGCTCACTCATCTCACATAAGACCTGATCAATGTGGTGTGCTAACCAGAACTATTTTATCTTGATTTAGAACAATGCAGTTTCCGGGGTAAGTAATTAACAGATGGTAGTACTGCCATCTGATTAGCATTCACTAATTCAATCTCAAGAAGAATGGAAGATGCATTAGTAATCAGACTGAAGTCTTGACTGTCACACATCCCCAAATCAGGTACATTAACACTCCCAGCTCAATGTTCTGAGATCTGTCATGTGTGCCACTATAAATAAGCATATGTTGCGGCAGTCCAATGAGAAAACTGAAAACGTGCCTTGGGTCAAAAGTCAGACAGGATGGTCTTTCTGCAGATCAAATTAAAAATATTTCATGGGCTGTTATTTCACAGAAGGATTTCTGGGAAAATTGGTATAAAGAGCCATTATCTTGTAGTAACGTGAAGAAAACTGGTTCTAAAGTGCTTTGCATTGAAATCTGTAGAAGCTACGTTTTAGTTGTAAATCAGTTGTAAATCACTCATTGCCCTTTTTAAAGATCTTTGTCAGTAGACTATAAACACTTAAATCCACTAAAACATGTTTGTTATCCTATCAGGTTTGATCAATACGTTTAAATGGCACATATTATCACTGTTTTCTTTTAGTGGCTCTAGGGTTAGGTCTACCCTATTGCTTGAAGTGTGAGACCTGCCTCCAGTGGTTGACCAGTTACCCCCTCCAACAGAAGTGCCAGTCTAGCTGAGTCCCTGGTCCAATATAGTGGGTGATGGCAACAACTGTCTAAGAAGACTTGATTTCCTACTAGGGATGATATTGATTTAGGTAAAGGTAACAGTTCTGAGCCAACCTTTCAGTCTATCTAGATAAGAGAGTCATTACAGCATTAAGTCTGATTATGAAAATCAGAGACGAGGAAAGACAAGACTCATTTTGATTTCAAAAGTTTTTACATCTTTCAGCCTTCTTTCAATGTCAATGGAAATGCTGATGAAAGTAAATGTAGTTTTGGGAGGAAAAAAAACAAGAAAAAAAAAAAAACAATAAGGAATAACAATAGTACATTTTGAGCACCACCCATGAGACTGGCAAATCCAGATTCTTTAAATATGTGGTCCACAAAATAACAGTGGAGCTGAAGTTACTGTATAATGAAAATGCTACTTCTTTATTTCAATGAAGTGTCCCATCACAATTGATGTATCGACTTGTAAAAAAAAAAAAAAAAAAAAAAATACTTTTTTATACTCATTAATGAGCCATACAAACCTTTTAAAATGGTTCTGTAAATGTTTAATTTTTAGGTTACAGGGATTAGGATTAAAAAAATATGCTGCTGCGTAAGTCACACAACCCCACTGCACCACATTTCCTGGGCTGTGATAGTGTTTGTATTTAGGCACATACCAAGAACAATACCACGGAAAGTAAAACACTTACCTCATCAATAAAAATGTGAGTAAATTCTCTGAGGCTTTTGGCACCAACTATTTTCTGCATTAGAACTCCGGTGGTCATGTAAATCAGCTTAGTGTCTTTGGTTGCCATTTTGTCTAAACCAACCTAGGAAAAATTACAGAGTACAAAACATCAACTGAAATCGCACCAACAATCTTGATACAAGGGTTTGCAGACATTTTGTACTGCAAAAAATCAATGAATGATGTTTTTCACAGCTGCTCTATAGTAATTGTAATTCACTATGATCTGTGTTTCCAAAGAACAGAAAATAGGCACCTTCTTAGTGTCCCCGGTTTTCTTTATCAGTGTATCCCTTCTCACAAGAAGTGATACACGTAGCTTAGAATGATATCGCTTTCTACCAGGACCAAACACTGCTTACCAAAGCAAATTTGTGGGGCTGAAATCTACAGTCATGCCCCACCTCAAAACAACCACATAATCTTCGGATAATTTATTTACTCAGTGGTTCCACAGAAAAACTGAAATCACAAACAGAATGCATCAGCTTAAAATTACAAACTAGACGAATCATTTAAAACATGCCAGAGAATCATCTTTTTTTTTTATTTACAAATACATTAACTGGTAACAGTTAGAAAATCGCATACAGTCATACATCTCCCACTCAGTCCCGCCTTCAGTAGTTATTTGGTAAAAAGAGAAATCATCAAAATTTTGATAACCGTTGGCTTGATATAGCTAAAATATATTGCAGACACAAAGGCTCTTGGAACCACCAATAAGGCTTTTTCTAAAACATGTTTAGTACTTCTCCCCAACAATTGTAACGTGGTCCCTCAAAAAAACTTTGTTCTAATTTAAAAATGTTAAAAATGACAAATCCGATAACATTAACAGACGGTGGTTTAAACATTAAAAATGCCTCTTCATGTGCTGCGGGGGAGCATTTTTTCCAAATTGATACCAAATAGTTGGATCTCAAAATGTATATACCAGGACAAAAAAACACAGCACATTCCCTAAATCTTGCATCATGGCATTAAACAGGATTGGCAACTCCGCTGCCCATAGAATACCCTTTGCTTAGCCCTTGGATTTACGCTTAATGGGAGCAGGCCAAACTTAAACCTCATATAACTAAACCTCATGAGAGGTTCTAGATTTGCTCTTAAATAAAACTATATTGCACCATGAGTGACAAGGAAACAATTTCATTGTAATCCTGGAACCTGTTGACCAAGTGCTAAATTAACTTGATAGTTTCCACGTTTTGTGAATTTTTTCAGTTTTAAGGACAGGATTTCAGTCAAGTTACATTGAAAAATATCATCTTTTGAGAGATATAACTGAGCCGCCAAATACCAAAATAATTTAGAAAAGATAAACGCCTTTTCAAAATTGAGCACAAATACATCCCAAACAACTTCACGACTACTAAAGAGCTTTAAAGCATATCAGAGAATTTGAACAATAGCCCGATAGTTAAAACTAGCTATCGGCAACTCCAAACAACTAATTTCTACTGTGGATGACTGCCCCAAAAATAAGCAATATTTTCTAAGTTTAGATTCGATGCCAGTGTAATTTTCAAAGCAGTTATTGAGTGAGCTCTGCCGCATATAGTATTGTGGAAGTGATTTTGAGACATACTTTTGAAACATCTCTACCCTACAACGTTCCTTTTTTTTATTTACGCCAAACCCAATTACAGTTGCTTCTGAGGTTTTCCCCTTGACATGGTTAGACCATGAAAGGCTGTTTACGTTAAGAGTCTAAAGATAATTATACACTTGCACTAGTTCTAATATGGCCCATTCTCGTAAAGCCATTTACTTCAAGATATCAGACCAGGGTCTCCCATAACAATTGTATTTTTTCCTTTATTCACACCTGAGTTGTAGGAGAAGGTGTAAACCGCTAGGGCACATAATTGTCATTGGAGGGCAACTGGAGTTAGAGACAACAAAATAAATCGTCGGCACACATTAACACCAAAATTGGTTTGAACACTAATTTAGGAGGTGGGCATTCTGTGTGTTTATATGTTCAGGAAAATCAGCTAGGTAAAGGAAAAATATTAAGGGCAATAAAATCCAGCCCTGTTTAAGGCCATTTTGAACTGCAATATTGGAAGTATATTCAGACCCCGAACCGAGTATGCTATTTAACCAGTTGTCAGGATATAAAGATAGCAGTGGGCTTAATAACATAGCTGGAATGCCCCAATGTAGTAATATTTGCCAAAGCAGGGAGATGGTCTGCTTTATCAAATGTGGTGCTAAAATAAACACAATCAAATTTTGGTCTTCCTCAACTTCACCGAATATTTAGCAATCATTAGTAAAACTAGAATGTCATCTGCAGCAGAACAGCCCTCCCTGAAACCACACAGTTCAATCAGGAGAAGATATTTTGTATGTAGCCATTCATAAAGTCTGTGAAAAAGGCATTTGGCAAATATTTTACCTGTTATAGCCAATAGACCAAAAGGGCTGTAGCGCTTAGGGTTGTTTCTATTACCCTTTTTTTAATAAAGAAGAATAATTATACTACCCTTCCAAGACGATGGGACAGACCTGGAATTTAAACCGTGATCAAAGAGTTGTTTCAAGCATAAAGCTCCGGAACTGGGGCAAGATTCTAATACACCTACAATAATTTTATACGGGCTGGATGCCTGAGAGTATTTCAACCCGTTGATTATTTCTTCCACAGTCCGGTCTTCACAAAGACTCAAATTCTAGCAAAGAACCTCACAAAACTCTGCTCAGCTTCCCAAGCTATTAGGGAATTGCATTGGCTTCCCATTAGGGTGATAATCAGCAGCCTAAGACATATGAGGCACAAGAGGGAGGAGAGTGGTTCAGGCCCAGTCCCTACACTCCTCACCCCCAGAATCCAGCAAATGCACCAACAGACCCATGGGAAGCACACTGCACCCCAGGCCACAATAGCGAACCCCACCATCAGTGGTTTGACCCACCAAGTACAGCAAGTCAGAGCTGTGACATGAGCCCCCACCAGGCACTGATGCGCACCCATAACCTCAGATCTGGCCACCTGCAGTCGTCCAGCAGGGCCACCACCAAGCGTTGCAGGATCATACAGATGCACAAGTCACAAGCATCAGAAAGCCCATCAGGAAAGCCCACAGCCACCAGCTATAAACGTACAGTGCAAAGCTGTGAGGAATATGATGTCCAGCAATGAGGTAATCCGTTCAGACCCTGCAAGACTATCAACCCATCAGACCCTTCGACATCATAGTAAACTGAAGTGTGTCAATGCTACAACACAGGCCCCCACTGAGTGCCAAAATGTGCCCTGACACCTCAGTTGAGGCCCTACTTGGCCGCCAAATGGGATCAAGACCTACACTGGCTACAGAATCTGTGAGGCCATGGGACCCCTAGACAACAGGAAGAGAGCACAGGGAGACTCGAGAGTCAGACTGCCTCCCCCCACTAAAGGGCAGTGCCGGGCACAGATATGTGCCTTGAAAAGTCTGGATTGCCCTGTTTCAGCCACCCTCTGTGCGTCCTCAACCCCCTCTCCTCATCTCCAGCTTCACACAAGCAAACTCTAGAAGGCCTAGTGTCTCACTAGAGTCACGGAGGTGTTGAGGGTGAGGTGGGAAGGGTCCCATCACCACTCACGTGTGTCATAGCCCATCACTACCGTCAGCATGCACTCCTTGGCCTACAAGCTTCAGGCGAGCGCACCCAGCAGCAGCCTCTCCAGCCTTCAGGGTCTCCGTTGGGTGGAAAATCACCCCACAAACACGGGAACTGTCTTCAGGGCAGCAGTTGTAGGCCCTCACGTTTCAGGGGCAAGTTGTGACAGTGGGTGAGAGATGAAGGAGGATAAATTACGGGCCGGAGCAGAGCCAGGAGTTTAAATGGCCACCATCTTTGGCTTTCAAGCCACGCCCCTTGTCCTATGTGCTGTTGCTGTACTTTTTGTAAGGCAAATGTGTGTCCCCCGGAGCAACATGCTGGTGGTTGGGGTGAAGAGTTCTGTTACGGTCACAGTGGATCCAAGGCATTTAGCATCTATAGCATTTTCTTGTCTTGGAGTCTGTTTTCCTGCCACAAAGGTGTCTTAATCAGCTCATAGGACAGATAAATGTCAAATGATTAACAAAATGTACCAAATAAGATATTCTTGGACCATTCAATTTCCTTAAAACGTGCGGACCAATTACAGGTCAAAGGGGAACACTGCAAATTTTCATAGATGGTTTTTGCCTATGAATCGCAAGAACAGTTGTTACTTCAGATGGATGAGTAAACAAAAATATGCAACCTCCAGAAGTTGAAAACCTTGTTTCCTCTAGTACCTTTTAGGGATTTCTCAGGAGCATTATCAATTAGCAAACCCGTTTTTAATATTCTAGTAGTAAAAAAATTCATAAAACCGTAGTCTCTTTTCAATTTAACATTACCCTCAGTCCGCATTTTAACAGAGTTTGCAAGATTTCTGCTAAAGTGGATTGGTGTTACTGCTGTTTCAGAGGCATTTGAATTTACTGCAGCCTGCCAGTTAACTTTAGCGAGTGGCCATACTAAATAATATCTAGAACCCATATGCCTTTCATAATGTTTGTTCCTGCAAACAAATCATCTGAAATGCCCACAACTAGCATTATCTGGTGAGGAAATAAATGTGAGTCAAGTCCTTCTACATGTTTGGTGACTGAGAACTTTGATCTATCCTCCGATGCTGCTGTTATGACAGAGGAGAAACATCCTCCATAAGATTTCAAAATTACATTAGTGGTAGTTTACTCTTACCCACTAGGGCTGACGTTTTGGCTGTTATGGATTTGTATTTGATTCCTCCATGGATCCATTGGTAGCTGCTGTGGACATCTGCTCACACACTTTCAGAATTGCATTTGTCTGCATCTTGTACTTGTCCAGAAGCTTGCTCAAAGGAATGAATTGTGACTCCATGGTTCACTGGCACAGCAGCTCAAAAAAGGCATAAGCATTTGCGGCCTTCACTGAAAGGGCCTCAAATATATAGCCACGCTTTTCCCCATTTGATCTTTGTGTCATTCTTAACAAGGGATGTATGTATTACTGAACTAGGATTTTGTGACCTGTTTAGTGCTGCAATATTTATGATTTACCTAATTTTAGTTTAATTGGTCCATCATGCCTTTAGGATAGCTCTTTACACTCAGCACAGTAGTCTGCACAAACTCTGGCAGGTAATTTTTCAGCCTGCAAAAACATTACCACCCAAAGAAGGACAAGGTCAGTGTTGTAGGACTCTTATCTGGGGGTGAAAGACTGCTTGGTTCCGGGCAGCAGCACCACTGCGTGTGGGTGACTCAGTCAGTCCCACACCAGTCGGACTGACCTTCTAGGCTATCTACCAGCACCTCACCCAAACTTAAAGGTGATTTGTGGCAGCCTAAAAACATGACACACTGACTCCCCAGGGAAGTGGTGGCAGAACAGATCTTACCTCTTTCAGTTGCACAAAGTCTCATACATGTGAAGGCAGACAAAAAAAGCAGGATAAGTTTCAATACATGTATTAAAGAAAATGCATTCTATGATATAAGGCATGAGCTGGCTGTGATTATTAGGAAGATAAAGCATAATACAGTGATGATTATGACCATTAGAGTGAAACAGATAAACAGTCCCAACATCCTGACAATCATAAGTCTAAGAATTCCTACCTACATGCTAGTATCTAACATGAGAGCATAGCAGTGTTAGCCCATCTGCCCGTCCCGTTCTTATGAAAGGAGCCCTGACCCCATACCTGAAAGAAAGACGAGGCCAAGATCAGTAAAGCTGTTGACGGAAGTAGCGCACAGCATAAGAAGGCTGGCTGGAATGTCCCCTCTACCCTTCTTCGGCCTGTGTGGTGTTTATATAACAAAACTTGTGTTCTGAGAAGACGTCTAACGTAATAATCTGTCTATGTTTAGAAGGTTGGCTCCATAACTCTTGGATCAGCAATACCCAGTAAACTGTAGTGTATAAATATGACAGACTGAAATGCGTGGAAGAGAGATAAATGTGGAACACAAACAAGCATGTTTTCGAAGACAGGCAGCTGATAAAATATAAAATAACATGTGCATACTTCTTAAATGTACAGGCTACAGACTTAAGAGCTAAAATATGGGTGCCTGATCTAGGTGCTGAAAGGAACCCACAAAATTCTCCCCATTGTTAGTACAAGGTGCAGGGTCCAAGACTTAACCTACACTAATGCTAACTATTCAAAGGCAAGCTAAAAATATAAATAAGAGATAAAAATGTCAAAGCTGACAAGCAGACCAGTCTGAATTACGCAGCCAAATTATAAAGAGGTAAATTTAAGAATTTTAGGAAAAAATATCCAAAACGTCAAATTAAAAATAGTCATGATCTCACAGGAGGTCTCTCAACGCGTCAATGCAAAGGGATCTAGGATGAACCCCACATCGGCAGGCGATAAATCCACCAGCTCATCAGACAAAAGGTGGAACAAGCACACATGATCCATTGTTTCAGCCTCACCTCTGGCCAGAGGGGGCAGCGTTCCAAGCAATGCCAGATGTTAAAGCACCAAAGCCAATAAATCTACAAAGGGCGGCTCATAGAAGACATCACCCAACAACCTCAATCTCAACTGTCAGTACCAGCAATGAACCGTCATCGGGAACATTATCAGATGTACGACCAGAGAACGTATGATATCTAAGAAAGACCCCACTTCGGCAGGTGATAAGTTGAGCAGCACATAAAACAAAAAATGGAAGGAGCATACATGTTCCGATGCCTCAGTCACAGGTCCGGCAAAGGAGGTAGCATATTGCGCAGTTGAAGCATCATGAGCCACTAAACTGACAAAGAGCACCACACTGAAGGCATCCTGCAAAAACTGTTTTCTCAGTGGATAAGTCCAGCAATTAACCCTCATTGAGAACATCATCAGATTTACGTCTATAAACAGTACGTGTTCTAAGGCAAGACACACTTCTAGTGCAAATTTGAAGAGGCACCACAAGCAACAGCAGATGGGCAGCACACAACAAATGACAGTGACCAATTCTTGTCTAGTTCTTCCAACAGTGATGCTCCGAAATACCCAATCATGGGTTCGCAATACAGTTGGGCTGGTGGGAGCTCCATCATAACTCTTAGTTGAGATGGAGTATCCATTTCGAATCAAAAATAGCAACTGCAGGATACCACCAGTTAACACCAATGTTATCCAAAATCCTCCAAAAACGCTTGAAAAAAGCTGAAAGTATTACTCCAAACACATTGGGGAGGCTGCTGACAAAACTAGAGCCATTAGCCTTAAAAAAGTGGCAGATACCAGCGGTGTTAGACGCATGAAAGATGTGACTTATTAATTCACTGAAATGTTATGTCTCTGTTCATAATCTTTTCCTGGTCTTTGATGTGATGGATGTAAATTATAGTAATGGAACTCTGCACCTTTAACAACATGCTCAGTAAAATAAGATACATTTTCTACAAATGTTTTATAACTCCCCACTGGTGGAGTTTGACAATGTTCCCACTGTGTAGAACTATAAACCTTTCTTGGAGTACAAGCTCAGTGTAGAAAATGATGTCCGTAATGGTGATAACAGAACATTTCCTCATAATTTGCAGTGTTCAGGTATGCATTTTCACTTTCAAATACAGTCCAATATTCAAGCTCAGAAATCAACTCTTTTTACATCCCAGTCATCAGGAACAACCCCCATGTGTAACAGAATCATTCATTGATGCTTTAAAAACATATGCAATTTGAAACATTTCTGTAGCGGCAAAAGATATCAAAAGTTACTGTATCCCAAACGATCCATTCAGATACTGCAACAGCTGTAATGTTCACAAGGGACAAGTCTTCGGATCTTATGTGAGAATAGCTAAGGTTTTAAAACCTCATTCACCAGTTCAACAGCAGAGCATTCAGGAAGAAAATTACCATGTATCAGAACAAAGAAAACAATGCCAAAACCAATCCACAGAAGAAAGGGAAGCAGTGACAGTAGTATCCACAGATAATGCCAAGGACTTATCAGTTATGTTTAGGCCACATGTGGAGCTTACATGCTTTTGATACAGGTACTGTAGATGATGCTGAAATTTTTGGCCATGTGGGTAAAGTAACCAGAAGCAGTCTCTGCAAAAAATGGAGCCAGTGCAGGTGAAATGGAACAGGTAGATGCATCCATTGGTGGTTCATAATAAACAAGTCCACCCGTTTGTGTTGCATCTGAAGAGTGCAAATTTTAATTCTGGACATTTCTTGTAGATGAAGTGGCATCAACAAAAAAGTTTATTCTCCGCCCTACCCAACCTTGGGGAAATAATGTCATCACTGTTGGGTCTTTTGAGAGAGAACTCTTGGATGGTAGCAAGAATTGCATGAAAAGTACCAAGGACTCCTAATGGTCTGTTGTGCAGGATCAGCCACATGATGCAATTGGATGTTATCAATTGAAAATAACCTGATTTATTTAGAACCAGGGAGTGGAGGTCGAATGACATTTCTGGTACAGTGTACTCCCAGGACTGGAATCTGTGAGCTGTATGATGGGCCAAACTCCTCCCTTCAAGGTTATCTTTTCACAAACTAGATACCCAACTTTAGGAATCCCACCTGTGGATGGCGGCAAGTCCCTCATTTCGAAGGTGGCAGCATGTGCGGATGAATTTTCACATCACAGTGACACATTCATTTATGGGAAAGGTTTTTTAAGCCACCAGCGCACCAGGGTCAACAAGATCTGGGACATCCAAGGATATCCCAATTAGCACTTCATCGAGGGTATGCCCTCCCAAAGACCTTCTGGGAAGATTTAGTGCTCTCTGGACTACATACAGGTGATGTAGCCAACTATGACGTGAATATAATTCTCTAGATGTTAAGGATTGGTTTAAGTCTTGGTTCTTCTGCTCCACAATTAAATTTCCCCCTGGATGATTAGGCGATGAGAAATTTACTTCACCATCTATTGCTGCCATTGTGTCACTGACACCCTGGAGTCAAAAGCAAGTACCTGATTCAAATGGAATGCTGCAACTGCATATGTCCCGATGACCACTTGCAAATCTTAAATAACAGTCTGAACGTCAGCTTATCATTGTTGCCACACCCACAGAAATCTGGAGCATGAATCAATAGCACCAAGAATATATTTGTATCCACCATCTAGTTGTAAGAGACCCTAGTGGTCTAGGTTCACACTTTGTAATGGTTTGTTGGAAACTAAGAGGGGTGTCTGCGGTTGGCGTTTGATGATGGATCCTTTATTTGTCGGCAAATGTTGCAAATAAGGATATACTACTTTGTCTGCTGGTATGGACACGCCACCACGCCACCAATAGCATTTATGCAATAGGGGGACTGCAGCAGTCACAAGAGCATGGGCTGAAGTAATACTTTCATGTGCTGCTTTGCTAAAACTTAATCTTTATTCTTGGTTAGTAGTCACACGATCATCCACCCCTGCTATTGTTGCAAAGGCAGTATTTTGGGCACTTAAGTAGGAATATTTTGCAGGATATGCTTTTGGTAAGGGTTTGCAATCAGCTGAAGCTTTCACTGCAGCCAATGTTTCATCATCCAGCCTCATATGAGAACAAGTTATAGTAGCAAAAGAAGTTGTAGCTACAGCAGATTTGGCTTCTTCAGCCAAAATAGTTCCTACAACATGGTGGTGACGTAATGTATACACTACATGAGCCTGTGGAAGCTTGTCTTTGAGATCTGCCACCTTCCCCCCAAAAGAATGTTTGTTTTGAGGTGTTTCCTTTGGAGTCATCAAACTAATTTAGGCATCAATAATTTAAGCATTCATTGCAGAACTGGACACAATAGTACAAATCACACACAATCAATGTAGATAGTAAAGGTCCATGTGCTCTAATGCCAAGATCAAAGCTTTTAGCTCTGTAAGTTGTACTATGCAGTTCCATAGGGTCTGGCTGTAGGTTTGTTGAGGAAGGAATTTACTGTGCCTCAACAGTCCACAAACAACTGTGCAAGCCGTGAAGTACTGCTGTTTGGACCCTACAGCTGGTTGAGCTGAGCCATCTGTGTAAATGATGATTCGATATTGCTCAAAAGGCTAAATGTTGTTGGACAACTGGGTGTTCAAGATCATACTGAATTAATTTTGCATCTGAAGTTCCAGACTAAAAACAAGTGTGGATCAAAAACCAGCACTATCAGTGGCATTGAGGGAGGTAGCCCATTTTATCCAACGTGGATGTAATGCTTTGGCGTTAGACACTTGCTTTGGTGACAGTCTCAAGGGCTGGTATTGGGGTAACCACAATGTGTTTCCTTTGGGATAATGGTCTCTCCTTTATCACACCTATTTGGACAGCAGTGAGTATTTTTTTCTGTTGGTGCAAAACACTGTTCAGTGTTGGCGTACAAGTGTGATTTATATGCTGTGGGTAGTGTCCCTTTCATCGAATGTGCCATCTACGAAAACTCCGGCACCAGCTATGACCCAGATTACCAAATGTGTTTTACTGTCAAACGTTTCAAGTGTTTTACTTCCAGCATGTTTATATGCAAAGCTCTAACGATTTGTGAATGTTTGGGTATCCAATGCTTACTTGAGCAATCTGGACGTATTAAATCAGAGTGGTTTTATTCGTTGTGCATGTTCTGCCAAAACTGAAGAATCTCAGCCATGAATGTATTTTCTTGAAGGTATTTGGTGGTTGTAACTGCAAGCATTTCTCTAGGAATTGTGGTGCCAGGCTCTTTCCCTCATATGTTAGTTTTAGCCTAAGAATAGGTACTTAGAAAAGCAATTTTTGTTTTCTTGAAATTAAATTTGTAGCCTTGTGCGGCAAATCCCAAAACAAGGCGATCCACCCTGGCTAAATGTGTGAGATTTTCGCCTGTCAGATATACGTCGTTGACATAAGACAACGTCTCAGGATCAATATCATGCCAATATTGATGTCACATGGGCTGGGAAAAATCCAGGACTGTTTTTATACATGAGAGGGAGTCTACAAAATCTTCTTTGAGAGCCTAGTGCTGAGAAGGTGTTTAAGCCCCTGCTCTCAGACACTAGGTTTTGGCAGGAATAAACACTGGACATATCCAAGGTTGGTTTGCATCTTTTGTGCACTATGCTGTTGATAAGTGCTGTACTATGTGAATTTTGTATTGCCAATGTGCGTATCTGACTCTATAAGTGTATGTAACCTAAGACTATTCTATATGAATGGTCCAGCTTAGCTAAGGGAAACAGAGTTATTCTTAGCAGAGACACAGAGTTCTATAACTCCCTGGTACTCAAGTTGTGAGAGAATTTTCTCATTGGTGCTTTAGCCTCAAATTTAATGGGAAATTGAGGTTGGCTGTGTGGAGTGGATCTTATTGGTATAACATGCTAAGGGGAATCCTTATTCCAACCCACATGGTTGCGGTACAGACCTGTGGCTTGCACTAATGCCCAATCTGCGACAAAAGCTTCTTTTACTTGGTCTGGGACAAGAACTGAGAAAGAAGGAAAATGTACGTCTTCCCCATTAGTATGTCATAACTTGGTGTTAATCTTCAGCAGAAGATCACTTTGATGCTGCGCTCAAGGTATCCCTCAATTTAAATTCTTGATTTGCAAACCCTAGCGGGTGGAGGGATGTGCCTGTCCACATTTTTGACTTTGAGGAAGTCATTGGTTGGTGTCACAGCCAGAATTTCTAGAATAATCTGGTGAAATCTACTGTGATCTCTACTGCGCTAACAGTCACTGCCCACGCCCTCTTCTTCAGTAATGTTCTCAATATGTGTGGCATGTTTAGCCGAAACTGCCACAACCTTTTTCTTTTAGAAGTGGGGTTTTTGTTGTGGAAGTTTCTCTTCCTTTTTAACAAAAATCTCCAATGAGTGTTGGGACTCCTTTCTCGATTTCACGTACTTGTTGCAGTGATCTGACCGCCCTCCTCGCTCACTGCATTTGTTAGGTGAGTCCTGAAAGTAAGGAGATGGGTGAGAGTCAGCGTCTAGTATCTATCAGGAGTTTTTAAAGTGTCTCTATTTCTATGTGCTGGAAAATGGATTATTGGTAAGGGCAGGTAAGTATCTATACTTAGCAATAGGCCACTAACCATTCATATAGGATACTTAGATCCAGTTAGGTCTCAATAAATTAAACCCAGCTCAACTCTTGGTAGCTTGGCAAAGAGTGACAAGGCTTAACTTAGGAGACTAGTGTGTAAAGCATTTAAAAATCACAAAACAGTAAATAAGTAAAACACAAAAACACAATAAAAGTTCAACACAAATTTATAAAAATAGATTGTATTGTTATCTTTAAAATGACACCATGACAAATAAAATCAGATGAAAGCAACCGGCAATATGATTTTTTAAAGAATTGGTGTTTTATAGCACCTAGAAACACAAATCGCCAATCTGGTCGCACCTCGACCGGGGCAAAGTCAAAGTTTAAGCCCAACCACGATGGAGCCCTGCTCGGCTACAGCAAGCGGGAGGCCTCAGTTAAAAGTTTACCTTCTGAAGTCATTTTCTTGAAGATTTTCTTCAGCGGGATGAAGTCGCCAGTCCAATCTGACCTCCCTGGAGCCCTTCCTCAGATACGCATCACAGGAGCCCTCGGTGAAGATTTCTACGATCGGACTTAGCTGATTTTTCGAGATGAAAATCCTTCAACTGGGCTGAACATCAATCTTGATCTGACGGCCCTGGAGCCCTCTTCGATTACACTGCTCAGGAGGTCCTGGTCAACTTTCTACTTGGTCACTTTTTCTGAGATTTTCTTCAGCGGGACAAACCTGCAAATCAGGCTGGGTCGCGGTTGAGGCAAGCCGGCTAGAGTTGCCACGGCGGGTCAGTCCCTCTATGGAGTTTTTTCCAAAAAGTTCTCCAATCTTCTGGATCTTCTTCCACAACGTCTTTTGAGGATCTTTTGGAATCCACA
This sequence comes from Pleurodeles waltl, assembly GCF_031143425.1. NCBI lineage: Eukaryota > Metazoa > Chordata > Amphibia > Caudata > Salamandridae > Pleurodeles > Pleurodeles waltl. Next base: position 457,510,346 of record NC_090448.1, read on the forward strand.
GCTCACCCAAAGGTTCCAGAAGCTCTCAGTTGCTCCTTGAAGTGTGCACCTGGAGCAGTCCAGAGTGTAGTGTTCAGGTGCCGGTCAGGGGTCCAACAGGGCAGTCCTTCTCCTGATGTTCTTCATGTAGGGATCTGGTAGGGATATGAGGTGTGGGTGCACCTCTGCCATATTTATCCTTGCTCCTGGGTGAAAAACAGGGGGGGTCCTGGTTCTCCAATCAGATGAAGGGTCCTTCCCCCTGTGATGACAACTTCCTGGGAAGTGTGGCAAAAATCAATCCTAGGGAGAAACATACTTCAAAAATCCATCATGGCTGAAACTGATTTTAGGAGGTTGCATCTGGTGAAGCCGACCCACTGGTGTGGCTAAAAGTCCTAACCTCACCCCTTCTCCTGGCCTCTCCTAATCTAATCAAGAAAGCACCTAATTCTCTGGGGTTGCAGGATGTGAGGGAGGTGCTGGGTTGCTTCAAATGTCCGTCCCTGCCTTTGTAGACCAGTTTGGTAGTCCTCCCCCCCCTTCGTGCTTCCCCAGTTGCTGAAGTAGGTCTCCTCCCCCAGGCACATCCTTTGTGTTCAGCACAGGCCACTTCATGCCTCATCAAGGCAGCCTCAAGGCAAAGGCTGCAAGAGGATGGCCAATCAGAGAAGGGCACTACATAGCTGAAGTTAGCAACCTTTTAGGTAGAGTTTAAAACTCTAACTGTGCTAGTTATATTAAATCCAACAATTTTAAGTTGTGGGATTTATTATAACAATTTATTTGATACCAAATTCGAGGTATCTGACACTTAAGGGGACTTTGTTCATTAAAATGAAGTCTTCCCATTTTAGCCTATGGAGGCCATTCACTACAGTGAGGGAAAAACAAATTTGGGTGTTTTATCTCACCAGGGCTTATAACACTATTTGTTATAATGTCCTTGCTTATAATTACATGGCACCCAACCCTAGGGGCACATAGGGCACACATTAGGGGTGACATATGTAAAAATAAGGTGGTTTAAGACTTTGGAAGTACTTTTAATTCCAAAGTCGAATTTGCATTTCATTGTAATTTAAAAGCATCCAGCCAGGCATGCCTGCCTTTAAAATGACCCTGGGCACCTCAGCAGTACCTATGCTGGAGTCCCTAAACCTACATGCCCTACCATAACTAGGGATTTATAGGAAGGGTGACATAGCAGAGTATAATTAGCCTAATTTGCATACTTATTTTATGCAGAGCACAGGCCCTGGGATTGGTCAGCAGTACCCAGGGCACCACCAGGGTCAGGAAAACACCAGCAAAAAGTGAAAAATAGGGGCAAAAAAATTAGAGGGCCTCTGCAATCAGCCCTGTTTTTCCACACATAAGGTTTGAATGTTTTTCTGAGGTCTACAAATACAGAGATTCTCCTCTTTGCTTTTCTTTATCTTTATTATTTTTCTGTTTACCCCAGCGTTTTTAGAACCCTCTTGCTCTTCCTTGGTATCACCTTTATTGGATTTACCTTTAAACTGTGGTTTACCTGGTCTGGCTCCCAGACTATCCTGACCTATACTGGTATAAGTCTTGGCTATAATCTTAGATAACTAAATACAAAAGAGGGACGGGGAGATTAATGGTCCAGTGTACAGACTCCCAAGTAACCTAATATAAAGAAAGGTACACTGTTCCATAAGGCATCCAACCTATTCGGGGTGCCAGCAGAATAGGGCGAATGAAAGTCAGAGATCCAGAGGATTATCAGGAGAGCCCTCAAGCACCCGCTAAGGTGACCTGTTTCATCATTGGGCAATCTCCACGCCAGACCGGTGCTGCAATATCTGGCGGGCCGCCCCCCCAATGGGGGTGGTACTATACCGAAGGCAACTTGCCAGATGAAGATCTGGAATAAGAACTGACTAGAGAAGTAAAAAAGGAAGTGTATGTGAAGGAGAGTGAGGATAAAAATGGCTCTGAGCCTAAAACATCATTTTAATGTATCCGAAAAGGTTCAGGCCAAGATTAAAAACATTTAGAGTACTGGCGGGAATAATGTCCTGCTATGCTCTATAAAGAAGGAAGGGTAGTACACCTAATCCTATCTATTGTATGGTCAACATGTTTCGTGTCTTTTTTGGGTAAAAAAATTATCCCACAACGCTTCGTCAGGACCCGGAAACTACTTCTCCTATTCAAAATTGAAAACATGAAGTGCTGAGGTGTCACTTACAAGTTGAAGACAATTTGTCAAAGTCAGTAGGTCAATCAGTCGCCCTGCATGAAAGTAAAAAACAAGTACAAATTAGTGCCAGCGTGCAAATAGGTACCTGAAAGGGTGTACTCACAAAGCACAGCAAACAGACCCCAAAAAAGAGTGCCACATAAAAAAAAGGGAAAACAAAGGCTTACCATCCCACATTCGAGATAGAGCTCCCTAGGTACGCGCTAGCCTCGTCCAAAGAGGTGATACTACATGTAAAAACAACATAGTGAAAGAACAATGCATGTCAATATGTCAAAAACTGGCTTGTCAACAAGGGAGCCCCACAGGCAAAATCAAATGGTCGCCGTGTTAATGAAAAAAATCTGAAATATAACACTTGTTAAACATCAGTCATACAAAACTGGTAATTAAGACAGTAACTCGTAGTCCTTTTTTGATTAGTACGACCCGGAACAACCAGCTGGTTGTTTCCGGATCAGGACGCATGAAGCGTTTCCCCGGCAACATAAGAAGCGCCCGAGGACGCCGCTCTAGCGTCTACGGGCGCGCGTCCTCAGGGAAGGTTTACAGCAACTATGGAGGATATGACAAGTGACTTATTTTGGAGACATGGAGGCTCTGCTACCCGCCCCCACCTCTCCTTACATTGCTATCTGGCTCCCGCTCAGTGTGGGTGAGCCCTCCTTCATTTTCTGATTACATACTAACATGTGGCACCGGTAGAGTCAGCACCCACGGGCCATGAATGACTTTTTGACTTTTTACTTTGAGCCCATCCTGTATGTGTTTGCATAATTTTTATTTGTGTGTTTATACAAGCAAGTTCTGTGTGCATAGGTATTTCACTACTTATGTCGTATGGTTTCTTCTTAACCTGTACAGGAATTGAGTTACTGTCTTAATTACCAGTTTTGTATGACTGATGTTTAACAAGTGTTGCATTTCAGATTTTTTTCATTAACACGGCAACCATTTGATTTTGCCTGTGGGGCTCCCTTGTTGACAAGCCAGTTTTTGACATATTGACATGCATTGTTCTTTCACTATGTTGTTTTTACATGTAGTATCACCTCTTTGGTCGAGGCTAGCGCGTACCTAGGGAGCTCTATCTCGAATGTGGGATGGTAAGCCTTTGTTTTCCCTTTTTTTATGTGGGACTCTTTTTTGGGGTCTGTTTGCTGTGCTTTGTGAGTACACCCTTTCAGGTACCTATTTGCACGCTGGCACTAATTTGTACTTGTTTTTTACTTTCATGCAGGGTGACTGATTGACCTACTGACTTTGACAAATTGTCTTCAACTTGTAAGTGACACCTCAGCACTTCATGTTTTCATTTTTGAATAGGAGAAGTAGTTTCCGGGTCCTGACGAAGCGTCGTGGGATCATTTTTTGACCCAAAAAAAGACGCGAAACATGTTGACCATACAATAGATAGGATTAGGTGTACTACCCTTCCTTCTTTATAGAGCATAGCAGGACATTATTCCCGCCAGTACTCTAAATGTTTTTAATCTTGGCCTGAACCTTTTCGGATACATTAAAATGATGTTTTAGGCTCAGAGCCATTTTTATCCTCACTCTCCTTCACATACACTTCCTTTTTTACTTCTCTAGTCAGTTCTTATTCCAGACCTTCATCTGGCAAGTTGCCTTCGGTATAGTACCACCCCCATTGGGGGGGGCGGCCCGCCAGATAATGCAGCACCGGTCTGGCGTGGAGATTGTCCAATGATGAAACAGGTCACCATAGAGGGTGCTTGAGGGCTCTCCTGATACTCCTCTGGATCTCTGACTTTCATTCGCCCTTTTCTGCTGGCACCCCGAATAGGTTGGATGCCTTATGGAACAGTGTACCTTTCTTTATATTATAATCTTAGATAGTTTGCGTTTCTGTTCCTGTTGAGGAACATCTCGGAGCCGCTGGCATACTGCCAATGCTAACGCTTCCCCTTTGAGTTTACTTAATATAATTAAGGACACTGTGGCAAACTGCCCATTAATTGTATCCCCAAATCCAGGGCAGGGACAGCCCCGTATTTGTTTTGAATTTGTTTTAACACTTCCAGCAGATTCAAAAGTATTGGTGTACCGTGTGTAGTGTAAATTGCATCAACTACTGCACCCCCAAAGGGCACAGTTATCCACTGAGAGAATCTGCCCCACGGGCAAGCACACTGTGATAATTGTGCGTTTGCCTTGGGGTCCCATACGGAGAAACACTGCTGCCAGCATGTTTAATTTTTGTGCTTACCAAAACAGGTTTTCTTCATGTTTGGTGGGTACCTAACCTCTTACTGAATGCACAGTACCAGGATTTATCTCGGTTGTAGCCAAATGTGGTACTGCTAGAGTAGTACTCGCTGGGGCAGTGTTTAAAGTCTGCATTACAAATTATATTAATGTCTATGTATATCTAGTAATTTATTGTATAAGAGGTGTGAATCCGCTACTGGCATACTTGTTGCACTGGGGTGTGGTGTTTATGTGGCTAGTTCTGGCCATGTAGGTCATTCATTACTTAGGGGGCCTAATCTGACGTGTGGGAAGGCGCTTTCAAAGCACTTTTGGTGCTATTGATAAGAAAGTGCTATTTCTAAATATGCATAAGCTCTGTGTTGTGCAAGTGCATTTGCTATAGTGTAATTGTGGAGAAAGTTTTATTTTTTTATTTGGTGCTGGAAAGGTGACCTAGGAATAGACAATTTCTGTTCTGCATGCATTGTGTCCTAAACCACAAAGCTAACATCCCCACGCTCATAAGTGGGTCTGTAAGCTAATGGATGTTGTGTGTCTCATGTTTACTGGAATTGCTACCCGTTGATGGTCCGCCATCTTTTAGATTGGTATGCTGAGAGAACAAAACACCTATTTTGGGGGTCCTTTTCATGTTCAAGCTTGAACAACCTACAGTCCAAGATAGATACTACTTATTTAGTGGAGGAGGATAGTTCCCTAATACCACAGACAACTCTGTTTAAGGTAATTAGGGTGCCTTTAGCATGCGAGCGATAGAGATACTCGGGAGATCCATTATATTAGTGCCTGACTAACGTTGCTGGTGCCATGTTGTAGGACTCTTACCATTGGGGTAAGACTGCTTGGTTTTGGGCAGCAGCACTGTCTCTCTTTTGCACAAAGTCTCATATATGTGAAAGCAGACGAATAAATGCATGATATGTTACAATACATTTATTTAAGAAACTGCATTCTATGATAAAAGGCATGAGCTGCAATTATTAAGATGAAACATAATACAGTGATGACTGTGACCATTAGAATGAAAAAGATAAACGGTCCCAACATCCTGACAAAATCATGTCCAAGGCCAAGATCAGCGAAGCTGTCGACTAAGTGGCATGTTTTCTGAGAAAGGCAGCTGATAAAATACAAAACTTCAAGCAATAGCGAGCTTTGCTAAAATAAAATAAAAAGAACAAACTAATAAATGGCACAAGCTACGAGCCTAAGAGTTAAAATAATGGTGTGTAATCTAGGTGTTAAAAAGAACCCATGACAATAGTGTTTGCTCACTGCTTTAACTGAGATGATTTTTTGTGCCCATCATCCATTATCCTGTGCCAAGATGGGACAGAGAATCTGTGCCCCATCAACAACCTCAAGTTGGTTACAGCTGCTAAGGAATAAACCAACTATCAGGGAATCATAGGATGTTTCCTGATGGAATGGATTCCAAGAAACAGCAAGAATTAGAGGATGAATCACCACTGAAGAAAAGGGTAACACACTAAGCAACATGCACTTGTATTTGATTGGTTCTCTAAAAAATGTCAAGTGTCAATCAGAATATGAGTGGATGATTAACCTGGTACAAACTGTCACAACTTCAGGATATAACCTATGCCTTATCGCAGCATAGCAGTTTACCTGTGTGTTCTTTGAAGCTCTATGTACCATCACAGGGTAAGAGCTGGGCCAGGGGAAGAATTCCTGTTACAGTACTTGTGAAGAGTCAAGGTCTGTGCTGGAAGAAGAACCCTGACCAGAGCAGAAGGTAGACTGTCAGAACAGCAAAGAACCAGGTCAAACTCCATAGGAGAGGTGGAAAGCCTAACTCCTATGGGTTTGCTGTGAAAACCTGCACCTTCAGCGAGGAGCCTGTGAAAATATGAGGATCATAGAGCTTCTGTCACTGTCTCTCAAGAATAAGTTTATTTCACTAAATCCTGGTAATGATCCCTGCCATCATGAATTGATTGTCTGATCCCAGTTTAGAAGGATCATTACATTGCAAAACTGGCTTGCTACTTCTTTGCTGATCACCTTCACTTTTATTGTAAAAGACCAACTTTGCTCTATGCATCAAAAAGAGTAAACAATCATTATTTCAACCTCAAGGGTATGACCACAACCCATCCAGAGGGTGAAGCAGTACAATCCATGACTAATCAAGCAGCCCTAGAAATGCACATAATAACTTAAATTAAATAAAAACAAAGAAGGAAAATATAAATAATTTTGTAAACAGATTAAAAAGTATTTAAAAATATCTTACCTGATATCCCACCATACCGCCTAGAACCCACTTCCGTTCACTGCTAATCCACCTGGCAATGCTGCTGGCACCTATTTTACGCGGCTGAGTAACCACGACATTGCAGTAGACAGACCGTCGAGTGCAGTGATCCAAAATAAACTGTGGTAGTTGTGTACTTTTGCCACTGCCTGTGGCACCACGCACAATCAGAACCGAGTTGTACTCTATGAGAGAAATTAACTAACAGAAAGGGAGAAACAGAGTAAACCGTATCAGTCTAGGAATTCGAAAACATACAATATTTTAAGTGTAATCATTTTTTTAACAAGTAGATCAGGAATACACTTTTGATAATTCTGCAATTACCATAAAACTAATGGATATGCTGTTCGTCCTGCCTAAGAATTTTGTCCCCAAAAAATATACATATATTTGCCTTTAATTTAGCTTTTATTTGTGGAGTAAATTTTAATTTCACAAGGATACACACACACACATCCAGAAAAATCTAACTGCAAAAGAAACATAGGTCAGAAACACAAAAGCCATAAAACAAAATACAGCAACAGTCAAAGTAAAATAAAATACTGGGTACATCTGATGAACAAACCATTGCACAGTAAGCAGGAAAGGAATGTTACCAATAGGAGGTCATGGCCAGTCCTAGAAGGCCTGAAAACTACTAAGCATCCTCTTCAGTGAGTCCCAGATTCTACCTAACCTAACTCGCCACTCATCATCAATTAAGGGCATTTCAAGAAGACCAGTTTTCAAACATTCATTCCACCAGAGCACAGAGTTTGGGGCCACCTTAGGGAGCTAGTACTAATCTCGCCAGGGATACTGTGAAAAAATAAATTCCCTCCAAGTGAGAGGAAACCGATGGAGAGTGTCCTAATAAAAGTAACTTGGGATCCAATACCACATTAGCCCAAACCAAAAAAAAAAAAAATATCATTGTGCTTCCCTATAATTGAATCCTAATAAGATTTAACTAATGATCAGACGACAAAGATATGGACTGCCTTCGCCTGCTCGGCCACACACCGCAAACATTTTGCATCTTGTCTAACAATTAATTGTATAAAGGCGATAGTGCGTAAGATCAAGATTGCTCATAAACTTAAAGCGATGAGCTTTGACCTTTGAAACTTTCAGGGACACAAAGCACGGAACGATTAGCGTGCTTAAGGACCTCTGAGGCTATCCCCACCCCAAGTTGCCTGCTCCACTTATCTGCCCTAGTCTGACAGAGGTCAGTCCTCTCCCCCACATTAGCTGAACAAATCACTTTATGGCGAGACTAATGCTTCCCTTAAGGGGACCTTTCATTTGGAATTTCAGAAAACTATTCAAGGCACAACAAACATCTCCCACTTTTATCTTACTTAAGATGTGTCAACCAGAAGGTACCAGAAAAATGCCAAATGGGAGGAAGAACCGTTGCCTCAAGATAGGGAAATGTACCACATTCAATTGGTTGCCCGAATGTAAAAAGATTGCAGTTTTGCCAACATTCCAAAAAGCTCTTGTCGAGGCAGATTAGGATTACTGCCCAAACATGAATGTTTTTTGTACAAAGTGATGTTCAGCACTATATTTTTTTATTAAAACCAGATGGAGTGATACACGTGCAAGGTCTTAAACCTAGCCCTTTTAAAATAGAATGTGTCAATAATACCGAAAGCTCCACAGTATGAACTGGTCCCAAGTTCCAAACCTCAAATGCGCCCGCCTGAATATGTTTCACCTCTAACTTCCCTAAAGATGATTTAAGGCACCAAAAAGGTCATGATATCCTAGGCACTAATCCAACAGAAGTTCTCGCTTGAAACTGAGTTCTGTTTTTTTTTCCCAGCTGCAATCTGCCAAAATTCCTGTGTGAGAAAAAAAAAAGTAAATCAACATTCACTTTCTTACCATGTCTGGATAGGAAAAACAGCAGAATTATTGTTTTCCACTATTGCAAAATACAGAAATTGGAATGTGGTAATGCCCCACCAAGTTAACACAGCATCCTCTGATAACTATCACGTGCATCCAGCTCTTTGCTGAGATTAGATTCCATAAGGGTTGCATCGTAAGGCATTAAAAAATCATGGGTGGTTGCGTCTCAGGAGTATTTTGGTAGTGCCTGAATTTCTCTGTTTTAGTTAATACCAGTTTAAACATTTTCTGCAGTATCCACTGTGGTTGGAGATTAATATTTAGTTAATATTTAGTTTGTGCTACTATGGTGGATACCTGGAGTTTGTATGGTGACAGTAATATGTTGAATCAAATGCTTTCAGATCGGTCTGTATTGCTGGGTCCTTCAAGATGTTTAGCCTAGTTTACTTTTACTTCTAAGGGAAATGTGAGGATGGTTTAAAAGTGCATTACCGAAAAATGATGCGACTCCTTTAGTAAATAAAGGGTTTAAGGGTACTCAATAGATCTATAAGTGATAACTTGAGGTCCAATTTGGACATGGTAGTCCTGAGTACTTGGAAATGTAAACAATTTATCAGGATAATTATATTGATCTGTATTTGGGCAAAGGATGGAGCTGGCCAATTTTAGCTTTGATCACTAACGAAAAGTTAGTCTGATGTAGCCTTGTCTCTTCAAGCAGATTTTTTTCTTTTGTGCATACTGGGATTAAAAAGAAACTTTTGAAGCAGATCTTCAAATGGTTATCTGCGGCTTGCAATACATTAACTGTGTTCCAGTGGTATTTTTGAAAAGGGACTTAAGGATGCCTGGTTCACAAATCAATAGTAATCGTGGAGCGGAGGTCCAAATAAGCTATTTCTCGAGGGGCGTGGCTTCGGGCGTCAAGATGGCGGTCGCACTCAGAGTGCTCTGGACCCCTCCGTCATCCGCCCATGGTTAACGCGGTCCGAATGGACAGAAAGACGCCGCTCCAGACACCCCTGTGACCCTGGGATCCCCTGGAGGGTTGGATGCGGCTAGCGAGCGGGGATCCTGTACCCCGTGCGGCGATCCGACTGATCCCGGGAGGGAAAAAGAAGATGGCGGCCGCAACGCAATACGCCCGGCTGAGGTCGGGCTGGCGGCCCCACCGGAGGTGACCGCAACGGGTCGAGGGAGCGGCGAGAATCCCCAGGGAGCCTGGGCAGTGCTCCGGCCGTGGCCCCCTGTGACCGGGGGACCAACGTGGCCCTGACCCAGAAAGAGAGCACCAGGTGAGCGGCGCTGCCCCTGCACATTGGTTTGCGGGTGCTGGCCAGGAGGCCGTGGCCCCCCACCTGTCCTGCCGGGCCCGCGGGACTGAGCTGGGGCGGCCGGGCGGAGAAAGGAGGACCGCAGCTGATGCCCCTCCTCCCGCTGTCCCTTCTGGCTCGAAGTGAAGGCCGGGCCGCGTGCAGGGTCAAGACCCGGCTGAGGGTCAAACGTGGCCCCGTGGAGACGAGGACACGACTTAAAGGCCAAAAAGGGGGGGGGAGGAGAGAGAGAGGAAGGCGGCGATAGTGGGAATCCCCATCTCCACTCCCTAATACAACAAAAGGGAGACCCAGTGGCCCGCTTTCTGCTCTCCCTCAGATCTTCAACCGGATGGGGTTCGCTGTGACCCACAACAGTGGCTGGGAGCAGACCAAGATCTGAGACACGGAGGAGAGCATCCCAAAACGGATTGAAATTTAGGACTCCGAACCACAGATAGCTTGTCCTTGTCGAAACGGGAGACTGGAAATCGGCCGCCAGCTTGAGGTGAGATGGGACCTGCCACTGAAATACTAGACCCTGGGTGTGGGGGGAGCTGGACCCTAAACTGGAACGAGCCCCTCCCCTCTGAGCGAAGAGGGTGAGGAGGGGACTGTCGGAGAGGGACCAACGACTCGGCCCTCCCGCAGAGCCGGCAAGAGATGCCTCCGCAGGGCCCAAAGGAGGGTAAAGGAAACTGGAGAATGCCCCTGAGACTATGAGCCCCCCCGACGTCCCTGCGCTGAGCGTCACGGCTGGACCACACCGTGTTGTCTTCTTCCTGGGTCCAGGACATTTGAAAGCGCACTGAAGTCTTGGGCTTGAAACGTAATACGGAGGACGCGACATATCTGACCCCCATCCCAGGTGCCACGATGGGAAAGGATAAGGCGAACAAACAACCTCCACCCTCCCAGCAAAAAATCGACCAGTTCACGACGATGACGGGCCAGCGGGGAGTGGGGGACGCGGCTAGTGGTGGTCCGGCACCGGACGGAGTGAGCGCCATTCTCCAAGCTATTCAATCATCGCAGACGGCCGTGGAGACCAAAATTGGAGAGGTGCGAGTGGATATGGGCCTCATCAGACAAGACCTTAGAAATGCAGTGAACCAAATCACCGAGGTGGAATCCAGAGTCTCTCAGAATGAAAATGACCTGTCCGACCTCAAAATCAAAGTGGCCCAGCTGCAGACCCGAACCAGCGAGCTTCACCGCCGTGCAGAGGATGCTGAGAACCGGTCAAGACGTAATAACTTGCGCTTCATCGGTTTCCCCAAGGGCATAGAGGATGACAAGGCCTCCGAGTTCCTAGAGAGATGGATCAAAACCTGGATGCCGGACCAGTCCCTCTCGCCCTTGTGTGCAGTTGAACGAGCCCACAGAGCGCTCGCACAGCGCCCTCCTCCGGGCGGCCCAAAACGTCAGATAATTGCACGATTTTTTAATTTTAAAGATAGAGACAATATCCTCAAGGAAGCGAGGCGGTCAGAAGATCTTCAATGGGAAAACCACAAAATCCTAATTTTTCCGGACTACACCCGAGAGGTCCAAACCCGCCGCAGGTCATACGAGCTTGTTAAACAAAAACTTAGGGCAATGCAACTCTCATACATGCTCCTCTTCCCCGCACGGCTCAAAGTCCTCATGGCTGGGAAAGCATACTTTTTTTAGTTCACTAGTTCGTTACTTTATTTCGGCAAATATTGCCATAAAAGTCAAGACATGAAATAAATACAACATACACATATACATTTCACAATTAAATATAAGATACAATACATACAATTAGCAAGAAATATATGGATGTCTCCATGGTTAAGCAGTACCGCATATAAAAATATAAGTAACAGTTTATAAATTAATTAAAATTAATTAAAAGCCAGAACTAAAAAAAAGTTAATTAACTTGGATCGAAGAAACAGTGCATCATATACCTATACAAGGAAGGGAAAGATCGGGCCACCTGATAAAATATTACAGTTTGTGACCAAGTCGTTTTCTAATAAGGTACACATTGAATAAGAATCTACTCGTGCCAAACACCACTAATTGTGAGGTATTAGACTGGAATATGCGCTCTGCTTCTTTGTAGGATCTAACCCCCACATATTTACAAACGGGTTTGATCCAACAATCCCTTGGTTTCTTGTATACTGGGCAAAAGAAGAGTAGATGAACAACATCTTCTTTAGCCCCTAAAGTACAGAGAGTGCACAATTCAGAACCTTTTACCCCTCTCCAATTGCATGTGTATGCATTAGTCTGTAGGACCCCATACCTAAACTGTAAGTATAGTGTTTTTGCCAGTGGAGGACAGATCTCATCCAAAAATTGTTCGAAATAAGGTGTATCTTTTATGTTCAAAAAATTCAAGGTCAAAGTACGAATCGATGAACTATGCAGTAGCTCTCCGTTGACATAAGACCAAAAGGTGTCCTTTACATATTTCTTAGTACATGTTGTCATATTCTGAGGAACTTCCCATAGGTGTGATAAACCTAATCTCTCATACCACTTAGATACATATTTTAACCAAGGGGTACTCATATGACCATCTATCTGAGTTAATTCAGTCAATCCACCCTTGTAATCACTCAACTCCGGGGTTACCCATAACCTAACCCAATACAGCAGTAGTCTTAGTAATGCTTGATAGTCTGCTCTTTTAAGGTTAATATCGAGGAAAACAGGGACTAGGGGAGTTCTTGTCGGTATTTTGAGTAGCCTTCGTACAAAGTGGTTTTCAGTTTTTCCAAAGTTATTGTTACAATAGTAGCCCCAGAGTTCAGCACCATAAAGGGCGGCCGATTGGGCCTTCGCTTTATATACTTCAAGTGCCGGTGAGATTGCTTTAGAGTAACTAGCTCCGTGTACTTTTAAAATAGGCATTGAGTTTTGTTTAAGGGATAAGATGCTTTTATCCATCTGTCCTTTCCAGGATAGGTTACTATCCAGCATTAACCCCAAATAATTAAAACTCCCTACCTGTTCCAGTTTTTGATTCTCCAAGGACAGATTATTCCTGAGGGTTTTCTTGGGGTTTATGGACATATACTTAGTTTTGGTAGGATTTATTTCTAACCCCTTCCCCACACAATACTTCTGGAAAGAATCCACCAAATTTTGCAAACCTCTCGGAGTTTGAGAAATAAGGATGGTATCATCGGCAAATAATAATGCCGTAACCGGCTCACCACCTAGCTTCGGGGAGTCATGTACACAATTCCTTAAATAGCTCGGAATATCATTAACATATAATGAGAAGAGTGTAGGTGCTAACACGCAACCTTGGCGCACACCACGGCCTACAGGTATGGCTCTTGAGGTTTCACCTTCTTTTCCCCATCTCATTTTTGCATAGTTCCCTGTGTGTAGCTTGATAAGTTCTTTAAGTAGTTCCCCAGGGACGGCCATGTTCCTTAGTGTAATCCACAACAAATTGCGAGGAACAAGATCAAAGGCGGCCCTTAGATCCACAAATGCCACATAGAGACTACCCTTCCTTATGCTTATGTACTTCCAACAGATGCACATAAACCTAAATACCTGGTCAACCGTACTGATTTTTGTTCTAAAACCAGCCTGATATTTGGTTATTATTTTAGTCTCTTCAATCCAATCTAAGAGCCTATTTAAAATGTGTCTGGCATATATCTTTTGAAAAGTGTCTATTAAACTTATTGGGCGATAATTGCTTGGATCATAGCGATCACCTTTTTTAAAAATTGTTGCAATTTCTGCCCCTTTCCATGAATCGGGGATCGGTGTGCCTGCTGCAATGGAATTACTCAGGTAATTTATATAAGGCCCCCACACATCCACATCGTATTTTAGTAGATCGCCGGGAATTTTATCAGGGCCTGGGGCTTTGCCCATTTTCACAGCTAATAAAGCCTTATTAGTTTCTTCTAGACTAAAAGATAATGGGGCGATATTCATTTCTAAGTTTGTCTCATAGTCCCCGAAGGGCAAACTCTCCTTTTTGTTAGCATAGAGCTTAGTGAAGTGATCACACCAAGTGTTTTCATCTAAAAAAATATCCTTTGTTGATCTACCCTGCTTATTTCCCTTAGCGATTAAATTCCAGAACATGCTCTGATCCCGTAACTTAGCTGCACTCAAGAGATCCTCCCAAAGACTTTCATCCCATACTTTTTTAGCTTGGGCCATAGTGTTTTTGTAGGTTAGTCTACTGCTTTTTATATCCAAACAGTTCCCAGATTTTACTGCCTGGATCAGTCTTGATTTTGCTATTCGACAATCTTTATTATACCATGGGTTCGCTGTCTCAAGATGGTTCCTTATCCTATTACCATCTTTTTTATAAATTTTACTCACTAGTGGAGGTAGTGCATCTACCAGCTTAAGATGTAAATCAAGAACACCTTGTGTTCCCACTAATGCTGACTGTAAGTCTCCTACCGTTTCAGCAAATACATTGTAAATATTTATCAGCGTCTTTTCTGTTCCCAAGATATATGGCCATCTTAGAGCACGCCTGTTATTGGTTACCTCTAGCTCCGCGACCGTGGTATTTAATAGGGTCTCTTCTTCGGATCTAATAATAAATGGTTGAGAGTCTAACCATAGTTGGAGGGGGAAATTATCACTCTCCGTCCTGTGGTCTATCTTGAAATCAGTTATTTGGTCCCATATATTCCGGGTAGCCATTACAAAGTCTATATGTGACCTGAAATTTCCCTTAAAATAGGTTGGAGCTGCTGGTCTGTCTGATCGAAATCGACCATTGCAAGCCCTTAGATCATGTACCACAGTCAACTGTAAAATCTGCAGGGCGGCTTTTGTGCTTTTAGCTGGACTTGCAGATTCTAAGGGCAAGATATCGTTAGCAGCATCTTGTTCATCAAGCAATTTTTCCAACCCCAAGACAGGCTCATATTTACAGTTCAAGTCCCCACCAACTAACACCTTTACATTATCTCCTAATGAATCTAAAAAAGAGTCCAAGAGTTCTACCACCTCTGATTCCTTGCTAGATGAGGACAGTCTATTATATATATTTATTAAATATATAGTTTCTTTCCCTCTTGTATCAATTTTAAGGCCTAGTAGGTCCGGAGAGGGGATGGATAACTGGGTGACAACTATTTCTAGAGTCACTTTAACCCAGATAACCAGCCTCCCTGAGGCTCTACCTCTAGTTGATGGAATAGCATAAGAACAGTATGTTTTATACCCCAACCTATGGGGGGTTTCTACCATCCAAGTTTCCTGTAGGAATATGATATCATAATTTTCAATATAGGAACACCATACCACGTCCGCAAGATTCCTGGCTAAGCCAGCTATATTCCAAGATATCAGTCTAATATTTGTTTTCCCTTTAACACAGGGTGAATCTAATACTATAGGTAAGTTATCTTTTTCTGCAACATCCTCTAGTTCGACTAAAGGATTTAATTATTTGCCTTGGTTATAGTTTTTACTAACATCATTAACCTCCATTGACACTGCGAGGCACTTATCAGGTACGCCCAAACTGATTACCTCGCTCAAGATAGAATAAGGGGATTTAACGCTATTTACCAATTTGACTGTCCATGAGTTTCTGGGGCTCGAAGGTACTAAGAGTTTCGGTTCTAAATGTTCTATACTCTGTTTTTGCTCCCACTTCTGGGTATATACTAACATTTCTGTGATAGATTCCCCTGCTCGTGGGAGTCAATCGTATTCATCCAAAGTACTCAGTACCGAAAATCTATTTTCAATTGGAATATAAAAATTTGTGTTCCTTCTATTAGTCAAGGGTCTGTGTTTTTTAGAAAATTCTGATGTACTGGCTAGATGTCTATAAAAATAACCCAAAGGGTGCACACCCACGTCAGACTCCTCTACATCCAGAGAAGCTGCTCTAAGAAGAACAGTCGCAACATGTTGAGGGTGCCTAAAGTTAACAATTACACAATCCCCCTTACATTTTTTCCTCGCGTTTCCGATCCATGATACCCGTCTAGTAGACAGTATATGGTCGGATAAATGTGGGGGGAAACCACAATTTTTGTTTAGCCAAGCAACTGATTTCCGCTTGAGAGAATCATGTGATTCCTCACGGAAATTCATTGCTGTTGGGTCTAAGGGAGGAACATTCGAAAGGACTATGACATATGGTTCACAATCAGGTGGGAGATTAATATGATTTGGCCTGTTCTCGGGAGTAGTGTACCTCACGGTATTGGATGGAGCTGCTTTCATATGAGAGGTACTATCCACCATACATGGTGGCTCCCTAGATTCTGGTAAACATGACCTCTGTGCTACAACCAATTGTGCAGAGTTACCAGATTGGATGGGTAGCTCAGGCTGTTTCATAGTCTGTTCCTTACATATCTTATCTAAAAGACCACCCAACCTAGATACCTCCGTAGATAACAATTCAATTTTTTCCATAAGAGGTTTAGTCATATGGTCTAGTTTTTCCTCAAATAGCTTAGCGATGTGACCCAAGAGATCACAATTCACATTGTCCTTATTAATTATAATCTCGTTATTAGCTACATTACTTCTATGACCATATTCTGTTGTTGGTTTAAGATGCATGTTCCCCTGCTTTATTTGCGTTTTTCTGCATTTTCTAACAGCTCTCTTGGGAGGAGAGTGAGACAATACAGATTCACTCGGGGGGGTCCAATGGGTCTTGAATTGGTGGTTCTAAAACTAAGGACAAAATGGCCGAGTTTTCCAAAGGGAAAGCTTCAGTATTAGGGGGATCCGTCATAATAGAACCGCTACCATCGCCTACAGAGGAAAAGATTTCTGAGGTGGACTCCTTCCCTAAGGATTTCCTTTTATCAATATTTATCTTGCTCACCATTTTAACTAAGTAATTATCCAGGGTGGAAATATTTTTAGCCATTCTACACCACCCTCACGTATATAACAACCACTACTAGTATTGATAAAATACTCAATGGACTGTCTAGTATTTTATAGCCCTGCCCTACACAGAGCTTTTATATCGCAACAAAGTGTAGGGCACCTACATATATCAACAATAACACAGAACAGCAAGTGTATATGACCCAAAAGGCACAGTAACTTAATTAGGTAGAGCCCAAGTACACAACTTACTAAAGCGTTAAAATAGAAGCAGTTAACAGAAGCAGTTAACAGCTTAGCGAATTGGCCCAACCCGACCCCTTCCGGCCCCCTAACGGCTACACAACGGCCCGCCCTTTACCTGCGCTTAGCCCGGTGCGGCCCGCGCACGGACCCGCTCAGCCACGGGCAGGACCAGTTTAATAGCGCCTTCGTGCACGCAAGATGCGTTGGTTCCGCTAAGGGGACCTAGGTAGTGTAGTCCCGTCCTGTCCCGTCAAACGCTCCCCCCACACAGCGGTCGCGATGTCAGGCGACGGCGGAGGGGAGACGTGGAGGCCAACAGAAGGAACAGCAGTCCCGAGGACCACAGGGGCACGCAGGTAAGCAGCACGATGCAGGCGTAGGTAAATTAACTGTAGTCTCTGACTTGGCCTTGTGACAGAAGCGACCAACCAAGACGTTTCCAGTTCCGTTGTTTTTTTAAAAAAGAGAGGTGTGGAAGGAGACTTTAGGTTTTAGATACCCCAAAAGCGAGAGTGGAGACAGTTCCAAATGAGTGAGAACGACAAGCTAATAGGCTATAGTTTCAACCAGACTGCGCCTTTTAAAATGGGGTAATTATTAATTGTGCAAGCCAGGTTAACACCAACCCAGCTAAAAGTAGTTAAACAATCTAGCAGAAAATGATGTGTGTAGAGAGCACTTTGCCGAGGGGTAACAATCTATTTAAGTATAAGTTAGAATTAAAAAAGGAGAAAGATAAGAAAAAGAATGAATAAAAAAAAATAGATTGTCACTTAGTTGTCCCGTGTGTAGTAGCTCCTGAGATGTTCCTGCTCTTGATATCCCAACAGAGGCTGGAGGCGAATCCCGAAGTTCCCAAAAAGACACTGCTGGCCGGGTCAGGAAGGACAATGGTTCTTCGTTCCAGTAAGTATTTAGCTTTTCTTTGTGAGCTGGGGCCCTCAGAGGGCAAGTGAAAGGGGGGGGGCCCCAGCCCAGCCTCTTCCGGGCAAGGCGGGCCCGCCCTTGGCCCGGGCTTCGCCCAGGCGCCGCCCGCGCGCGTCCCGCGTGGCGGGAGCGCGAGTTAAATTTAAAGGGCTCCTGCCCTTTCACAGCAGCAGCAGCAGAGTGGTTCCCCCGGTCTCTGGCGGCAAAAGCGCTTCCCGCGACGGCGGGAGCGCAAGTTAAATTTAAAGGGCTCCTGCCCTTTCACAGCAGCAGCAGCAGAGTGGTTCCCCCGGTCTCTGGCGGCAAAAGCGCTTCCCGCGACGGCGGGAGCGCGAGTTAAATTTAAAGGACTCCTGCCCTTTCACAGCAGCAGCAGCAGAGTGGTTCCCCCGGTCTCTGGCGGCAAAAGCGCTACTTTTTTTAATCACCAGAGGAGGCATGGGACTGGCTAACAGAAGAGGGCGTCGGACCCCAAAAGGGTCCCCCGAGAACCACTGGGAAAGCCCCGCGTATTGAACCCTCCCCTTCGGGAGCGCCCCGGAGGAGCCGGCGGCGCACCAGATCCCGGAGGGGTAGGCGGAGGGACCCGGATACTCCTGCAGACATTGAGGCAGCCCAGGACTCTGGCCCACAGACAGAGAACATCTCTGATGCCCTCCCGGGGCCTCGGACGTCGGCCCAGACGGCGGAGGACGGTCGCTTGAGTCAATCTCCGGTGCTCGGCTGACATGACGTGTGTGGCCCCCTTCGATGGACGCGGGGGGGGACTCGCCGCGCTTGGCTTGCTCGGGCGGACCCCGGAGGGGCTGCCATTGATGACACCGAAGACTTCCTAATGTATGGTGTCTAAAGCTCGATTTGTGACCGTTAATTGCAATTTATCCGAGTGAAAGGAGGGGTCCACCACTCCACCCCAATAACAGCTCTATTGGCTGTCTGGTTCTGGTTGGGTATTTGGGCGACAGATGCTTCCGGGGTGGGAGTATGGGGTGGGGGGGGTTGTGGGGGGGGGGTTGTTTGAATTAGGTTTAGAGGGCAACGAGTTAGTTAGCCTGGTTTGTAATTTTAAGGTTCCACCGATATGTTTGAAATGGTCGTCCCTAGGCCCGCAGCCGCACACTCAACATTGTATGACACCTGCACAACCCACGCTTGGCCCTCAATGACCCAAGTCCTCTCCTGGAATGCAAACGGCTTATTAGACAAGATCACGAGGTCAGCAGTATTTAACACTCTCCGTAGATACTCCCCCTCAGTGGTCCTCCTGCAGGAGACCCACCTCCTCTGATCCAGATGCCCCATGCTTGCGCGAGGAGGATACGATAGAGTATACCATGCGGGATTCTCCAGAGGCTCTAGAGGAGTGGTCATCCTGCTCCATCGATCTCTACCCATGGTGATCACAGCCACGCAGTCTGACCCGCAGGGTAGATTTGTTGTAGTCACAGGGACTCTTCAGGGGTCCCGATAAACCTTGTGAGCGCCTACGCTCCTCCGTCAGGTCTTGATGCCTTCCTACTTTCGCTTCACCGAGTGACTACAGGACTTCCCCAAGGGACCACCCTACTGGGAGGCGACTTTAATGCGGTTCTTGACCCCAATCTGGATGTGTCTGGGGGGATCACCGCTAGTAGATCCAATCTGGCACCCCAGGGAACACCAATACACACATACATTGGCTGCCCACCAGACGCAATCCAGAATAGACCTTGTGTTCATGCCCGCCTTGGACTTCTCAAACATCACAGGGGCGGAGATTCTCCCTCGGGGGGTCTCGGACCATGCGCCAATACGTGTCCGACTGGGCGGAGCAGATCCCACCAGGCGGCCTATGTGGCGCCTGAATGCATGGCATCTACAGGACAAAGACTAGACGCAGGAGATCAGGAATCTCCTTAGTCAATATTTTGAATTAAACGTGGGATCGGTTCGATCTCCAGGAATAATATGGGCCGCGTGTAAAGCCACTCTTAGAGGGCATGCCAAACATATCCTTCGATCCCGTGAGCGAGACCAGAACTCCCAGATCTCTGAGCTGGAGACCAAGGCCCTAAGACTGGAACGCCAGCACGTGAACTTGGCATCGGCCTCTATCATGAGACAGCTGACTAGGGTGAGAGAGGATATCAAACACATAATGCTGGATTCGGCCAAGCACATGTGGAGAGCCTCAGCAGCCCGAATTTATGGATGGGGGGATAAAAACGGGAAGCTGCTGCATTGGCTGGCCACCCGCCCCATGGCCAACAGAATTATACCCGAGATTTTAGAGGACTCGGGCTCCCTTGTCAAAACATCTGTGGAAATTGCACATAGTTTCGCCTCCTACTATACCCGCCTATATGCCAAACACCCCCGTCCCGCTATTGAGAGAGAGACCCCCCTGCTAAACGATATTACCCTTCCCGGGGTGTCCCCGGAGGCGAGAGATAGGTTGGAGGAGGCCATTGGTCTCGCAGAGATCTGCAATGCAATATCTGGTCTGGCATCGGGCAAAACCCCAGGCCCTGACGGTTTCCCAGCAGAATTATATAGTAAATGCAGCGACATTCTGGGTCCCCATTTGCTTAACATGTACCAAGAAGCTGAAAACCGAGGCCGCTTCCCTACTGAGATTGACCAAGCGACAATTGTAGTGATCCCCAAAACTCAACCCCCATCACGACACTGCTCGGCGTACCGGCCCATCTCGCTTCTAAATGTTGAAATCTAGGTGCTCTCCTCGATCCTTGCCTCCAGACTGAAGGAGGTAATGCCCACACTGATACATCCTGAGCAGTGTGGTTTCATGCCCACCCGTAGTACTAGGCACTGCATCAGGCGGTTACATCTGGTCCTGGTGCACCACAAAACTTTTTTCTCGAACAGGTCCTACAAAAAAACGGGCTCGGGCCCAAATTTCGAGGACTAGTGAACTCCTATATTCTAACCCGACTGCCCGAGTCAGAGTGAGCGGATTGGTTTCCGACCCATTCCCCATTGGCCGTGGAACTCGACAGGGATGCCCGCTATCCCCCTACTCTTTGCGCTAATAATAGAACACTTGGCGATACAACTGAGGGGTGGCCCACTGATTGAGGGCTGGCGCTGGCCCTCCGGTTCGGAGGACCGAGTGGCATTATACGCTGACGATGTTCTCCTGTATATCTCTAACCCACCCAAGAGCGGCCCCGCGTTCTAGAGATCCTGGGCCTTTTTGCGGAAGCTTCGAGACTGATCCTGAACCCAGCCAAGTCCCTGCTGATTCCCCTGCATCGCTCTCGCGACTGTATAGACTGGCAACGAAACATCCCAGTACGAAGGAACAGCTTCAAATACTTAGGAGTACATATTTCACTTCTTCCTGAGTTGGCTTGGGAACTTAAAATTACGCCACTAACAAAGAAAATCAAGACCGATCTCTTGCGCTGGAGGGCCCTCCCCCTGAATCTGCTTGGCAGAATAGCGCTGTACAAGATGATGATCCTTCCCAGGCTCCTCTACCTTCTGCAGAACTTTCCACTTCCCGTCCCCATGAGATGTTTCGGGGAGATGGACTCCTTAGCGCGCCAAATTATATGGGGCGGCACTCGCTCACGATTGGCGCTCAAAACTTGTCAGAGACACATATACGACGGTGGCTTGGGCATGTCCAATATCCAATACTATTATCTTGCGATGCACGTGCTCGTAATTAATGACTGGATGGGGGGTGGGTGGACAGATCCCGCATATCAACTAGAACTACAGACAATGGGCTACCCGCGGATCTTTGGCGCCCTATACTGGAACCCGATCCCCCGAGATGTCCCAGATGTGACCAAAGTGGTATTACAGGGATGGCGGACGGCCCAGAAGTTGACGGGTGGTGGAGACGTCTTACCCAGCAGACCCCGCTATGGCATGGGAGGCAGTTGGTACATGTGGCGGGCCTGGAGGGTTTTCAGAACTGGGATAACATAGGTATCTCCACTCTGGGTGATATCTGGGGAGGGTCACATATGCGGTCCTTCCAGGATCTTCAGAAACACTACTCTTTAAATAAGACACAGTTCCACCGGTATCTTCAGCTATGCCATGCCCTACTAGTACATATACAGGCAGGGGACACCATACCCGAACATAGCCCCATGGAAGCAAAGGCATTGATGGGAGACCTGGGCAGGGGAGGTGTTTCCCAGATATATCGCACCCTAATCACCGCCGCTGCGGGCTCCCTGGGAGGGCTTCGCCAAAGATGGGAGGAATGGGTGGGCCCCATGGAGGAGACGGACTGGGCAGAAGCACTGATGGCCCCACGTTCCCTTACAATGGCCACTCGCTTCTGATTAATACAAACCTACTTTCTTCATACTGCCTATCTCACGCCCACCAAATTACACAGAGCGGGCCTCTGCCCCTCAGCGGAGTGCCCCCACTGCGGGAGCCCCGCAGCTGATTTCTTCCACATGGTATGGGCTTGCCCAACCATAGCGACTTACTGGGAAGCGGTAGTGCAGGAGGTCTCTGGGGTCTTAGAAGAAGATATAAAGAGGGTGCTGTTGCCTCTCCTTCTAGGGGTCATGGGAGACACTGGGCTGCGAAGAGCAGATCGGACCTTCCTAGGGGTGGCATGTCTAGTAGCCAAGAGGGATATAGTGGCGGATTGGAAGGCCAGGAATGCACCGACACTGGTTAAATGGAGACGGGGGGTGGACTGGTGTGCGCAGCGAGAAAAACTTGTACATGAGGCCAGAGGATGTTTAAGTAAACATAATAAGATATGGGGGAAATGGGAGGCCATGGCAGGCTTCTAGGTTCTAGATTGTGTATAACAGTTATCAACAATGTGTTGCTGGGGACTTCGGACTCGACCATTGTTTGATGCCCGTTGGCATCATTTTAAATTGTACGTATCATTGTTTCATGCAAAATCAATAAATACTCTTTATCAAAAAAATAAGCTATTTCTCTATCTGTTGGGTCTGTAATAAATAGTGAAATCTGTAACCAATAAGCACTGATTACCACATAGAAGCACATAAAATACTGTCAAGGAGTGAACACTGAATTTCTTTCTAGATTCAGTCTTCAGTTCATGAAGAAAGATCAACACCTCCCAATATCCAATGTTGCCACCTTGCACTTTGCACATACACATAAATGGTGTCAAGTAAATCTGTAAGTGTGTTACATTCAGGAGGACATTCAGGAGGAAAAAGATACAGAGGGAAGAAAAAAACCTCCTTGAAAATATGGGTATTTCTTGATTGACGATAACTGATGATGCAGGAGCTAACAAGCAAAGGCCCAAAGATGTCCTGAAATCAGGGTTCTTAAAGAGTCCAGCATAAGGTCTTCCAAAAGAAAAAAGAAAAAAAATCAGACACCGATAGACTTCAAAAAGGATGATGAATGTGAGAAAAATATGGGAGTTTTGTGATGCACTCGTCTAACCTAAGCAAGCTTATACATAGATTACGCAGGAAATTACATCACAGAAATAAACACTGGGAAGGCGATCAACTTCGATATGAATTAATTTAAGACTAAACTTACTGACTCCTTGATGAGAATGAAGGTTTCCAGAGATTGCCAGCATGAGAAGAAGTACCTTCCTGTTTGACCACCTTTGTTATGTTATATTTATTTGTAGTGTGCATGCCTCAACCAGGACTTTACTCTGATGTTGATGGCAGGAGATAGGTAGGCCAGGCCAGCGACAAAATAAGATGATGAGCAGGTCTTCAGTTTCTTGCTGAATTCAAGAACTGAGTAGGTGGCTCTGATATTCAGAGGTAGGTAGTTCCAGGCTTTGGGCGTGAGGTAGGAGAAGGCACGCCAGCCAGATTTGGTTCTGTGTATGTAGTGGATGTGCATGAGTAGGAGTTTAGCTGAGTAGAGGTGGTAGGTACATTTGTGGAAATGTATGCAGTTGTTGAGATAAGTAGGGCCAATGTTGTGCAAAGCTCTGTGTACGTGCATGCAAAATTTGACAAGTGGACGTCTGTGGTCTGGGAGCCAGTGGAATTCTTTGAAGTTCGGGGTCATATGGGTGCAAGGGAGTAGTCTGAGCGCGACTTTGGCTACTGTTTTTTTTTTTTTTTTTTAATGGCCTGAAGTCTTCTGGCCATATGTGCATAGATTCCGACATACAGCATGTTGGTCTGTATTCCATTTGTGGTGATGAGGGCTTATGTACCAATGCTGCAATGGTGGCGAGGAGCCCTTTGAAAATCTTTTTTAGTATCCTGAGTGTCTGGAAGCAGAAGGCGGAGGCTGGGTTCAATTGGCCAGGAACAGTGAGCTGGTTGTTGATTACTATTCTGAGGTTCTTTGCATGAGTCGCTGGGTGGGATGTAGGTCAGGGTTCAGCATGTCACCAAGTGGAGTTCTAATAGAGAAGTGTCTTTGCCGAACATTACCACTACCGTTTTTTCAGCATTGGGCTTGAGATAGGCTTATTATGTACTCTTAGGTTTTGCGACTTTTTTGTTATGTTTGATAAGAGTAAACTTGTCATAAATATTTAGATTTCTTTTAATTGTGAAAAGAGGTAGCTCTTGGAATTGTTTTAGTCCAGAGATGACGTTTCAATTTCTTCTAATCATGTTGATCAAGTTTGTCACTCCTTTAAAGGTAGCAACACAAACTAGTTAGTCCATATCCTCCTTTTCTTTGGGTTGCAACAGATATCCCCTTGATGTATACCACACGTTTGTTGGCTCTCCTTAGTAACTTTCTAGTGCACTCTCTGTCCTGTAAAGTCATGCTCCAGTTACATATTAAGTACTTGCCCCAAAGGTTCAGAGCCTTGGAAAGTTCTGAGCCTTGGGATGAACAACAGATAAGGTCCAGCTGTCTCAAGTGTCTTTTACCCCCTTTCCATTATCACTTTGTCTTCACTGTAGAAACATAAATGGCTTAATAATGGCCTTTTACAATGGCTTTCTTTAATAGTATCGTAATTGCAATGCACAGGGAGACGCACTCTTTACATTAAAATAAATACAATAACGAGTGCTGCATATGCGGTATACTGTACTGCTTAGCATCAGATCTGCTTATCTGACTTGGACTGGTCAGCAAAGCATGTTAGCGAACAAGTCTCCACATGTTTAAAGCACATTAAGGCACTTCAACAACAGATGGTGAGAGTGGGCCTTCCGCAAGAGCCTTAAAATTCACTTAGGCATCGATCACTGCTTTGCTTCTTCCATCTGCACCTCTAGTCCCAGTCTCTCTGGTGCCCCAGCCAGTCAAAAACCTCTCTGGCTCCCAAAATTCCCAAAATCAACCCACTGCCACCTCCGCATTCGCAGTGTCATACAAAGCAAGATTGGAGCAACAGAGATGCCTCTTACGTCTTCTCTGTGCTGACACTAGCCCAAAGGGCCCACAACAATCTGCCAAATGGGTCTCTACTTGTGAGATTCAGTTCAGGAGTAGATGGCAAATGACGTGCCTCTTTTCTATCTTGATATTTTGTGCATATTTTTAATCAAATCTATGATCTCAGACAGGATTATGAACAGATTTATTACGGACACTTAGAGTCCAAGATAATTACATCTTTTTGGCCTTCTTGCCAGCCTCCCACGCAGCAGGTAACTGACTGCAACAAACTGTTACGCATCCAGAGCAAGAGATCAAACGAGTCAAGTAATTTCTCCTCAACGGAAAATGTAGTTACAGGGGCCCATTCTTGTTTCTCCTGCTTGCACGGGCTCCACAGAACTCAGCATACTACATATACACACATCAAGTCAGCAGAAAGTTGTGGCTCTGTGCAATGTAACTCGCATCTCAGTATATGTTGATTATGTTCTCTATTTGATAGATTCTTAAAGTGACCCCTCTGAAGATGTAGCAGTATTTGTTTTGATAGGTGACCTCAAAGGGCTCACAGATAACTGGAATAATTCATACAGCGTTTCTTCTTCATTCTGTTCTGTCTAATCCTGTTGCTTACTCCAAGATACTCAACAACGGTGGGTACCGGTCCAGTTTTAATATATGGGGATAAGGATATATCAAACACTTTGAGGTACGCTCCAAGATGGAAGCCTCAATCCACATCTGCACTCTGGGTTCTCTCTCCTTCATTTAGCACTTACTATCAAATGGTTATGTTGCCACGAACCTATACTCCTTTGTTCATCTTCTACTGGTACTTTAAAGTCACGTTTATCTTCTCGCGAAAGTTGCTTATAGAACTGGTGTGGAAAAGGGAGAGAAAAAGGGTCACAATATGAAAGTTGGTGTTGCCACCATGTGAGTGCCATCTGCGAGTCTCTGACTTTGACTGGTACTACCTTATGGCCCTGTTCCAGTGACTGGTACATGATAAGCACAGGGACACAAGTTATTTTGAAACAGCCCTCTTCCCCCTCTCCTTGTACAAGAGTCGTTCTGAGAGGGAACTTCCCACACAATATCTTCCCCACAAAGGTTCATTTTGCATGTGATTCTCAAAGAGTATTAAGGCAGTGTATGCTTTCAAATATGCCATTGTGGTGCCTGTCGGGGTTTGGATGTGCTGTCCTAAAGGTGAACGAAGCGTTGGGGCTACAGATGAGCAGCAGTACAATTGAAGAACTGGATTAAGTTATATCTTGCTCACAATCAAGTAACTGAGTAAGATGTATGGTCTTTCACCTTGGCCATTTTTAATGTATGGTTATCTTGTGGTATACTAAGCATGCAGAACGCAAGACACAGCAACTGAGTTAGGAAATAAGGAATGATTGGAAGGGAATAACAATTGTATACAGCGATAAGGACTGCACTTGACACTGTACAACATGACTTGAGGGCATAATGGGAGAGTCACGTGACTGAGGCTCTGTCATCGGGAATGACTCCCTGTTAAGGTGTATATCACTCAAGTGCCTGGATATGCTTGTTTTAAACATTTACAGTTTACCTATGACCATCAAGATCATCTCAGCACCATGCATCTATGTCTGGTGAATGCCCTAGATGTTATTCTGATTAAATTTAATTTTATCATACGGTTGGGACTTCTCACACACTGAAGCCTCTTCGGAGTAAAGCTACTGCAAAAATGACTTCAATAACTAAAAAAAAAAGGGTCTATTTAAGTCTGTCATCTGCTTACGGAGCATCATCCCAACATTAAAGAAAGAAAGAGTATAAATCTACTGAATTGAAAAATGGTTGTGGCAAAATGTACCATGCGCGTGACCTGGAAGTCTGCAACTGTCCCAAATATGGCTAACTGGATAAGTGATGTCACCATGAGGGTGGTGACAGTGTATTGTGACCTCGCATGGATAAGAGATCTTCTCAACTTGGACTATTTGACAAGTATACACTGCGGTATACTGTATTAACCCCTTCGCTGCCAGACCTTTTCCCCCTCAGGTGGCAGGCCTTTTTTTGGCTATTTGGGGCAGTTCACGCTTAGGCCCTCATAACGTTTTGTTCACATAAGTTACTCACACCAAATTAGCGTCCTTTTTTCCCAACATCCTAGGGATTCTAGGGGTACCAAGAGTTTGTGGGTTACCCTGAAGGAGACCAAGAAATTGGCCAAAATAAAACGAAAATTTCGTTTTTTTCACCCAAAAAAAGGGGGAAAAAGGGCTGCAGAAGGCTTGTGGTTTTATCCTTGAAAACGGCATCAACAAAGAGTTTGCGGTGCTAAAATTACCATCTTCCCAGCTTTCAGGAACAGGCAGACTTGAATCAGAAAACCCAATTTTTCAACACAATTTTAGCATTTTACTGGGACATACCCCATTTTTACTATTTTTGTGCTTTCATCCTCCTCCCAGTTAGTGACAGAAATGGGTGTGAAACCAATGCTGTATCCCGGAAAGCTAAACATTTCTGAAAAGTAGACAATTCTGAATTCAGCAAGGGGTAATTTGTGTAAATCCTACAAGGGTTGCCTACAGAAAATAACAGCTGCAATGAAAAAAATATTGAAATTGAGGTGAAAAAAACCCCAGCAATTTTTCTCCACATTTCACTCTTTTTCCTGTGATGTCAGATTTTTGAAAGCAATATACCGTTACGTCTGTTGGACTCTTCTGGTTGCAGGGATATATAGGGCTTGTAAGTTCATCAAGAAACTAGGTACCCAGAGCCAATAAATGAGCTGCACCTTGCAATGGGTTTTCATTTTATACTGGGTATTCACCAATTCATTTGGTGAAATATAAAAAGTGAGAAATAGGTATCAAGAAAAACTTTGTATTTCCAAAATAGGCACAAGATAAGGTGTTGAGAAGCAGTGGGTATTTGCACATCTCTGAATTCCGGGGTGCCAATACTAGCATGTGACTTACAGAGCATTTCTCAAATAGATGTCTTTTTTACACACTGTCTTACTTTTGGAAGTAAGAAATGTAGAGAAAGACAAGGGGCATTAGCACTTGTTTTGCTATTCTGTGTTTCCCAAAGTCTCCCGATAAAAATGGTACCACACTTGCATGGGTAAGCTTAATGCTCGCGACAGGAAACGCAACTTGAACACATCACATTTTTACATTGAAATCGGACGTATTTTTTGCAAAGTGCCTAGCTGTGGATTTTGGCCTCTAGCGCAGGCAGCACCTAGGGAAACCTACCAAACCTGCACATTTTTTAAAACTAGACACCTAGGGGAATTAAAAATGGAGTGACTTGAGGGGCTCACGCCAGGTTCTGTTACCTAGAATCCTTTGCAAACCTCAAAATTTGGCCAAAAAAACACTTTTTCCTCGCATTTCGGTGACAAAGTGCAGCCCTCACCATTCCAAGTGGGAAGGTTTTGAGAGTTATCAAGCTCTCATGGCCCAAATGTAAAACCAAAACCCAAAATAATCATATGTTCTCTTGCTTGCCGTTGGATAAGATGTTTTAGTGTGTGGGGGAAGAGCTGAAAGATTGTTACCCCCTTCAGCTGGGGTGGGGCATAACCAGGCCCATACTGGTTGGTAGCCACCACCCCACAATTTTTTTTTATTTTATTTTTAATTCCCTGGCATCTAGGAGACTCCCCCCTCCCGAGGTGTGCATCGTGGGTGATTTCCCAATCTGCCCACTGGTGGACAGAACAACTTTGGCCCCATTATTTGGGGTGGCGGAATGGCCATACCCCCACCCTCTTATTTTGAAAAAAAAATCTTCCAGTGTCTCTGGTGGGCTTTCTGCACCCCCTGGGGGCAGATGGGACTTCCATAAATAGGCTGATCAGCTCCCAAGGGGGGCAGATATGGCCAACAGTAATGTGCCACTATGGGGAGCGATCCTTGCCCAAGGGGCTGCCCCCCTCCAAAAAAAAAAAAACATACACACACACACCAATCCCTGGTGTCTAGTGTTTTCTGCCCCCCTTGGGGGGAAATTGGCTTAACAAAAATAGGCAGTTCTGTCCCCAAGAGGGGGCAGAAATGGCCTAAATACAAGGCCCCCCCCCCCGGAGAGGCCCTTACTCAAGGAGCCACCCCTCTTATGCCTAAGTATAAAAAAATAAAAATCCTGGTGTCTAGTGGTCTCTGCCCCCAAGGTGCTATAATTATATTAAGCCGATTTACCCCCGGGGGGGACAGAAATGGTCTAAAAATAATTTGGCCCCCCTGGGGAGGTGCCCTTGCCTAAGGGGTCGCTCCCCACATATAAAAAATATATATATCCCTGGTGTCTAAGGGTTTTCTGCCCCCGGGGGCAGAAATGGCCTAAAAATATTTTGCCCCTCCTGGGGAGTGGCCCTTGCCCAAGGGGCCGCTTCCCTTATGCGTAAGTATAAAAAAAATAATAATAATAATAAATCCTGATGTCTAGTGGTCTCTGCATGGGGGGGCAGATATGGCCTAAAAATAATTTGGCCCCCTGGGGAGGTGTATATAAACACTAAAGGTGTGGGATAGTGGGAACTGAGGGTGGAACTGGTTTAGTCTCTGTTCAGTGCCCGATGTCGGTTGGAATGCTAAAATCCTGAGATGGGATAGTAATGGTTGTAGACTGTCCAATCATGGGGGTGCTGTGTAGTCCTGCAGGGGAAGGGGGAAATTTCCTTTACGGACTAGGTGGTCTCACACACATAATAGTGTCTTGCTTCATCATTTGACCACCTAGCCCCACCCAAGTAAGATGATACTGCTTGGGCGGACTCAACCTCTTGGTTAAAAGAACCAGAGGGAGTGCTGAAATTAGATTGCCTGGATAATTTACAGGGATCCAGAATGGGTGAATAATAAAGTAAAATTACCGAACATGTCACCAGTGATTGCTACTCATTTTAATGGTGGTGCATGCTGGTAAGACTGAAAATAAGGGGGAGAGGCTCATTCAGAGAATAATGTCTCTTTGAGTCTATAAAAGAAGTGTATCAGACCAACATGTTTCTGCCCTCACTGAGTGCTGGTAGGTCAGGGGCATTCGTCAGGGTCGGGCCCGCTCTGGCTCCGGCATGTAGGTACCCCCCATGGTATTCCCTTTGGAGTGAGTGTGACTACAAGGGAAACCCCCCCCCCCCCGGCACTAGCCAGACCAGAGGCCAATCGCCCCCGACTCCGGGGCCTACCCCACCGCGAACTACCTGTTCAGGTAGGCCATATTTTATCCACTTTGAGCACCCCACTTCTTACGTGTGCTCCGACCCTGACGAATGCCCCTGACCTACCAGCACTCAGTGAGGGCAGAAACATGTTGGTCTGATACACTTCTTTTATAGACTCAAAGAGACATTATTCTCTGAATGAGCCTCTCCCCCTTATTTTTAGTCTTACCAGCATGCACCACCATTAAAATGAGTAGCAATCACTGGTGACATGTTCGGTAATTTTACTTTATTATTCACCCATTCTGGATCCCTGTAAATTATCCAGGCAATCTAATTTCAGCACTCCCTCTGGTTCTTTTAACCAAGAGGTTGAGTCCGCCCAAGCAGTATCATCTTACTTGGGTGGGGCTAGGTGGTCAAATGATGAAGCAAGACACTATTATGTGTGTGAGACCACCTAGTCCGTAAAGGAAATTTCCCCCTTCCCCTGCAGGACTACACAGCACCCCCATGATTGGACAGTCTCCAACCATTACTATCCCATCTCAGGATTTTAGCATTCCAACCGACATCGGGCACTGAACAGAGACTAAACCAGTTCCACCCTCAGTTCCCACTATCCCACACCTTTAGTGTTTATATAGATTTCGTCTGGGAGGTGGTGTGGGCGAGTTACACTCCCATTGCTCTCCTTTTGTGTATTTGTTTCCCCTGGGGAGGTGCCCTTGCCTAAGGGGTCGCTCCCCACATATAAAAAAAAAAGAAAAGTAATAAAAAAATATATATATCCCTGGTGCCTAGGGGTTTTCTGCCCCTCCCCCCCCCAAGCGACAGCAGAAATGCTTTGAGAGACATGGAAGGATAGGAAAGGTCTTTCCTTTTCTTTCATATCCCTCCCGTCCCACCTCCTGGTCAGAAGAGAAATGTCTTGCATTTCTCTCCCGAGATCGCGTTGGAAGCAAGATTCCAGCGCGATCCGAGGTGACCTCCGATGAGGTCACCTTGCGATTTGTGCGCTGATGTCAACAGACGTCACTGGTGGGGTGGGGGGGTGGCTAGGGAAGCGATTCCCCTTCCATCCCAGACTAGTGGGTGTGGGCCAGGTGCAGGACGAGCTGGTCTTGTCCCAGGCACAAGGGAACCGTGTGCCAGGACGGGACCAGCTCGCCAGAGGCACCCAGGGGGTTAGAGAGTCAATGTACACCACCAGTGAAATGCAGCTCATGATATTTTGGTACTTACATTTTAAAGATCAAGACCCACCACCTCTAAACTGGTTCTTATTCTACTGTGTTGTCACTCATCTGGTGCCCAGTAGACACTAGGGAATGGATTTTGAATCATTGTATACTCCCATTCCTAACCTCAAGACAGTATTTCAGTCCCAACAGAAGCCAATATCCCTGCACAACTCCTATTTCTGACAAAAATCCCTGGTATCTAGTGGTCATCCCCCCTTCCCTCAAACTCCTCCAGTCTACCATGCAGCAGGAAAATTGGAGATGAACTCGAAAATCAATCTGGTGCCCGTGGGTTGCAGCCCAATGCCTGGACAAACAAACCCTGTTTCCACATTCCCGGTCTCAGTTTGTTCCCTTGGTGAGTGTTGAGCTTTCTGTCCCCACCCTTCCGGTGGGAAGATAGGGGGTAAAGATACCAATGTGCCCATTCAAGGTAAGCAGAAATTCTACCAAGGGGAAAAATTAGGAGTGGGGCACTGCCTGTCTTATCAGTGGGCCCGATTTCCAGGATGAAGATAGCCTTTCTGACTCACCAGAGGAGGCGGAAACCACCTCTCTGCTTGCCCGTATTCCAAAACTATGCCCACAGAAACCTGAATTTTCCCTACATTTATCTAACAGAAATCTGTCACTTCAAAACAGAAGCAACCATCTAGACCTCAAATATGTTTGTTCTAGGCTAGTTTCACAGGATGCCAGTTGACACTGGGTTCAAATACCTCGGCTACCAACATTCCCAAAAGACTGAAATTCAAGGGAAACATCTGAATGTTACCACACTTGATTTTGGGGGGGTCTGTTTTAGAAAAAGAAGTATGGGAATCATGGATAGTCTGGCTTTTCTTGATCCCTGCAGATTCTGGATTTTTTTCTTGCAGAAATCCGACTAAATTCAGGGATTTTAGCCTAATGCTGAAGTTTGTAGGGCAAACTGGTGAAGAATAAGTAGGGGAATCCAAGAAAGACAAGCTTTAGTTGACTCTCCTAGGTGTCGAGATTTAGTTTTGATGTGGTGTCACTATAGAAGGATTTTGTTTTGATGCACCTGCTACAGCACCTTCCAGATATTAATTGGGCTAATCACCAATGTACCACCCAAGTAGAGAAATGCCTTCCAGAAAATAGGCTGAAATGTGATCCCTTTTGGGCGTTTCTGATATGTTGAGTGAAGCTGATGGTACTGGAGTCCAAACACCTAGTAGCCAGAGGACTATTCAGAAGGGATGGTGGCTAGTTAGGGTGCCAATTGTGGGTGCAAAGAAACCCGCAATTTAAATACTCCAAAATTTACCTCAATAGGACGCCCAGAGTTTTGATTACCTGGAGACTGTGTTAAACCTCAATTTCATGAGGCATTCTGTCCCTATGTTAGGCACCATCAAAAACATTTTAAAAAAAAAATAAAAAAAGAAATTTAGTGGATAAAATAAAAGGCCCCACTCTATAAACGAGTTCTAGATCAGTTGAATACTTAAAGGGTTTTATTACAAAATTCAAATGTAAAGCTATACAGAATCAGTGCCATAAAGGATCTCAGTAAATGGGGCAATACAGAGGAATGCAATATCAAAAATTAGACAGAGCCACAAAGTGGACTGCAAAATCGGGAATGAAACGATCAGTATTTTAAGTAGAAATGGAAAGTTTCTGACGTTACCTAAAAAATAAATAAAAATAAAAAAGAGGGCTTTAATATATTCTTTTTGCATATAAAATTACTAGACCTGCAGAATCACTCCATTGTAAGCAAATATATCATTTCAATAGCAAATCAAAGCAGCCTCATAAAACCTCAAACTGCTTTAGCACCTAAGCACTATCCCACTACATGAATAATTATTCTGCCTTGTTGGAGAGGGAAGGTTTCTTGCATGTGACAGAAGCGTACCCCCTGCCCTGAGTGCCCAAGTTGAAATGATAACTGGACCCATGGTGCTGATTTTTGTAATGGGTTAACATGGATCATGCATAGGTGTGTCTCGCAAACTGCAGGCTCCTTTGACTCCGATGGGGCACAAAGCACTCCGCTGTAATGTGCCTACAGATTGACGAATCAAATTAGTATGTATACCTGTGTAGATAGTGTGTGTGTTGTATACATGTGCTGGATGCATGTGTGCCTACGAATGCTGCAATGAAGGAAGGGGAGATTTGGGGTTCCATTTTGGGAGACAGAGGGCTGACTAGAGGAGCATGAGGAGGTTCAGGAATCCCCCCAGAAAGCCTTGTAGATTGCTATATTCCTGAGAACTCAATGGCACCCATACTGGAGAAAGAAGTACACTTCAAAGGGTGCTCTTTGGTTCACTGAGAGGTCACTGGTAAGGGGGCTCAGCATATCTCATGAAGGGGATGGGGCTGATAAGAGAATCATTAAGAGTAGGGGGCTGCAGTAACTTCTGATGCACATGTCTCTGTGGCTGACATCCAGGTGTGAACCTTTAGTCACCCATGGGCTGTGCTGTAAGGTTATCATAATTAAAGTTGCTCCTGCTGAGACAGACTCTTTCTAGAGGAAGGGCAGGGAAGAGGGCAGCAAAGACTCCTATCATCTTGAACCATGTACATGGACTCTGCCTGCTGTGAGTCCTTACACCCAAGTGGTGCCTCTGAAGTCCTGAACCCTTGGAAGTGGGGATAAGGGTGTTCTGCCAGCCCAGCTGTGGTCCCTATTAGAAGATACACAGCGCAACACAGCCTATGCAGCTCCTCATCGGAAACTACACAAATCAACCAGAACAGACAGTGCAAAGCAATTCAACGCAGCACCAAACGTCATTTGTCGGAACCACCATTGTGCGGCTGAACACCCCAACATCAAGGAAAAAGTACAATTCTCAGCAGGCCTAACCTCGTCCCTGTATCCAGCCAGTGCTCCATCACAGTCGGCCGGAACTTGTGAAATTGCATGAGCCAGTGCAACAGGATAACCATAGTTGCTGCTTCGTGCTTTTAAACACATTTTTTTTTTATCTTTAAAATAGCATATTCCAGTTCTACGGATTTGATTTTTGTCATTTTGGTATCAAATAATTTATGAAAATGTACTCTACGTTTCTAAATTGGTGCAGGATTTTTCTTCTGTTGTGTTTTCACTTTGTTACTGTTGTTTGCTGCATAAATATTTCACATAGTGGCTGTAGGTTCAGCCAGATTCATTTTTTGCTAAGCAACCAGAGGGTTAAGCACAGGTTAATTTGGTGACTTTAGTGGGTCACTCTTACGAGGACTGTGGCTGTTGCTTAAGAAAGGATCACACACTCCTTAACCAACAACCCAATTTCCAACACAGATCTGTCGCAAAACTGCTGGTTTCTTCGGCCAAAGAAGTGGACCTCCAAAATCGCCGAAGCAGCCACCATCCCTGACTTACATACCTTCACGCTTTCAGTGCAGAAGTGGGCCATCTCCATCCAACTGTACCAAGTCCGTAGAATGCACTCCAGGCAGCTCATAGTATAATTTCTGGCAGCTGTCCATATCACTGTATACCATTCCTTCATTAATCATATACTGGTCAACAGAACTCTACTGATCTTGTGAGAGATACTCAACTCTCCCATTTCCTTTACAATGTGAAACTTACCCACCGTTAGCCCAGAGAACAGGACATGACTTTATTTCTAAGTAATTGCACTCTCTAACTATTTCCAATATCATGATTTTGGGAGTCATTGGCACATTAGTACCGAACAGTGCCAACAGATCTCCCACTATTTCACCCAAGTATCCTGGAATGGTTCTTCACCCCCATAGTGTATGTAGAAATGTGCCCTGTTTCTCCTCGCATCTCAGGAATATCACTGAATGCCCGTCCCATCTTATGTATCCTTCTCCTACTGTAACAGGGTTTATGAAACTGTGTTAAGTTGAATGAGCTTAAGTAAGGTCATTCCCTTAGGGTTCATCAGGCCAGCTACCATGCAGTGTCCTTCAGTGGATCCATGCTGTTCTCTATTAAACACCTCCTCCTTTGATGACAGTACAGTGCACAGTTAAGGATGGTTTAATACATAGTGTAGGAAGTTGGCTCTGTGTATACTATTTCAAAGTACGAAATAGTGTGCACAGAGTCCAAGGGTTCCCCTTAGAAGTAAGATAGTGGCAAGATTAGATAATTCTAATGCTCTATTTTGTGGTAGTGTGGTCGAGCAGTAGGCTTATCAGAGGGTAGTGTTAAGCATTTGTTGTACACACATAGGCAATAAATGAGGAACACACACTCGGACTTACTCCAGGCCGATAGCTTTTTACATTGAAAAATATATTTTCTTAGTTTATTTTAAGAACCACAGGTTCCAGATTTGCAGTAAACACTTTAAATGCAAGGTACTTCAGTTAGCTACTTTAGGAACTTTGAATAAAAGCAATATCATATATAGTCTTTGTAAACATGTCAATAAGCTATTTTAAAAGTTGACAGTGCAAAAATCAACAGTTCCTGGGGGAGGTAAGTAAAGGTTAGATTAGGAGGTAAGTAAAACACTTACAAGTCTCAGTTCTGAGGCATAGGCAGCCCACCGTTGGGGGTTCAAGGCAACCCCAAAGTAACCACCCCAGCAGCTCAGGGCCGGTCTGGTGCAGAGGTCAAAGAGGTGCCCAAAACACAGACGCCTATGGAGAACAGGGGTGCTCCGGTTCCAGTCTGCCAGCAGGTAAGTACCTGCGTCCTCAGGGGGCAGACCAGGGGGTTTTTGTAGAGCACTGGGGAGGACACAAGTCGGCACACAAAACACACCCTCAGCAGCATAGGGGCGGCCGGGTGCAGTGTGCAAAGCAGACGTCGGGTTTCAGGTAGAAAACAATAGAGGGACCCGGGGGTCACTCTAGCGGTGCAGGCAGGTACGGGGGGGGGCTTCTAGGAACAGCCACTGCCTGGGCTAAGCAGAGGGTCGCCTGGGAGTCACTCCTACGCTGACGTTCAGTTTCTTCACGTCCTGGGTGTTGCGGGTGCAGTGTTGGTTCCAGGCGTCAGGTCCCTTGTTACAGGCAGTCGCGGTCAGGGGGAGCCTCTGGATTCTCTCTGCAGGCGTCGCTGTGGGGGCTCAGGGGGGTCGTCTCTGGCTACTCACTGACTTGCAGTCACCGGGGAGTCCTCCCTGTGGTGTTTGTTCTCTGAATCTCAAGCCAGGGGCGTCGGGTGCAGAGTGAGAAGTCTCACGCTTCCGGCGGGAAACGTGCAGTCTTTGGAAGTTGCTTCTTTGTTGCAAAGAAGTAGCTGGTTTTGAGCAGGGCCGCTGCTCACAGGAGTTTCTTGGTCCTTTAGTCCAGGGAAGTCCTCTGAGGCTTCGGAGGTCACTG
This sequence comes from Pleurodeles waltl, assembly GCF_031143425.1. NCBI lineage: Eukaryota > Metazoa > Chordata > Amphibia > Caudata > Salamandridae > Pleurodeles > Pleurodeles waltl. The sequence continues at coordinate 457,547,268 of NC_090448.1, forward strand.
GTCCCTGTCGGATGATTCGCTGGTTGCAGGTTTTCAAAGTTGGAGACAGGCCGGTAGGGCTGGGGCCAAAGCAGTTGTCGTCTTCCTCCTTGTCTGCTGGCTTGTAGGTCAGCAGTAATACTTGTTTCTTCAGGTTGCAGGAATCTGATTTCCTGAGATCTGGGGTGCCCCTAAATACTGAATTTAGGGGTGTGTTTAGGTCTGGGAGGACAGTAGCCAATGGCTACTGTCCTTGAGGGTGGCTACACCCTCTTTGTGCCTCCTCCCTGTGGGGAGGAAGGCACATCCCTAATCCTATTGGGGGAATCCTTCGAACTCAAGATGGAGAATTTCTAAAGGCAGGGGTCATATCAGCTCAGGACACCTTAGGGGCTGACTGGTGGGTGACTCCTTGTTTTTCTCACTATCTCCTCCAGCCTTGCCACCAAAAGTGGGGGCAGTGGCCGGCGATCTCCACTAGCTGGGATGCCCTGGGGTGCTGTAACAAAAGTGGTGAGCCTTTGAGGCTCACCACCAGGTGATACAGTTCCTGTAGGGGGAGGTGTGAAGCACCTCCACCCAGTACAGGCTTTGTTCCTGGCCACAGAGTGACAAAGGCACTCGCCCTATGTGGCCAGCAACATGTCTGGTGTGTGGCAGACTGGCAGAAACTGGTCAGCCTACACTAGAAGTCGGATTGGTATTCAGGGGGCATCTCTAAAATGCCCTCTGGGCGTATGCTACAATAAATTGCACACTGGCATCAGTGTTCATTTATTGTTCTGAGAAGTTTGATACCAAACTTCCCAGTTTTCAGTGTACCCATTATGGAACTGTGGCGTTACTGTTTGACAAAATCCCAGTCCATATACTCTTATGGCTACCCTGCACTTACAATGGCTAAGGTTTTGCTTAGACACTGTAGGGGCACAGTGCTCTTGCACATATGCCCTCACCTGTGGTATAGTGCACCCTGCCTTAGGGCTGTAAGGCCTGCTAAAGGGGTGACTTACCTATGCCACAGGCAGTGTGAGGTTGGCATGGCACTCTGAGGGGAGTGCCATGTCGACTTAGTCATTTTCTCCCCACCAGCACACACAAGCTGTGAGGCAGTGTGCTTGTGCTGAGTGAGGGATCCCCAGGGTGGCATAAGACATGCTGCAGCCCTTAGAGACCTTCCCTGGCATCAGGGTTCTTGGTACCAGGGGTACCAGTTACAAGGGACTTATTTGAGTGCCAGGGCTGTACCAATTGTGGAAGCAAAGGTACAGTTTAGGGAAAGAACACTGGTGCTGGGGCCTGGTTAGCAGGGTCCCAGCACACTTTCAAATCATAACTTAGCATCAGCAAAGGCAAAACATTAGGGGGTAACCATAGCACCTCTAGTTAGGCTCTCGCTGAAGACAATAGATTCCAGAGGGTCTGCCTCCATTCAGCCAATATGTTGCATCATACACTAAGTCATGTTTCAATTGTAAATATCAAAACTTTGGAAGGCTGACATACTATACTCTTCTAGTATTTGTTCAAAAGTCTTCATTTACTCTTCCGTGCTATCTCATCTAACTTGAATATGCCAATGTCATCCCATTGCTTAAAAGTCTACTAGCTTAGCACATCTTTCCATGCTATGCTGATCCACAGAGATGTCTTCTTCATGACTGTTCCCTACCAGCATTTATGGGCTTTACTATAGCTTGTGCTGAATGTGTTAGCTTATTTTACTGTTGTCTCAGATCTAGATAAAGAAGGTATGTGGCCTCTGCTGTGGTCTGACAGTCAAGGCGTATAAATCACACAAAAGTTGATGGGAAGAAGGCTTGCAAATAGTCCTATCACTGGTAATTGCGGAGGAAAGCATTCCAACTCATCGTTTTTCACCCACTATGCCACACTTGATAAAGGTCCAATTTATGCAAATTAGTACTGATCCTGCTCCTCATGGTAACGGTCCATCCTGAACTGCCAGGCAAGGCCTCCTATAGAAGGGACCCCAGGCAAACCCAGACCGGTTTGAGCTCCTTAGTTCTCATCAGTGATATGTAGCTTGGAACTTATGACACCGTGATTAAGGACTCACATCTGGTCACACCCTAGGTCACTTAGGATGTTACAAAAAAATCACTAATGTGTCTTTGAAGTGGGGGAGACTTCAAAGAGGCCTTTGATGGTTATAGGGTCCCTTCCCTGGCTCTAGACACTCTACAGGGAGGTATACAGCCCTTTGTGTGAGGAGGGGCACAGCCCTATTCAAGTGTAGGCTGTCAGCTTCCCCCTCCCATCTAGCCCAGGAAGACCCATCATCCTGGTGATGGGCCACCAGGATGCAAATGTCACACTAAAACTCCCTTTGGGTGTGACTGTCTGGAGGAAATGCACAAAGCCTAGCTGTCACCTACCCTAAACGTGTATCCAGAAATAGGCAAAGGCACAGATTGGTTAAAGTAAGAAAATGACAACTTTATAAAAGTGGCAATTTTCAGATTTACAATTTAAAATCTGATTTGTGAGTCCAGCGATGCAAACCTCCATATATATATCTTTTCCCAACTGAAAGTTACACTTAAAGGATGCTTCGAGGTAACCCCAAATGTTTACCTATGGGAGAGATAGGCCGTGCAGTAGGGAAAAATTAACTTAGTAGTTTGTCACTAACTGGACATTTTAAATTTAAAAGTACTTGTCCAACTTTTTAAAGACTCTGCACTCTGCCCTTGGAGCTAACCATGGTCTACCTTAGGGGTGACATATATGTACTAAAAAGGAAGGTCTGGGCCTGGCAGGTGTGTACAATTGCCAAGTCAAAAATGGCAGTTTAAAACTGCATACATAGGGTTTCCAATGGCAGGCCTGAAACTTGTTTGAAAGGCTACTGTAGTGGGTGGCAAACTCAGTGTTGCAGGCCCACTAGTAGCAATTAATTTCCAGGCCCTGGACACCTACAGTGCACTTAACTAGGGTCTTACAAGTAAATGAAATATGTCAATTGTGGAGAAGCCAATGTTACCATGGTTTAGAGTTCGGAGCACAGGCACTTTAGCACTGGCCAGCAGTGGGTGGTAAAGTGCCCAGAATCCTAAATCAAGCAAACATGAAGTCAGAAAAACAGGAGGTCAGAGGACAAAAAGTCAGGCGAAACCACGCCAAGGATGCCAGGTCTAATAGTCTGAGAAAGCATCCCATTTACTTTCATTGCAGTAGTAGTGTGTTTAACAGTCACTGCCATTCTCGATATCTTGGATCAAAGCCAAAACGCACCAGGGATAAGTACCTCCAAATCTGCGAATTTCAACGCATTCTTGTCATCGCGAGCAAGGACTGATTAAAAACTCCCTAACTGTATAAAATAACTAATTATGTAGTCACTGAAGATTCATTCTTGTAGAACCTTAAGGCTTAAAGCCAGTATGATTTTTGTGAATCAGCTATGCATAAACAGTGTGTAGTGTGGTGGCCAAAAAGTTGGCTAGGAATTTTGCTTTAGTACTGAGTACCAATATTGGTTGTTGAGTCGAGCGGTCAATTGCTGGCTTTCCACTCTTATGAATAATCGTTCAGACAGCATGTCTAGGGTATGATATCAGCTCCTCCTAGTCATAAGCTTCTTTATACTTATTTAACAATGCAGAGTCCATAGGAATGCCATGCTCTTGATCAACCAAGCTGGCAGGTAGTTTAACTACAGGATTCTTTCTGTGCTGCAACTGGGTAATGATCTCAGTAATGTCCTGAAAGGATCTGTCCTCTTATAGTGTTGCTTTGTTCTCTGCCATGACTGTAGGAATTCTCAAGGTCTCCAACAGATTTACAACATTATCTTCTCCCCATCCCACTGGCTACGTATAGCTCCTCATACTAACCAATAAAGTTCAGTGCAACATCCTGGTTTGATGAGACTATAATGCCCTCCTTGATGACTCTCTCCAACCCCCTTTCCCTCCTCACTCCTGCTCAGCCAGGCCAGAAGTCAACCAGCCTCATTCTAAACCTCATATGGTTCCCTTTGCATACTTATATAGGGCATCTTTGCTTTATCAGTTGCCAGGACTCCTCTTGATCAGAACACACATCACTCCCAAGATTATTAAAGACAACTGCAGAGTCAAGCTCTGAAAAAGGTTGGTCGAGCATAGCCCAAAGAGGAACAAAACAGTAACTCTTTGTAAATGATGGCAATGTGGGCTGAAGCACAGACCATTGGGCACGTTTGCTTTATCAAGACTTCAGACTGTGGCCAAAAACTCACGACCGTTTGAAATCCCATAAGGTTTGGCAGCAATCTTGGGCATAGCTTGTCTACATGAGCCTGTTTTGCCCTCAACAAACTGGCAGTTAATGCTGTATTCTGGTGGCGAAGGCACAGCAGCACTACAGGACTGTCTTACAGAACCAAATTTTCTGCAAGACATCTGAAGAATAGAATCCCTGAGAGTGGATTCATAATTTCACAGTTCAATTAAGGTCTTGTTTGCACAAGGAACAAGTTGCTTACCTTTGGTAACTCCTTATCTGGTATGGTCACAGACCAGATGCAGATTCCTTATCTTAGAATTCTCCCCCAGGGGGCAGACTGGATCCAGAACACTTTTCTTCAGCAGTACCTCTGTGCGTCGGTAGAGGGAGTTGTGTGACTTTGTAACGATGTCATCCCCGGGTATGTCGTTGACAGAGTCCATATAGACCTTCCCACGACGTACTGACGTCAGTTTCTTCTGTGACTAGAGTCCGCACACAACGTGGAGCCACACAGAAACTGGCAATGGAACAATGTATACACCAAAGAGGTGGATGCAAATATGTTACAACCACTAAAATGAAAAACATAGCAAAAGGATGCCTAGAAGCAAGACTGAAGCCAGATAACAGTTTTCAGAGCAGGAGGATGGATGGGTCGATAAGGAATTTGAGTCTAGTCTGAGTCTCTACCAGATAAACAGTTCCCAAGAGTAAGTAACTTGTTCATCTGATAGAGACAACTAGCAGCAGATTCCTTATCTTTGAATTAGATACCAAAGCAATATCAACCCAGGATGGGGGCTGCAAACACATCCCACCCAAGTCTCACAATAAACAACTGGTTAACTAAAAAAGCAGTAGACCAGATATGAGATAGAAAAGGGTGAGAAAAAGAAGCAGCTCACTCAAAAAGAGAGGGCAACTCGCAGAATATTACAAGAAGATTTGATAAGGCATGGGGGTCCAAACAGATGGTAATGAAGGTAAAAGCTTACACCAATTGCTCCGAAGAGCTGGGGCTGAACACTATTCTCCATAGAGAGCACATACCTTGTAGGCAACCTACCTATAAGCAGAATATAACAGAGAACACGCCGTGTAGAGGACTGAGACCCAGGCCTGGTCTGAAATAATAACAAAAACTGACCACCATGGGGGAATAACAGCGTATAATGAATGTAAAGGGCACTAGCTGGATTGAAACCACTGTACATGAGTGGTCTGTTCCACCAGAGGCACTTAACTGTGCCAGTAATCAATATCTACATGATGTATTAGAACACGACAAGAACAAAGGAAACTGCAAGGAGCAAGAAACTGTCACTGGTTGTAAAATGACAAGAACACACACCACAATGGCAGTATACAAAACAAAAGTGTAACAAGTCAGAAAAAGACTGTGGTGTGGAGAATACCCGACACTAAGTCCCACCATGATCATCTCTGAAGCAGAGTAAGGCCGAATCAGCATGCGTGCTAAAAAGGGATGTGCTATCAAAGGGCATATCAAGCAACTAAACTCGAACAGCTTCTGAGAAATTGGAATAACGTAGCCATGCATTTTGCTGTAGCGCTACTGAAGCCATAATCCGCCTAACCCGAATCAGTGGAATCCATACTACATCGAACACTAAGCTTGGCAGCCTGCTGACCATCAAGTAACAAAGGGTGTGAGCGCAGTTCTAGCCTTGTCAGGGAGAGAAGGTAAAATACGCTCCACTGAGTCCCACAGAAAATGGGAGAAGCGAGCAAGGACACAAGAAGTATTAGTGGAATGCAAGGCCGAACTAGATGAAGCAAAAAAACTCCTCCTACCGTAAGCGTCCAGCTGCCTGATTGAACAGGAGGTATCTGAGTAAGACTGTGTGCATCCAAAGCAGTTTGCACCACAAAACTTTGAGTAGTTGGATGCCGCCGAAAGCATGACGGATTCTCCGGGGCTGACCTGTGTCTGTGTAAGATAAAATGCGCAGCCAAGCACAGGCGAGCCAAGAAACTGACTGGGTCCAAACTCCCATGGGGATATCATAAAGAACCTCACAGTAAGGAAGGACCAGCTCCACAGAAGACTGGTCAGGATGCAACATATCAAGCAAAGGATCCGTGGATAATTGCACATTAGGAAGCTATACATGCAATACTTCTGATACAAGTTGAACATGGCTAGCCTCTGTAGCCAACCCAGGAGATGATAGAAGGTTGGATGCAAGCATGGAATCAAGACCACTCGCATTGGCCAAATCAAGAAACCATTCCAACTGGGGAAGCAGAATGGTGCTGGAATGAGGAGGCCGAGAATAAAATCCAGGCCCCTCCAATTGAAGAAAAATAGTGTGAGGCTCCGATAACGCCAATTGAGGAACATCCAACTCCAACGGCACTGCTCCCTGCGTCGGAGTAGATTGATGCCAGAAGGGAGAGACCTCGACCTTGGAAGGGACGTCATCTGACTCCAGAGAGGCAACAATGAAGGCGTCGAGCAAAGCTGCATGCACCACCACTGCTGAAGTCAGCATTGAAAGTGAGCAATCAAGCACAGATGATTGGAGCAGTGGAGGCTGTGCATCAGTGCCGATCAGATTCCGGAGTCGAAGTAGAGGGGCCCAACGGGCTCAGAGGACGAAGTCACCAGTGAGGACCCCGTTGGGGCACCTGCCACCTCCTTAGGGCCTGAAGGCATTCCAGGGGGAGGAGGAGATCTAAAAACAGCATTTAAGGACAAATAATAGTCCTCCATGTACCCAATGCTATCATTGGTCCTGACCATCAGCACCACTTTGTAAGCCTCCCATAATGTCACTTGGGGCAAAACAGACCCTATATTATTAGTGAAGTAGTTCTGAGTGGTCTCTGTTATAATTGATAGTGTCTTTACCCTTAACTTCCCAGGTATTTAGGGGCAGAATCCAGTACACTGCAGACAACCTGATGGAAGCATTTGTACATGCAGTCCATTTATGGAATGAATGATTCGGAGTTACCCAGGCCCTCTCTTGGGTTATCCTAACAGAGGGAGGATGATCCTGAAAGACCAGGTAAGATTCTGTGAATCAACCACACATCCTCATTAGGATAAAATTGTGGGATGACAGGACAATCCTGATATAGTTAGTACGGTAGATAATACAGGACACAGAACAGTGTGCAGCACTGTCTAATGGAGTTAATGTGCTTGCCTGGTCAAGAGAGTGCCAACTCTAAAAAGGTTTTGGAGGAGCTGTTCCAGCCAAAAATAAAATGGGGCACTTGGGAAAAAATCTCTGATAAAGCGCACTTTAAAAAAAATAATTGCCATAATGGAGAAAATGTAAATTAACTATGTTTATACTGAGAAACTGGATAATTACCAATAACTTGGTGAATTACATTGATGAGGTTAAAAGTACATTCATGATAGACCAGTCTCAAAATGAGAACAAGGAATACTAAACAATTATCAGAAATGCCTAGCATATAAGAAATAAGAAGAATTTAAATATAGTAAGTACTCATGAAAGTTTTGTGAACTGTTCAACTCCAGTTACCTGGTTAAAGACAAAGAAAAGAACACTGAACCTAAAGTGAATGGAATGGTTGATTGTAGCAGCATCTTATGTTCTACTCACGGCGTCAACATTTAGTGAATTCAATGTTTGAAAATGCATCAGGGTTTGAGATCTGGCAACATGGAGGAACCAAGTTAATAAAAATAATTAATTGCAGTTATTACAAGCACCCTATCGCAGAAGTAAATAAATATGCAGGACTGAATCACATTTATAGTTTGGAAAGGATTCAGGAGGATTTAGCTCAAGTCTTCTGCTTATAGCTCGAGATCCCACCATCTTTAGTATTTATGCAGTGCTAAATGTTCAAAAGAGGATTGTTTGGTTGACATCTGCCCTTTATACCACAGTAGGTACTATCAGAAAGCATAGATGGCACTATTATTACAGATCTAATAACTGCAATAATGCAATGCCAAGGAGTTGCACTACATGGAGATTGCTCAAGCGGGATGATTGTAAAGTATGAATTATTGGTGGCTTATGTATTTCAGGTTGAAATCATGAGGATGGTGAAGCTGCAGCTTCAAGGATGGGGCTTAGATTACTTCAGAAGGCGTAAATAGCACTCACGGAGTGGGGGAGGGAGGATTGGGTGGACCTGTGGCAAAGTACTACCATGTGGAGTTGGAAAGGGGTAATATTTAAAAAGTAATGTTCTCATAGGAGGTATGGCATGCCTTAGAACATTTTAAGTTTTGAAAAGTGTTCTACTTAAGACTCATGATGCTTTTTGAGATATTCTTATTGCATGGAGTAAGGTAGTATCAGCAGTGTGTATGGCAGCAATGGTGCACTGTGGCTGTCTTCTTCATTCACTATACCACAAAGTGATTATGCTTACTTCATTGCAGGGATGACAATGAAGTGAAGGTGAGTGGGAGTCAAAATAGTATGTTGGATATTTGTTTGCGAGCAGACCAGACATAGCTTGAGCAGCATATTCAAGTAGTCAAGTCCAACATCAAAGTAGACAGTGTAAAGATCAGTAACATCACGCATTAATAACAATCCAAATAAAGATGGTTATCCAAGCCAATGAAGGGGTTTGTTGGCGCTTTTTGCAATTTGTTATGGATGGTTTTAAGTTGGGCTCTAAATTTATTGGGGCAATCCAGGCTATATATAAAAACCTGTCTGCCTGCATTCTGATTAATGATAGGATTTCTTCTAGGTTTAGGATTGAGAGAGGGACGCATCAGGGTTGCCCCTTGTCTCCTCTTCTTTTTGGCTGCAACAATCAGGGCAGATAGTGAGATTCCCCCCTTTCAGTGCTTGGGTTGGGGAAAAAAAAAGGTCACCTTGTACGCTGATGACCTCATGATTTACACTGGTCATTTAACGCATGTTTTTTCCCAGAATTCTTCAACGCTTAAATGATTTTGGTGCAATGTCGGGCTATTCCGTTAATCCTGAGAAAACCGAAACTATGTGCTGGAACACCACCTATAATAGCCCTTTGGTTAAGAAGCAGATTAGGTAACTGGGGGTCCAAGTTATTCCAGACCTTGCGGATTTTGCTTCGTGACAGTTCAGAATACACTTTTTGTTGGGGAGTAGTGACTCAGGAGCTTCCGGCGGCCGGAAGTCTCTTTTTGTACAAGTTTGGTCATCCTAAATTTTTCAAAAAAATACGATTGAAGCTTCTCAAGGATGCAGCTTGAGTCTGGTGGCTGGCACGGCAAACAATAGGTATTCACTATTATAGTTTCAGGGCCCCGATTTGGGAGTCTCCTGGTACCCCTGAGCTTCTCTTGGATAAGTTGGCTCTTCCATTGAGGAGTGTGACTAGATGGGGACAAATTTTGGAGGAGTCTAAGTTGGTCTCTTGGTCTAGGCTTGGGGAACTTGTAGATTACAGGCTTTCCAGGTTTAAATACGTGCAGTTACAGAGCTGGGTGGCTTCCCTCCAAGAGAAGGGGGTGCCAGGAATTACTGGGAGGAGAGACTATTATCAGGTCTGGTTTCTAAAGAAATCACTGTTTGGTATCAGGTGTTACTCAAAGCCTCAGATGTAGAGGACTTTCTCCCCGAGAAGAAATGGGGAAGTGCCCTGCCAGCCCTAGGTATAGTGCACATCTGGGTGTTTTCATGCGCACTGCCTTGGTCGGTAACTAGATCAGTTGCTTTGAAAAATAATCATTTGTTCACAACCTACAGGGTCTATTCTTCTCCCCAGAGGTTATCTGCCTTAGGGAAGACAGAAAGAAAGTGTTGTCGTTGCGCGGAGCCTAATGCTAATGATGTAGGTATGTTTTGGAGTTGCCCCAATCTCTGTTTTTTCTGGTCCTCGATTACTGGTTTCCTTAAAGAGGTCATCAGCACTGAGGTGGAAGTGACCCTTCCCTTAGTGGTTTTTGGGGTCTCTCAGGCTCTTTATGGGGCTCGAAGCTTTCTAGGCCACACAAGTGTTTGCTGTTTTTACTGATATTGCTGGCTAGGCGACAAATATGTTTGAAATGGATTAAGCCCACTCCTCCGAATGAATTTGACTGGCTTGCATCTGTAAAAAAAATGTTTTTGTTTAGAACGGATTGGCCCCGTTGGGTAATAGAGATGAACTTTGGGCCATATGGGAAAACTGCCAGCAACATGGGGCCACTTCATTTATAGTCCAATGATTATTACCACCTCTTTTTTCCCACGCCGCCTCCCCCCCCCCTTCTGGGGGTCGGGGTTGCCATGCCTATGAGCAAAGGTTTTGCTCGGGAGAGGTGAATAGCTGTGTCCGTCTGGGTTTGATTCGTTTATATGGGATCACCTTTAATGGACGCAGGTTGATGACCCTTGTGCACTGAGGTGGTACTGCCTATGAGGAAAAAAAAAAAAGAAGGTGTTTGATAATAATATTCTAAGTGTATATTCTTTCCGCTAAAATCACTTTAAAGTTACTGCTTCATGGTTTAGAGGGCCAAAGTCTGCATGAGAAAAATGTAGGCTGTTAAGGAGTATGTAAAGCCCCCTACCACAGATGCACATCCTCAATCAGAAGTTGAAAAGGGGATAATTTTATGGCTGTTCTTGACCAGCAGTGCCTTGAACAACATAAGGCTTCTCATTTTTTTCAAGGCCAGACTCTAAAGAACGTGCTGTTTCCTTCACAGCCTGAAAACCAATAAAAACATGTAAAACATGACTGTGGATAAAATCTACAATATCTCAGTTATGTAAAATCTGGATTCAAAAAGCGTAATATAATTAGAAAAAGGGGCAGACTGTTGTGTATCTTTAGATGCAGCAGACCTCGGGGAGACCTTGGTCAGCACCACTTTAGCATAGACCTGGAGAGACAGTGCTCTTACCACCAGAAGAAATTTCTTGCATAATCCCTTGTTTTGATTAAGTACTATTCTTCTCAGTATGACAACCACTTATATTTATGGGGGTTACTTTATGCCAAGCAACATGTTACATATGAGCATTTAAGAAAATCCTGTGCCTGTAAAGAAATTGTTGCTGTACTCGGCAAATCAAGACATACACACACTGGGATATACAACTTGCCAAAATGTGTGATAAGAACATTAATCAGAACTAATGTTTTGGGTGTTTATGGTTCACATAGACAACTAAACCAAATGTTTATTTGTAGATTGAGTTCTTAGCTGTGCAACTAAAAATTATAGTCACCTCATCCTTAGCCTTGCATATCGGTAAATCAGGATACTTATAGTCTATGTCTGGTATATAGACAGCCTTGTCCAATCCAATAGAAGGAGGAGGTGATGTAACTGGAAAAAAAAAAATGTTTTAAAATAACATAAAACTTAAATTCACTTCATGAAGAGTCTTGTTAGTATTTCGCTGCTATTCTTTAGGTTTTAGTTACACACAATAAGAGAGCGAAAGGAAAGGACAAACCTGGTTGCGTCCTCAACAAATTAACTATCAAATACACATGAGCGGAGGCGTGGCTTGGGTTGTCAAGATGGCGGTCGCACTCTAACTCACGGCATGGTGATGTTAGAACATCCCAACACTCATTAAGACATGCACTAGGCATCTTGGGAAGTCTAGTCTTCCCCTCGTTCATGGCTGTTATGACTTTTGATTACAGCCAAACACTGGAAGACAGAATTGCTTAGTTTTTTTTGCCTTGTTTTCATGTGGTCCAAAAAAGCATAAAATTGGGGGCAGTTTATTTGGGATCTCCCTGGTGTAATACTGGAGTCTTATGTTCACTCAGTAATATTCACCATTAAACTTAATGGCAAACTTACTCTAACCAAATTAAGCTGTTAAAATTAGTTGTGTACATAACATATTAACATGAACTGCCTGTCAATGTGAGGTAGTATACTAATATGTCTTGCTTGTGCTGACACTAATGATATCAGGTTCTGTAATTGTACAGTTTGTATTAACAGTGTGATGCTGTGCATTTTCATTCATGAGCTGCAATATGCCAATCTAAGCCTCATGATCACCTAAATACCAGATGGTGTTAGTTGCCAGTGCTTGTTATACTTCTTCATGGGCTAATCATAGCCGCCTATGAAGTATTGTCAAGGTGAAAGGTCACAAGAACAAATCCATATACCTCAATGAAGTTATCTACATCTCCCTGGAAGTTGAGGCCACTGGACCTCTTCGGTGCATCACAGTACATAAATTCAATATGTTTCATTTCAACAAAGTGTGGCTGTTTTCTTGCACCTAAGGGTGCTTCTGTGCTCACTGATTTGGGTGCAAATATTACTTGTTATCAGACTGCCCTCCTCGCTGCCACAAATGACATCGCTCGACTGCTGCCACACAGCAGCCCTCATCCTACTGGACCTATCGGCCACTTTCAACATAGTCTCACACCTCACCCTTTGCTCCGGGCTCCATGCAGTTGGCATTCGCAGAAAAGCCCTACAATTGAGGTCTGGTAGAACACAGAGTCAGACTTACCCCGCCTTACCTGTCCGAACCTACAGATATCAGCTGCAGAGTTCCATAGGGCTTCTCCCTGAGCCCCACACTTTCATGGCCCCACTTACATCCATCGTCAGGAACCTTGGGCTGAACATCATTTCCTATGCTGACTATACCCAGCTGATCATTTCACTGATCGAAAACCCCACTATTGCCAAGAAGAATTTCCACAAAGGGATGGAATGGAAGCAGCTGCTGCTTGGATGAAGGGCAGCTGCCTCAAGCTCAACTCTGAAAAAAGACTGATATTTTCATCCTGGGACCATCCACATCAGCCTGGGACAATATCTGGTGGTCATCGATCCTCGGCAAAAATCTACCCTCCCCCTCCCCAACAAACACTGCACACTACCTTGGCTTCTTACTGGACTCATTGCTCACCATGACCCGTAAAGCCAACTCAGTCACATCCTCCTGCTTTCACACACTCAGACTTCTCCGGAACATCTACAAATGGATCCCAAAGGACTGCCGTAATACCGTAACCCATGCCCTGGTTACCAGCAGACTCGTCTATGGTAACGTCCTCCACGCCGGTACCACCCAGAAGAACCTGAAGAAACTACAGCACATCCAAAACGCCTCTGCCAAAATCCTGGAAATTACTTGAGACCTCCACGGGCTTCCTATTGAAAAAAGAACGGACTTCAAGCTCCTCATCCACACTTACAAGCCCCTCCACAACCTTGGACCCGCCTACCTCAACCACCGCATCACCTTCTACTCCCCCACCAGACCTCTCCACTCCGCTCAACAAGCACAAGCCACTATACCCCGCATACGGAAGACCTCGGCTGGTCGAAGATCTTTCACCTACCTCGCAGCAAAGAGCTGGAACACCCTCCCCCTGCACCTCAGGCAGTCGCCATCGCTATCTCAACTAGCTCTTTTTCTAGCTTTCTTCCACTCTGAGTCTACCAGCCAATAATTCCACATGTTGGGCATAATTTATTTTCTCAGTAGTTTCCTGGGAGAGGGATTCCTAAAGTCTGGCTCCCAGGACATATTGTTTAGGGTCAAGCACAATAAGTTTTCATGCTTATTTTGTCTTTCGGATAAGTAGGCCCACCCCCATGCAGCATAAGCCCTTTGGCTGCCAGTTGACAGTTTAACATTATGGATCAGGGAAGGGCATTGTGTGCAGTCAAGGTAATGTTTGTGTTCCTATGGAAACGCTCAAACTTACATTCATGGTTCATTAATGCAAAGCCTTTATTATTAGGGAGAGCGCTGTAAGGAAATGTTGTAAGCTCAGACTGCACTGCTGACAGTGATCCCAGTATAACAATGTGTACACACGTTTGCAATTTTAACAATACAAGGCTATGTATAATGCTCCCAGAATGCTGTTTAGATGCAACTATTTGCAGAAGCTTGAAAGCAAGACTGAGGAGTCATTTACTTCGAATTAAATGTTCACAAAAACTGCAACTAAGAAAAAACACGTTTTGCTACAGAACTGTGAAATATTAGGTACCATTTCTTTGAAGCATCATCTATTAAAATGTGTTGATGCATGATAGCATTCCCAAAACAAAATTAATAATGGGAAATCAATACAGCCAGTGACCCCAAGATTATGGGAAGCATGAAAATATACAATCACTGGCTAACCTAACATGTCTGATATTGGAGGTCAGTCTTTTGTTTTTGTAAATGTGTGTTTGTTTTGATGTGTTTTTTTGTTAAACGTTGTTGCTGTAGTAGCTGTCAGGTTATCAACATTAATACAAATAATGGCAAATAGTAATAATATTCCTGGCACTGTACAAAACTTTGCATACATGCTCCTCGTGAAAGAAAAGAATGCTGTCGCTCACAGTGAAGCACTTCTATTGATAGAGAGAGAATTTTTATAAAGTGCACCCATGGAATATGCCCTTGCATTAGTGCAGGTTTGCAGCTTTCATGAATTCATATTAATCTACAGAAGTAGGCTAGGAAACTGTACTCCTAGAAAATACTTGTGAACTACATTTTAGCATGAGCAAATATGCATGTGTAGATTTGCTTCTGCGAAAATCTGCTGAGTGTTTACAAGTTGACTTTCCATCCAACCACTTTTTTCCCCAACCGTGAAAGTTTTACATCTGCCCTTGTCAGGAAAAAATGTCCATCCTTTCTCAGTATGGGGAAACGATTAAAAAAGAGCCAGTGACAACCCCTAAAACATGTAAGTTAGGAGGTTTGCACAGACTCCAAAGCACTTTCCAACCCTGGAACTATTACTTAACTCTACTTCCAGCACCAGTAAGTGGTTATGTGGAAAGGTGAAAAAAATGCGGGAATCGCTAGAATTCAAACCTTACTGTAGCGTGAGTCCTGGCATAATCAAAGAGGCCATTATCAGAACTCTTATATAATGAGATTGATGCTATAAGTTATAGCTGCACTTCGAGACCCCAATGGGACAAGTGTTTTTTTTTTTTAATTGGACAAGTACATTTATTAAACAGCCTGTCCCATGGACAAGTAGGAATTTTATTAAATTCAATACCCCTGAGTTCCATCTCAATCTTCAGAACTGATCCCTTAATGATTTTGGGTGAAAACTGTTGTACCTTAAAAGTTTATTGCAGTCTATCGGCTTATAGTATACCTCTGTTTTTAGTCTGGTTAACCTAGGAACTGTCCAGACTTTGTCTAATGTCATGGTAAAAAATGTTAAAGTTGTCGCGAGTTAATCCGTCTGGCAAGTTTGGATGCTTCTGCTTCATCGCCCTTTCAAATAACAAGAATGTCAGCATTCCTCAAGAAGCTTCCCTTAAGGTTTCAGAAGCCCTATTGAAAAATGCACCATGGGATTCTATCACCCCAATATAATTGGTACTGAATTATGCTCACATGGCCCTCACTCACAATTATTTCCAGTATGAAGTACATTTTTTATCTACAAATTAATAGGACATTAATGGGCAGCACCTCTGCCCCAAAAATAGCATGCCTCTATGGACACAATTTTGAACATTTTGAAACCACACACCTTTAACAGTGAAAATCCATTTACCACCAATATCAAAATATGGAAAAGATCTATAGATGACATATACAGATGCATTTGAAACATTTTTCTTTTTCTATGGCTTTGTGGTTTTACATATTAAGGTCTACAAGCCTGTATATTGCTATTGACATGCTTCCTGGTAATGTCATATTGTTTGTTGAAAGTTCTTTATGTTCTGCAGAATGCAATAAAAAAAAACTTATTTTCATAAAGAAATAGAGACACTTATGTAAAACAAAGATAAGTATTAAAAAAGAAAAAGCCCACCAACAACAAACACCCTCTTTTGGCCTTAACGAATCTCAAAAATATTGCACTTGTATGTAAAGTCAGGCAACCCATAAATAAGAATGAGGCCTATCAATTCACAGCGCTTTTAAAATTTGATGCTAAATTCTTCACAAAGTGTTGGGTAATAGACTAATGCCGTACTTGCCATTATTTCTTAGAATTGGATCAATCGGGATTTACCCAACAGAGGGGAGAAAGTGACAATATTCTAGGTATACTCTACCTGATCAAAATAACTAACTTCAGACTGATTTCCCTGGCTGCCCAGCCATTAGATGCTAAAAGAAAAAAAAAAGCATTTGACGTGGTCACCTGGGTGCTTCTTTTTCAAGTGCTGGAAGCAATCAGTCTGGGTCCTCATATCTTAACATGGATAGCAGCTATCTATAAACAGCCAACAGAAAGAAGCAACACAGCAGAGTTGCCCACGTTTGCCTCTTATTTGCATTGGTGGCAGTGGCGGCCCATCCTTTAGGGCGGAGGGGCCATGCCCCCCACCTTTTGCCCATCATGAAGTGTGTCTGTCAGGCTGATTGTTCAGCCCGACAGACACTCTCCATGTTCAGCTCAGGCAGCCAGGAGCAGATATGCGCGATTTGCGCACACTCCTGGCTGCCTGAGCTGAACTTTGCTGGGCTGAGGCGGTCACAGCTCCTATGGGCGTGACCTCCTCGGCTCAGCAAAGGTGCCTCGAGGCCCTCCCCTGGGTGACGAGGAAAGCATCACCAATTGACAGTCTCCCTGGGCACTTCAGGTTTAAGTCCTGAAGTGCCCAGGGTGAGTGTCAATCAGTGACACTTCGTCACAGAGTGGGGTGGAGTCAGCAGTCTCACTGACCTCATCCCACTCTGTGACGAGGATGGGACTGCTGCCTTCCCTCATTGGTTACTAGACAATATCCAAAGATTAAAGGGGTACCATTCAAGGGGTATTAACATAAGCTGCATCTTTTTGTTGATGATCTTTTAATTTTTAAGTGGAGCAGGACCATTTGATTCATAGGGCCATAGCAATTTTGGAGTCCTATGGGAAAGTTTTGAGCATTAACATTAATGTTTAAAAGTCTGGGATGCTCAGTGCAGGCATACCTTCAGATGTATAAGATCAAATCTCAGCTATGACCGCTGCTATGCTATATATATATATATATATATATATATATATATATATATATATATATATATATATATATATATATATATATATATATATATATATATATATATATATATATATATATATATATATATATATATATATATGCCTTAATTTTGTTCAGGCGCTCCCAGTTAGATTACCTAAAGGAGTTTTTATATGGTCTGGTAGGAGGGTGCAGGTGTCGAGCAAAATACTGAAAGAAAAAAAAAATGAAACAAACATTCAGAGGGGTTACAAATTTAAAGGTATTATGCAGCAGGGCAAATTCAAATTTTATCTAATGGTCTCTATGAGACTAAACAGCTTTGGATCCACATGGCAACTGCAATGCTGGGCTGTGCCCTGCAGACTATACCCTAGGTAGCCCAACCAGTGAGATCCCCAGTGGGCTACCTACCACAGACTTTGCCACCAACACTGGAGGTGTGAGACTGGGTCACAAAAAGTCAGTAACTAGAGCGGTGTGACCATCCTGCTGTACCAGATGGCCGCACAGCAGTGAAGCTCAGGCTCATCAGGCTCTCAATAAGCAGGAATTGGGCCCAAAACTGCATCAACCACCATCACTCACTTTGCTGCCCAACCACACTAACTAGGACAAGTGACAGTGAGGGGAAATCAGGAGCCAATCCACATGTGAAGGACAATTTATAGGTGGATTGGCAACGGCTCGGCACTCACCTCGTTGACCCGTGGCGACAGGTGCAGTGGGTGAGCCTGAAGCCGCTGGGTCTTGCTCAGCAGTTCGGCACTGCATCTTCCAAATATGAGCACCCCTGAGGAGAGGTGGTAGCCTTGGGGGACAGTGGCAGAGCCTGTAACCTGCTGCTGGCACATGATGGGCCTTTGACTTGGCCGGCCGAGTGTGAGGCTCCCAAGCAATGGAGTGCAAGAGCAGATTGCTTGACCCAGCTGCTGCTGGCAGTTGCCTGGCTCACTTGACAACTGTGCTACCTCCTGGCTCCCGGTAAGATGCGCGAGGAGCGCCCAACTTTGACTGAGAGAAAGACCCAATCTCCCCAGTGATACAGACCTTGGGCCCGCAGGACGAAGCACTCCATAATTGGGGCGATGGGGCATCAGGCATATCCCCCTGACTACCCTTTATAACACAGTGTTGTGGAGGAGACTGCTGGTGTGTTGGGATGCCGCACAGTACCCTGCGGGATGTGTTCTTGCCGGTCGATCAGTGGTGCAGTGAGCCTTGACCATCTTCCCAGACACCAGCCAGCCAGATTTTATGCTTAGCGCATCCCCCTCCCCCACACACAAAAACATCTGATTTGCACTATCCGCTATGTCTGCTGGAGCATAAACTGTCAAAGCTGTGATAATACCGAGTGGGACAGAAGGAGGTGAGAGATCTCATGACCTAGCTGTAATGCCCCTCGTTTGTGGATTCTACTCTTCAGGACTCATTAGCCCTGCTTACACGACCCAGAGCTGCCTCACAATTGTGCTGGAAGACCCAAAGCAATGCAAGTTTCCGTTTCAGCATTCCAAGGAACTGGGACAGCAGGACACTCAGACAGATCTGAGCAATGGAACTACTGCCCACACGATCCTTGAACAATTGACCAGGACAGCAGCCATTATGGTGGAGCTACAGACAGGCTTCTGCTCCACAGATGCCTGGTTCGACTCACTCACTATCAGAACTGATCACATGGGGGAACCCCTAGATCGTCAAAACACCCTGCTGGACAGCGCAGAGGAGCTTATATCAGGCTTGCATGACAGAACGGCAACCACCTGGAAAAGGTTGGAGAGAGTTGAAAAGATCCTCAAAGCAGTGGCGGTCAAGAATGAGGACTTAGAGGCCAGATCCTGCTGCAATAATATTCAAATTCTTGGCATAGCAGAATCCACAGACATGGGCTGAAAAGACCTATTTAATCGTCCAAAGTTTCACAGCTACTTTTGTTGTAGAAAGAGCTCACCGTTCTCTGGGCTTACACCCACCGTCAGGCAATCAGGCCCACCCCATCATCACTCGCCTATTGAACTTTCGGATCTAGGACGCAGTCCTTCACATGGCACAAGACAAAGGTCCGCTACAGTATCAGGGATCTACTGTATCCTATTCGGAACACAATAGCAGTCCAAGATGCACAATGTAAATCTGCAGATGTCAAGGCCCACCTTCGTTAACATGGCTTATAATATGGTATGCTCTACCCGGCTTTGCCTCAGGGTCAAGCTAAACAGGAAAACCCACTTTTTCAACACGTCCGCTGATGCAATGGTCTTCTGCACTCAATAGGCAAGGAACATCCCTCGAGTTGCCATAGCACCCGACAGCACATTGCCGAATACACAGGCCTCAATGAACACAGACCTTCAGCCACTGGACTGACTGCCCATCTGGACTCATCCCATAAATGGTCCTTTACGATTTGACCTGCTTCTCTCACTACCATTTCTGCAGCAGAACTTTACAAATGCCTAATTGCTATCTTAACAGCACTGGCCAGGCCTTCAATGCACAATTCCCTAGTTATCAAAATGATGCTTTTCCCTCCCCCCCACATATAGCCGAACTCTTGCTACGTTGCTTATGCCCCACGGTGCATATTGACCTAGAATCTGTTGGGATTTTAGTTTTGTTAGATGTATATGGAAATCATTAGGTAATGAGGAACCTAGTGTGTGTGTTGAGGGGGGGGGGGGCTTGAGGTTGGTTGGGGGGATTGTTTATGTTCACTTACCTGAGTGATACTTCTTCTTTGGACAAATAACATACTTACTGACCAACAACTATTAGATGACAACACTACAAATAGGCAAGGACTAAACTGCTAAACTCACCTTCTTGTCCTGCAATGTTAGAAGGCATAATAATGTAAGCATATGTAAACAGGTACTTTCCTCCCTTAGTCCCAAGGATGTGCATAGATTTTTTTTCTAATTACAATACCTATTCACGTGGGTTCTGCACACTTATACATACGATCCTCCACATCCACCACACTGATAGCATTACGGATGAGGGCGACTGATACATCACAGTAGCAGGAACCATGACTGGCCATTGCCTCCTCTTCGTCAATATATACGCCCCTAACACAGACACCCCTGAATTATTCCACAATCTCTAGGCTGCATTGGGCTATTCAGCAGCTGATGTGATATTATTGGGAGGGGATTTTAATATGACCACAGACCCTCTTGCTTGTCAGAAGGCTCTTACCAATTGCTTGCACAGGAGCAGATGCAAATACTATTCCCAATTCACTTCCTGGAACACTTTCTGTTCTCAAATAAAACTGAACAATAGAAGCGCTCTAAGAGGGGAAAGGGGATGGGAAAGACAGCCTTGTAGTCACAGATTCCTTCTCTCCTGTGTGTTTTCTATCTTCTATGTGTGGAGCGTGTGATACTGCTCGTTTGTTTTCTTATTTGCGGAGTTTTAGGCTCTGCAAAAGAATAAAAACATTATCACATTCAATACCTATTATGCTAATTAATTTTTTTTTTTTTTTTTTAAACTCTACAACTTCTACATACCCAATATGACTAAGGCTATTGCTCCTCTTCTATGTGTGTACGACGTTATGTATGTGAATTAGATGTTTGAGAAAAGCTGATGATTGTACTTCTGTCTATATTAATAACCTTCTTGCTCCACTCCTTTGGTTTTCTATATATATATATATATATATATATATATATATATATATATATATATATATAGCTTTCATTAATTGTCTTTTTCTTATAGAAGGTACTTGCAACTCCAGAAAGAACAAGGCCCAAGGGAAATGACGATAAATTTAGCTTCACAGATTCTGTAGTTTTAATTTGCTTTTCTTATTTCTTGAAAACTGCTGACCTTTCGATGATGAACTGAAAAGTTGATAGTAATCGTTAAATTCAAGGTCAGTCCAGTTCACTGAAATGCCATCAAGGAAATAATGTTCTGTTTACTAGAAACTCTTTCTGACAGACAAGTCTTTGTTTCCTACGAATTTATAGTTTAGACTAGTGGTTCCCAACCTTTTGACTTTGGTGGACCCCCACTTTATAATTACTGAAACCTGGGGACCCCCCCTGTGAGAAAGTAGCCTCTTTCTAGCCTTGTTACCCCCACTTTTGGCCTGTTTGTGAGTGTATGTCAGGGTGTTTTCACTGTCTCACTGGGATCCTGCTAGCCAGGGCCCAGTGCTCATAGTGAAAACCCTATGTTTTCAGTATGTTTGTTATGTGTCACTGGGACCCTGCTAGTCAGGACCCCAGTGCTCATAAGTTGTGGCCTATATGTATGTGTTCCCTGTGTGGTGCCTAACTGTCTCACTGAGGCTCTGCTAACCAGAACCCCAGTGGTTATGCTCTCTCGTTTCTTTCCAAATTGTCACTAACAGGCTAGTGACCATTTTTACCAATTTACATTGGCTTACTGGAACACCCTTATAATTCACTAGTATATGGTACTAAGGTACCCAGGGTATTGGGGTTCCAGGAGATCCCTATGGGCTGCAGCATTTCTTTTGCCACCCATAGGGAGCTCTGACAATTCTTACACAGGCCTGCCACTGCAGCCTGAGTGAAATAACGTCCACGTTATTTCACAGCCATTTTACACTGCACTTAAGTAACTTATAAGTCACCTATATGTCTAACCTTTACCTGGTAAAGGTTAGGTGCAAAGTTACTTAGTGTGAGGGCACCCTGGCACTAGCCAAGGTGCCCCCACATTGTTCAGAGCCAATTCCCTGAACTTTGTGAGTGCGGGGACACCATTACACGCGTGCACTACATATAGGTCACTTCCTATATGTAGCTTCACAATGGTAACTCCGAATATGGCCATGTAACATGTCTATGATCATGGAATTGCCCCCTCTATGCCATCCTGGCATAGTTGGCACAATCCCATGATCCCAGTGGTCTGTAGCACAGACCCTGGTACTGCCAAACTGCCCTTCCTGGGGTTTCACTGCAGCTGCTGCCAACCCCTCAGACAGGCATCTGCCCTCCTGGGGTCCAGCCAGGCCTGGCCCAGGATGGCAGAACAAAGAACTTCCTCTGAGAGAGGGTGCGACACCGTCTCCCTTTGGAAAATGGTGTGAAGGCAGGGGAGGAGTAGCATCCCCCAGCCTCTGGAAATGCTTTGTTGGGCACAGATGTGCCCAATTCTGCATAAGCCAGTCTACACCGGTTCAGGGACCCCTTAGCCCCTGCTCTGGCGCGAAACTGGACAAAGGAAAGGGGAGTGACCACTCCCCTGACCTGCACCTCCCCTGGGAGGTGTCCAGAGCTCCTCCAGTGTGCTCCAGACCTCTGCCATCTTGGAAACAGAGGTGCTGCCAGCACACTGGACTGCTCTGAGTGGCCAGTGCCACCAGGTGACGTCAGAGACTCCTTCTGATAGGCTCCTTCAGGTGTTAGTAGCCTATCCTCTCTCCTAGGTAGCCAAACCCTCTTTTCTGGCTATTTAGGGTCTCTGTCTCTGGGGAAACTTTAGATAACGAATGCAAGAGCTCAGCCGAGTTCCTCTGCATCTCTCTCTTCACAGTCTGATAAGGAACCGACTGCTGATCGCGCTGGAAGCCTGCAAACCTGCAACATAGTAGCAAAGACGACTACTGCAACTCTGTAACGCTGATCCTGCCGCCTTCTCGACTGTTTTCCTGCTTGTGCATGCTGTGGGGGTAGTCTGCCTCCTCTCTGCACCAGAAGCTCCGAAGAAATCTCCCGTGGGTCGACGGAATCTTCCCCCTGCAACCGCAGGCACCAAAAAGCTGCATTACCGGTCCCTTGGGTCTCCTCTCAGCACGACGAGCGAGGTCCCTCGAATCCAGCAACTCTGTCCAAGTGACCCCCACAGTCCAGTGACTCTTCAGTCCGAGTTTGGTGGAGGTAAGTCCTTGCCTCACCTCGCTGGGCTGCATTGCTGGGAACCGCGACTTTGCAGCTACTCCGGCCCCTGTGCACTTCCGGCGGAAATCCTTTGTGCACAGCCAAGCCTGGGTTCACGGCACTCTAACCTGCATTGCACGACTTTCTAAGTTGGTCTCCGGCGACGTGGGACTCCTTTGTGCAACTTCGGCGAGCACTGTTTCACGCATCCTCGTAGTGCCTGTTTCTGGCACTTCTCCGGGTGCTACCTGCTTCAGTGAGGGCTCTTTGTCTTGCTAGACGTCCCCTCTCTCTTCAGGTCCAATTTGCGACCTCCTGGTCCCTCCTGGGCCCCAGCAGCGTCCAAAAACGCCAAACGCACGATTTGCGACTAGCAAGGCTTGTTGGCGTCCTTTCGGCGGGAAAACACTTCTGCACGACTCTCCAAGGCGAGAGGGATCCGTCCACCAAAGGGGAAGTCTCTAGCCCTTTTCGTTCCTGCAGAAACCTCAGCTTCTTCTGTCCAGTAGAAGCTTCTTTGCACCCGCAGCTGGCATTTCCTGGGCATCTGCCCATCTCCGACTTGCTTGTGACTTTTGGACTTGGTCCCCTTGTTCCACAGGTACCCTAGATTGGAAATCCACAGTTGTTGCATTGCTGGTTTGTGTTTTTCCTGCATTATTCCTCTAACACGACTTCTTTGTCCTTAGGGGAATTTTAGTGCACTTTGCACTCACTTTTCAGGGTCTTGGGGAGGGTTATTTTGCTAACTCTCACTATTTTCTAATAGTCCCAGCGACCCTCTACAAGGTCACATAGGTTTGGGGTCCATTCGTGGTTCGCATTCCACTTTTGGAGTATATGGTTTGTGTTGCCCCTATCCCTATGTTTCCCCATTGCATCCTATTGTAACTATACATTGTTTGCACTGTTTTCTAAGACTATACTGCATATTTTTGCTATTGTGTATATATATCTTGTGTATATTTCCTATCCTCTCACTGAGGGTACACTCTAAGATACTTTGGCATATTGTCATAAAAATAAAGTACCTTTATTTTTAGTATAACTGTGTATTGTGTTTTCTTACGATATTGTGCATATGACACTAAGTGGTACTGTAGTAGCTTCACACGTCTCCTAGTTCAGCCTAAGCTGCTCTGCTAAGCTACCATTATCTATCAGCCTAAGCTGCTAGACACCCTATACACTAATAAGGGATAACTGGGCCTGGTGCAAGGTGCAAGTACCCCTTGGTACTCACTACAAGCCAGTCCAGCCTCCTACACCCCCCCCACTGAATCATTATTAGAATCTGGGGACCCCCACACTGAGTCATTACTGAAAGCTGGGGACCTAATCTATTAATATTATAAAAAAATTCTAAGCAGCCACAGACCCCCTGAAGAGGCTTTGCGGGTCCCTAGACCACAGGGTGGGAACCACTGGTTTAGACTGTCTAGCATTAAACCACTCGAGGTACAATTTTTCTCAAAACAGAAAGTAAGGCATTTTTAAAAAAAATGCAGTGAAAAGACCTTTGTGACTGAATGAAAAACATTTTTTTACCTTCCTAATACAGGCTGCTGACACAAGAATTCTTAACCTGTGATACTAAACCAATGCTAAAATAACAACAACTCTACCTTAAATAGCTTTCCCGACAGACTTTGGAGAAGACTGTTCTCAGAGGAAATTCTTCAGTGAAGTGCACATTCCTTAGCTAGTGCGCGCTTCACATTCCATTTGTGCTTGGAGAAGAGAACAACTAGTGCGCTGCAGAGAAAATTTATCTGGCAGCCATCTTGAGGTTCCAGTGCTGCCAGTTGTGTCTCCAACTGTTTGTTCGATTTTGGTTGACACTACACTGGCCATTAGAGTTTTGTCAACAGGGATCCGCCGTAAGATCCCGACACTGCTAGACTCCACTGCAAATAGTAGCAAGCAGCAAGCTCTCTTGATTTTCCAGGATATCATGGATACTTATATTTTGCTAGACACCTGGCGCCTGAAACGTGCAACTGCCCAGGCTATACTTTAGACATGCATCGATTACTGGTTCCTATCGATAAAAGCTGCACTGTGGTTGATGTGAAGCACCTTCCGGGCACATTGTCGGACCACTCACCTGCACACTTAGTGCTGGAAATACCATTCAGTGGTGGTCTGGAACACCAGTGGCATTTCCCAAGCATGGCTGTGTGCGACAGTGTTGCACACTGATATCCAAAACTTCATCGTGGAATACTTCAAGTTCCATGTGGGCACAGTTGCCTATCAGGCTAAGCTGTGGGATGCATTTAAAGTATATATATGGGGAGTACACATCTACAATCAAGGGAGTGCTGCGAGACATTTGTAACAAGCTTATCCGTATTGAATCTTAACTTACAGATATTGATAGTCCAGATTTCTAACACCAGTACAGGCCACAGCTGAATCATCACGCAACTCTGATGAATACCGTAACCTGGCTGAACGCTAAACGGCCTTTCTAGGCAAATATGCCAAAGCCCACAGGTACGGGGAGGGTGAGCTCCCAGGTTACACGCTGTCAAAACTTCTCCGCTCCCCGTAGGAAGGAATTATATACCCAAGTTGCAGCTGGTGGAGGATGAACAGGTGACAGACAACCAAAGCATCCTTTCTAAACTCCATTATTATTATGCACAATTGTACACTTCACAGGGGGCAGTAATAAATGAGAATAAGTGAAATAAAATACTAACAATAATAAAAAATAAAAAAAGGGGTGGAATCCCAAATAGACTTTCAGCCTGCCTTCCCAGGTGACTCACTGGAGGAATTACCCCAATTTCCTCTTCAGAGAGACTCAACACCCCATTGGATGCCATAGACGGATTTGTTTATTTTTAGAATGTTGTGGGGCGGTCAGTCCTTGTATCAAGCCCCTCCCCCCAATGCTGCCAGTGCTTAAAGCACGCCCATCCCCATGACAAACAAGAGGATATTTATATTCTTTTGAGCACAGTTTTGATATATGGGCCAGCAGAATTGGGTAAATCCCAATTTCAACTCACTTGCCATGGTGAATGGTTGCACTGCAAGGGCTCATGCCCTGGTTCAGCCGCATACCATGAAACTTTACCCACCCTACCAATTCTGGGAATTTCTGAAAAAAGAAATTCAGGGTGGTATGGCTTGTGTGGATCCCAGCAGGTTTAGTTATCATAAACACACATCAAATGTAAAAATATGGGTCAACAAAAGCTCTTTTTCTTATTTTTTATGACTGAAAACTTCATCACATCCTGCCCAATGGCCATAGCTATACCACACGGCATTCCTTTTAAATTGCTGGCCCTAATGTGTGGCTGGACCTACCCAACACACATCAGAGGAACCGACCACCACTCATCATGTGAAGGCCTCCTTGATACCTTACTGAGTTTACAAAGCTGTAGTTTTGACCAGCTGCTCTGATGAGCGCTAGGCCCATCCACACCAGTGAGGTACCCTTTTTATTGGGAGTATTGATGGTAAAGCCGAATGGAAGGGGTTTTGTAGATGTCTGGGGATTTCAGAACTTTTCCTCAAAGAAATATGTGGAAATGTTTTAATTTTAGCAATAGTTTGATGTTTGTATGGTATTCTGGGCAAGAAAAGGTAGAGGACTCCATGCAATTCACACCACCTTGTACTGTGTGATTAGATGTCAGAAATGTCTGGATTTGATTGGAGTCACAGGGTGGTGTCCGAGTTTGACCCAAACACAGAAGTACCCACATGAACAAAATGGGTCAGTTTTCACAGTCAAAATCTATGTCTTCTCATTGCATTGTGGAGACTTTCGATCGCCAGAACTAGGCCCACACACTACAAGTGGGAAATGTAATTTTTATTGGGAGAAAGGTGGAAACACAAAATAGAAGAGTATTCGTTATTATCCTTCGAAATTTCTCTATTTTACGTTTCCCTATGTAGCTAGTCCATAAGAAAGAGCACATTTTGCAAAGTACCCCATGCATCACATGATCATATATATAACACCAAACTCAGAGGTGTACTAATAATCACTATTGTTAAACTCAATCTTGGGCACATCTCAAATATGTCAAAACTGTTACCTGTATTATCATTTTTCATTCATTAGAATTTACAATATGAATTGATACATGGTTGGTACACAACCAGCAGATTTGTTTGCTCCTGGTATTGCAATGTTTTTGAACACCAACATCACTATAGAAGGAACCATCAGACTCAAATGTATGTTACTTTTTTTTTAACCGGCTATTGTGGTTAAACAACTAGATAGAAATACTGTTATTTTTCAGTTTTTCCTACTTTTATAAATTTTTCGTATTTCAATAATTAGTTACTTTGGGGAAAACTGCTACATCTGCACTGTACTGCCATTTGATAAGTTTTGTTTTGACCAATGACTTTGTGTTTCACCACTGCGCATATTAGTTGCTCAATGTTCACCAGTAGCACATGGTATGTTTTGTTCAGTTTACCCGCCTATGGGCTTTGACATTGCATTAGTCTGTATTCTGCCTATTGGCTTTGACATGGCATTAGCCATTACTTTCTGTATTCAGTTGAGCCGCCTATGGGCTTTGACATTGCATTAGCCATTACATTCTGTATTCTGCCTATTGGCTTTGACATGCTGTATCCAGTCTAGCCGCCTATTGGCTTTGACATTGCATGCCTATTGACTTTGACATGATGTATTCAGTTTAGCTGCCTATTGACTTTGACATGCTATTAGATATTCTGCCTATTGGCTTTGACATGATATCATATATTATTCAGCTCCGCTGCCTATTGGCTTTGACATGATATCATATGTTACACTTTGTATTCAGCTCCGCTGCCTATTGGCTTTGACATGATATTATATATTGCATTTTGTATTCAGCTCAGCTGCCTATTGGCTTTGACATGATATTATACATTGCATTTTGTATTCAGCTCAGCTGCCTATGGGCTTTGACATGATATAAGACATTGCATTTTGTATTCAGCTTAGATGCTTATTGGCTTTGACATGACACTAGACATTGCATTTGATATCTAGGTTAGCTGCCTATTGCCTTTAACGTGGAGTTAGATCTTGCAGTTGAGAATCCAAGCTGTATTTTTCCAAGCTGTGTTTTTGCACAAGATGAACCAAGATGTTTTGTTCTCACAGTAGACTAGACATGATAAGAGAGTACATGGGTGTTGTTCTCTCTGCTTGAGCTTGGGAACAGGAGTAGTCTTGGAGACCTGGCCAGTCTCCAAAAGGCTTGCTCAGTTTCCCAGGTCTGAGAGGAGGGGGCACACCTTTGTAACGAATGTAACAGGCTGCAGAGGGTCAGATTCGAATCTGCCGGACCTCGTGCTGGAGCTTGGCGCGAGCTGCCAGCAATCCCGTGTGGGTAGATGAATCTCTCTTTCTCGCGGCTGACAGGGGTCATCAGCTTGCAGACCTTAGAAAGATGAAGCTGTAGATAGTTCCCACACGGTGAAGTATTTGTTTTGCTTTGCATTACCTGCTGTGTATATTGCAAACTGATATATTTTGTTTGATTAACGCGGACTTGAAAGCTACTAATTCGTCATTCATAAATATTGTGGTTGGGGAAGAATTAACAACAATAAAAGTCTTCTTTGACCTCAGAAGTGCATTTCTGTTGTGTTATGTTAGTGCTTAGAAACTAGATAAGAGGAAAGCACTACATGCACAAATAACCCCTTTCTAAACCATAAAATGTGTCTACTTTTTAAAACTGTACAGCTTTCCAGGTTCATGCATGGGTTTCATACCCATTTCCACCACAAACTTCAAATATGTAGAAACCCTGAAAAAATTAAATACTTACAAAAGAAATGTGAAAACTATACTATGTTTTTTTTTTGCTTGTTCCGGAAAGCAGGGAAGAGGGCAATCTTATGCACAGCAAACCTTTTGTCAATGTCATTTTTAGAAAACAATTCTAGACTTCCATGAACAAAATTTCTTTCCCATTTTAAACAATGAAAAAAAACACTTTTGGTAGATTTTGGCACTTTTCTTGGTCATCCAGGAACATCCACAACCCTTGGATGGCTCTAGCATCGCCAACATGTGTAGAAAAGGGATGCAAATACATCCTGGATCTTTTTTTTTTTGGAAACAAAAAGTTATGATGGTTTAAACAGAAACTGCCCCAAATATCATAAAAAAAGACTCTGCATCAAGTTTCAACAATTACGAAGCTACATGTTTCACTGTTTAAACATCTGGATCAGAAATATACATTACTTATATTCAGCTTCTATTGAGTAAGAAACAAATAAACATACAATATACATTCAGTATAGTTCTACAAATCATATATATGAATCTATATAAATGAATTAGTGTGCATTTAAGCATGCATAATTGCATATATAATAAACTATCTAGAAATGAAAATGTTAAACACTTTAGAAAAGGATAGTTGTATTTGATAGAACTAAACATTATGTAATTTAAAAACGTGTATTCCTAAAATACGTATCACTTAAATTTAACATGACAATGTTGTAGGAAGTTGGCTCTGTATATACTATCTCAAAGTGAGAGGTAGTGTGCACAGAGTCCAAGGGTTCCCCTTAGAGGTTGATAGTGGCAAAAATAGATAATACTGATGCTCTATTTTGTGGCAGTGTGGTCGAGCAGTAGGATTATCAGAGGGTAGTGTTAAGCATTTGTTGTACGCACACAGGCAAAAAATGAGGAACACACTCAAACTTAACTCCAGGCCAATAGGTTTTTGTATAGGAAAATATTATTTTCTTAATTTATTTTAGAACCACAAGATTCAGAATTCAAGTAAGTACATAACTTGTAAGGTACTTGGCATCGCTAGGTATGGAACTTTAAACTGAAACAGTAATGTACACAGTTTTGGCAAATAGCTATTTTAAAAGTGGACACTGCAAAACCAAGAGTTCCTAGGGGAGGTAAGTAATGATTAATTTTTCAGGTAAGTAAAGCACTTACAAGTTCAGTCTCCGGGGCATGGGCAGACCACCGATGGGGGTTCAAGTTAACCCCAAACATCCAGCACCAGCAACACAGGGCCGGTCAGGTGCAGAGGTCAAAGTAGGGCCCAAATAACATGGGGGGATCCCAAGTAGGCACGCAAAGCACACCCTCAGCGGCACAGGGGCGGCCAGGTGCAGTGGGCCAACAAGGCGACGGGTTTGTAATTGAAATCAATGGAGAGACCCAGGGAACACTCTAGAGATGCAGGCAGGGCACAGGGGGGCTTCTCAGGTCAGCCACCGACTGGGCAAGGATGAGGGCCGCCTGCTGGTCACTCCTGCACCGACAGTTGGATTCTCTCGGGCCTGGGGGCTGCGGGTGCAGTGCTTCTTCCAGGTGTCTGGTTCTTTGTTACTGGGCAGTCGCAGTCAGGGGGAGCCTCTGGCATCGGGTGCAGAGTGTTTGGGGACTCATGCTTCCTGAGTGAGGCTGGAGACCCTTTAAAGATGGTTTCTTTGTTGCTGTTTTGGATAGATCCACTGGAGTTTCTTGGTCCTTTAGTTGCAGGGCAGTCTTCGGAGTCCTCAGAGGTCGATGGTTCCACTGGATACATAGCTGTGGAGGTTCTTTGAGTCTGGAGACAGGCCAGTAGGGCTGGGACCAAGTCAGTTGTCATCTCCTTCATCTCTGCAGGGCTTTCAGGTCAGCAGTCCTTCTCCTTGTTGTAGGTGGTCAGGAATCTGATTTCCTGGGTTCAGGATCACTCTTAAATACTCAATTGAGGGGGGTGTTTAGGTCTGGGGGCAGTAGCCAATGGCTACACCCTCTGTGCCTCCTCCCTCTGGTGAGGGGGGCACATCCCGAATCCTATTGGGGGGAATCCTCCAAAGCAAGATGGTGGATTTCCTAAAGCAGGGGTCACCTCAGCTCAGGACACCTTAGGGGCTGTCCCGGCTGGAGGGTGACTCCTCCTTGTTTTCCTCATTAACTCCTCCAGACTTGCCGCCAAAGGTGGGGCGCTGTCTGGGAGGGGGAGGGCATCTCCACTAGCTGGAGTGCTCTGGGGCACTGTAACACCAGGCTTGAGCCTTTGAGGCTCACCACCAGGTGTTACAGTTCCTGCAGGGGGAGGTGTGAAGCACCTCCACCCAGTACAGTCTTTGTTCCTGGCCACAGAGTGACAAAGGCACTCGCCCTATGTGGCCAGAAACCCGTCTGGATGTAGCAGGCTGGCTTAAACTGGTCAGCCTAGCACTAGGAGTTGGGCTGCTATACAGGGGGCATCTCTAAGATGCCCTCTGTGTGTATTGTTCAATAAATCCCAGACTGGCATCAGTGTGGATTTATTGTGCTGAGAAGTTTGATACCAAACTTCCCAGTATTCAGTGTAGCCATTGTGTAGCCATTGTGTTTGACAAACTCCCAGACCATATACTCTTTATGGCTACCCTGCACTTACAATGTCTAAGAATTGGCTTAGAAACTGTAGGTGCTTAGTCCTCAAGCAGCTATGCCCTCATCTGTGGTATAGTGCACCCTGCCTTAGGGCTGTAAGGCCTGCTAGAGGGGTGACTTACCTATGCCACAGGCAGTGGGTTGTGGGCATGGCACTCTGAGGGGAGTGCCATGTCGACTTAGTCATTTTCTCCCCACCAGCACACACAGGCTCTGAGGCATGTGCTGAGTGAGGGGTCCCCAGGATGGCATATAACATGCTGCAGCCCCTAGAGACCTTATCTGGCCACAGGGCCCTTGGTACCAGGGGTACTATTTACAAGGGACTTATTTGTGTGCCAGGGCTGTGCCAATTGTGGAAACAAAGGTACAGTTTAGGGAAAGAACACTGGGGCCTGGTTAGCAGGGTCCCAGCACACTTTCAATCATAACTGGCATCCATCAACATAGGGCAAAAAGTTAGGGGGTAACCATGCCAACAGTGGCGTTTTCCTACAAATGTCTCCTGTTAGGTAATACAAATACAATTAACAAATCTGAAACATCACTTACCTGTTCACACCATCCTCTCCAAGCTAAGCAAGTCTATTATGTCCTGCTCACAAGGAAATACGTTGGCCCAGTGTGTATAACCTGCAGAGGGTGTGGGGGATCCCAAACTGGCGGCATGCTTCACCGCACTCAACCATGTGCAGGTTACACTAAGCAGAGCTACTGACTTTGGTGGGCCTACCACCAACATGAGGGGCGGTACCACCCCCTGCCCCCAACAAACACAAAAAAAAGTGCTGATTTTTCCTCTTTAGAAAATACATTAAGCCGGATCACACCCATGCAGTGATTTTGGGAGTGAGAATATTGGGACACACTGCCACATGTGTAATGCCAGGAAAGCACAGGGATTGACTAGAAAAAAAAAGAAATCCTAAAGCAACAATCACTTATAAGCATCTCAAAATCAAACATTTGATATTTGGAATAAAATTTGGATCCAACAACAATTTAAAAAAAGAGGGTAGCAAGCACTGCTGAAATATTGTATTTTCTGTATAATCATTTCATGCTTACTCCAAAATCCTTAGTGACTATTTGTAAAACTACTAATTCTAAATGTTGGTCATGCAATGACACTAATTCTGATAATATGCATCTTTGTTTTGTAATATTATTGTAGCACTGGAGACACGTCTGGGAGAAAATTTATGATATCTTTTATGTTAACTTTTAAATATTTCTTGGTAGTTGATCTGATATTTGATCTTTCTCTACATTCATTAACAGCCTAATTGAACTTTCAATAGCTGTTGACTCTCAAATCATAAAATCTAATTGGAACAATTCACTGAATGTATGTTACAAGACCTGGTGGTACTCAATCTGTCATGGCCATGAATAAGACAGCATGTTTTTCTTGAGCATCACCTAATACAAGGAAATTGTCGTGGTTACCTATTACTGACCTTCTCAATATTTCTCTTATTTCCTCAAATAAATGTATGAAAGCTGACTACACACCTCCATAGTTACCGGTTATCTTTGTTTTTCATAACCATTTTATATGACAATTCTACAGTTACTATTAGGGGAGTCTATTATGATGTTAACCTATAAATGGTAGAGACAGTGTGATAGATTATTCTTCCCGGTTTCCTGTTCCCTTCCAGATTCCTGTTTATACTTTTTTTTTTTTTTTGAGAGGGAGAGAGAAAGAGAGTGAAACAGAGAGAGTAAGAGATAATGTGTGTGTGTGTGTATGTGTTTCACTTTTCACAATTAGGTCTTATTTGGCAGTAGGTCATCTCATATTTTGATTAATTATACTTGACCTATATTGTTTTTTTACTAGTTACTGAAGCTAATATGATGCTACTTTCTGCTAAAAAAGGTTTTCATCTTAAAAATAAAAACAAACAGGTAGCGAAACAATAAATATAAAGAAAGGAGCAGGGAAAATAGCCAGAGGGTGCAAATAAAGACACAAACATAGTAGAGGTGGGCAGGCAAAGAGTTAATCTGCAGCGGGATGGACACTAACACTAGAGTACAGGCAAGCAGGAGCATGCTGGATTCTGGAGTACCACACTCTAATCAAATGGTCACTTCTGTGCATCATCTGGGTATTCACTGTATTTTTTTAACACAACATGCATTAGTGTGACGTTTATAGTGCAAGGTAAAATAAAGCTTACTTTTGCAAACGTTTCTGGCAATTTCACATCATTTCAGGAAAGGAAATTAAGCAATTTTCAATCAGGTGTACTGTGGAACCTCTCGCACCTCAATTGGGCCTTGGCGTCAAGGCATGTTCATCTTGCCCCCTTATGTGACATTTCAGTTTTTGATTCAGAACAATTCCTGTAATTGTGGGCACAACATTTTTTTCCTTGATGTTGCAGCTAGCCAATGCAAGAGCCTTGACTTCACTCATTGGACTCGAAATTTGCAAACCAAAAACATCCCACTAGAGAAATAGCCTGGTCCGCCAAACAAACTCTAGTATTTTGTTTTTTTAAATCCACAGGTCCAAAAATCTGGGTTTGCAGAACTCTGAGTATTAGCGGTCGAGATCACTAAAATCTAATGGTTTTATGCATGTAAGTCAAGTTCTGTCTTCATGCCAAACTTGTTGTAATACAGTTCAGCTGTTTTTTTTGTTTCACTTAAGGAGGAAATCAAAATAAAAAATGGCCTTTTAAGAACCCTCCTGCGACCCTTTTTATTTTTCCTTGACAGATCTGTATGAAACATGATAAGAAAAAAATCAAAATGGGTGTATTTTTCTTTTATGCAGATTTGTTCAGTGACAGCAAAGATATTAAAATAACAAATAATGCCTTCACAACAGAAACCTAGACTTAACTACACTTTGAGGCACTATCGCCATCATATTAATCTAGCAGTAATAGCACCAGAGTAGTTATAGTTACCTCACTCTTTCGATAAGCTAGGCATTGTTTGTTTTCTTATCATCTTAGCACCGTTTAACAAATCTGCCCAACTAAAAGTTCGTCCACTTGGGCCTTTTCATG
The DNA here is from genome assembly GCF_031143425.1 of Pleurodeles waltl. Lineage (NCBI taxonomy): Eukaryota > Metazoa > Chordata > Amphibia > Caudata > Salamandridae > Pleurodeles > Pleurodeles waltl. Next base: position 457,581,687 of record NC_090448.1, read on the forward strand.
GTAAGTTTGTCACTGATCCATCAAGAAGAGGTCAAGACAAAAAAGGAGAGGGATTTCAAAACATAAATTTCACATTTTAATTCCCAAAGGAAAGTCTGTTCTCAGATACAGAAAAAACATCTGGAATTACACCATTTTTGGCACTAGGTTCTCAGATAGCGTGCATTTAGTTATTTGATGTAAACCATTCAGTAGTTTGAAAAATGTGTGCTAAAGGAGATTTTTGGTAGGCATAAAGGTGTAACTTGCCAGAAACTGTTAGTGGTATCTGGAGGGTTGGTTTCTAGATATGCTCTGATTGGGTAAAGGGGACTGGGTTCATCTTGACTGATTAGCCACACCATGAACACTATGCTGTGGCAGCATTTCAGGACATGGTGGTTCAACATCTGGCGAGTTCTCTCAATGCCAGAGCGGACAAACTCAGCTGTCGATGCACAGCTGATCACAAATGGTGTCTCCGGAGGTGGCGCAAGGTCTCTTTCGGCAGTGGGGAGACCCTTGTTTTGATCTGTTTGCTTCCGCAGAAAAAGCGCATTGTCAGCTGTTTTGCAAGTTGGAGTTTCCAAGGCGGCACTCTCTCGGAGACGCTTCGGCCTGCCATTCCGCCTATACCAGTTCTGCCCAGACTTCACAAGAAGATCAGGAATTACCAGGCCCAAGTCATCTTGGTGGCTCCAGACTCGGCACGGACAGTTTGGTATCCAGATCTATTGAGCATGTCCATCGATCCTCTACTCAGACTGCCTCTTCGGGCGGACCTTCTGTCGCAGCAACAGGGGACGGTCTTTCACCCGAACCTGCTCAACCTCCACCTTCATGCGTGGAGATTGAGCAGCGCCAGTTGATTACTTTTGATCTTCTGCCCGAAGTCTGCAATGTTATCTTGGCACCAGGCTTCCCTCCACCAAAACTGTATACGCCTTTGGTCGGAAGAAATTTGTGGCATGGTGCACCAAACAAATCTGTTGATCCCCTCTCTGCCCCTCTGTCCGAGGTTCTTCTGTTCATTCTTTCTTTTGTGCAGCAGGTCTCTGCTTTGGGCACCCTTAAAGGGTATTTTTATCTGCCATTTTGGCCTTCCTTAGGTTACCTGATAAGCCCTCACTTTTTAAATCTCCTACTGTGAGTAGATTTCTAGAAGGCCTCACCCATTTATTTCCTCCCACTCCATTTATCTTGCCTCAGTGGGACCTCAATGTTGTCCTTAATTAATATGTACTCCCTTTGAGCTGATGCACAACTGTTCCTTACGGCTCCTCACCTTCAAAACTGTCTTTCTTGTTGCCATAATCTCTTCTCGCAGGGTGAGCTTCAAACACTTTCGTCTATACCGCCATACTTGTCTTTGCACCCTGACAAAGTGGTTTTGCACACTAAGGCTTCCTTCCATCTAAAGGTGGTAACGCCTTTTCATGTAGGCCAGTCCATCACCTTGCCTACTTTCTACGCACCCCCACATCCTTCTCATGAGATGGAGAGACTCCACCGCCTGGACCCCAAAATAGCGTTGGCATTCTATCTTAATAATACTAAAGATTTCCAGGTGGACGATCAACTTTGTCGGGTATGTGGGTGCGAAAAAAGGGAAGGTGGTGCAAAAGAGTACCATCTCTCGATGGGCGCTTCTTTGCATCAAAGTGTGCTACACTTTGGCCAAGAAGCAACCCCCTGAGGGCTTGCGTGCTCATTCCACCAGAGCAACTACTGCTTCCACTGCGTTAGCACATGGAGTTCCTGTTCTGGATATCTGCCAGGCAGGTACATGGGCGTCCCAGCACATGTTTGGTAAACACTACTGCCTGGACAGTCAGGTCCGTCGGACACCTACTTTGATCGTTCGTTCCTGCAGGACTTCCTAGTATGATCTTGGTTCGCAGCCCACCTCCGAGGATGTAACTGCTTGGGTTTCTATTCTAGGGTAAAAAATCTGCATCTAGAAGTCTCTATCAGACGTACAAGTTACTTACCTTCTGTAACAAAATATGTGGTAGAGGCATATTCTTGTTGCAGTTTCATTACCTCCCACCCATCCTCCCCAATGCGAGTGGATTTGTCTAGCCCTGAGTTTGGTATGCTGAGTAAAACATACACTTCCAATACCTGCAGCAGATGTCAGTTCATTTCCCAGTGTTCTACTGAAGCTTCAGGACAGTGTTATAATGAGCAACAAGCACTAAAATTCAGTATTTATGATAAAAGCGTGGCACACCTCAACACCATTGTAAGAAAATGCCACTGTTGGCAATGGTTACCCCTAACTTCTTGCCTTTTGTTGATGCCAGCTTTGATTGAAAGTGTGCTGGGACCCTGATGACCAGGCCCCAGAACCAGTGTTCTTTCCCTAAAACTGTACCTTTGTCTCCACAATTGGCACAGCCCTGGCACACAGATAAGTCCCTTGTAAATAGTACCCCTAGTACCAAGGGCCCTGTGGCCAGGGAAGGTCTCTAAGGGTGGAAGCATGTAATATGCCACCCTGAGGACCCCTCACTCAGCACATGCACACTGCCTCCGAGCTTGTGAGTGTTGGTAGGGAGAAAAAGACTAAGTCAACATGGCACTCCCTCAGAGTGCAATGCCCACAGACTACTGCCTGTGGCATAGGTAAGTCACCCTTCTAGCAGGGCTTAAAGCCCTGAGGCAGGGTGCACAATACCACAGGTGAGGGCATAGCTGCATGAGCACTATGCCCCTACAGTGTCTAAGCCAATTCTTAGACATTGTAAGGGCAGGGTAGCCATAAAGAGTATATGGTCTGGAGTTTGTCAAACACGAACTCCACAGTTCCATAATGGCTACACTGAAAACTGTGAACTTTGGTATCAAACTTCTCAGCACAATACATCTACACTGATGTCAGTGTGGGATTTATTGAGAAATGCGCACAGAAGGCATCTTAGAGATGGCCCCTGCATGCCAGCCCAACTGCTAGTGCTAGGATGACCAGTCTCTGCCAGCCTGCCACTTCCAGATTAGTTTCTGGCCACATGGGGTGAGTGACTTTGTGCACTCTATGACCAGGAACAAAGCCTTTCCTGGGTGGAGGTGCTTCACACCTCCCCCTGCAGGAACTGGAACCCTTGGCGGTGAGCCTCAAAGGCTCAAGCCTGGTATTTCAACACCCCAGGGCACTCCAGCTAGTGGAGATGCCCACCCCCGCTGGACACAGCCCCCTCTTTTGGCGGCAAGTCCGGGGAGATACTGAGAAAAACAAGGAGGGGTCACCCCCTCAGCCAGGTCCCACCCCCCTTAAGGTGACCAGAGCTGATGTAACCCCCCTCCTTAGAAAATCCTCCATCTTGCTTTGGAGGATCTAGCCCAGTAGGATTAGGGATGTGCCCCCCTCCCCAAAGGGAGAATGCACAAGGAGGGTGTAGCCACCCTCAAGGACAGTAGCCAATGTGTACTGCCCTCCAGCCCTAGACACATCCCTAAATCTAGTATTTAGGGGCGACCCTGAATCCAGGAAATCAGATTCCTGACCACCCAACAAGAAGGACTGCTGACCTGAAAACCCCACAGAGAAGAAGGAAGACGACAACTGCTTTGGCCTCAGTCCTACCAGCCTGTCTCCTGATTCAAAGAACCTGCAACAGCGACGCATCCTGTGGGCCCAGCGACCTCTGCCGACCCAGAGGACAACCCTGCAACTCCAAAGGATCAAGAAACTCCCGTGGACAGCAGCCCCGTCTAAAGCAACAAGAAGAAACCATCTTTAAAGGGACTCTCACCTCACTCCAGAAGCTTGAGTCCCCATCCCTCTGGCTCGTGTCCAGAGAAACCAATGCCACATAGTGGACCCCCAGGTGACTCCAACAACATGTCCACCCAGAGCCGACCTCCCAGCACCCCCACGATGACTCCTGCATAGGGAATCCAGAGGACCCCCCCCCCTGACCGTGACTGCCCGGTAACAAAGAACCAGACGCCTGGAAGAAGCACTGCACCCGCAGCCCCCAGGCCCTTGAAGAACCAACCACCGGTGCAGTAGTGAACAGAAGGCTGCCCTCACACTTGCCAAGACGATGGCTGGCGCGAGAAGCCCCCTCTGTGCCCTGCCTGCATCGTATAAGTGACCCCCGGGTCTCTCAATTGATTTCTATAAAAAGCCTGATGCCTTGTTGGCACACTGCACCCGCCTGCCCATGTGCCGCTTAGGGTGTACTTTGTGTGCCTGTTTGGGACCCCCTCACGCCCCCAGTGCTCTACAAAAACCCCCTGGTCTGCTCCCCAAGGACGCAGATACTTATCTGCTAGCAGAGTGGAACCGGAGCACCCTTGTCTCCATAGGCGCCTATATTATTTGGGCCCCTCTTTGACCTCTGCCCCTGACCGGCCCTGTATTGCGGGTGCTGGGTGTTTGGGGTTGACTTGAACCCCCAATGGTGGGCTGCCTATGCCCCGGAGACTGAACCTGTAAGTGCTTTATTTACCTCAAAAACTAACCTGTACTTACCTCCCACAGGAACTGTTGAATTTTGCAGTGTCCACTTCTAATATAGCTTATTGCCATTTTATTCCAAACTGTGCACATTACTGTGTTAATTTAAAGTCCTATCTTTACCTATGCAAATTACCTTACATTTAATGTACTTACCTGCAATTTGAATCTTGTGGTTCTAAAATAAATTAAGAAAATTATATTTTTCTATATATAAACCTATTGGCCTGGAGTTAAGTCATTGAGTGGGTGTTCTCATTTATTGCCTGTGCGTGTACAACAAATGCTTAACACTACCCTCTGATAAGCCTAACTGCTCGACCACACTACCACAAATAGAGCATTAGTATCTATATTTGCCTCTGTCAAGCCTCTTGGGGAACCCCTGGACTCTGAGCACACTATCTCTCACTTCGAAATAGTATATACAGAGCCAGCTTTCTACAGCCATCTTGATTGTAGCAATGCTTTCAATTTTACATCTTTGATCCTGAGGTTACTACAGTAGATGATTAGAACGAGGTGCTTGTTTCTATCATATTAATTATAGTTAGTACTCTCGAATGCTGAAATCAGGACACATTTTCTATAATATCTCAATTATCTTCCTCACCCATGCCAGTAAAACATTCTGACATGCAGAATGAAAGGAGATTGCAACATCAGCAGCAGTATCCGTTTACCCCACAGTGATCAACTGCAGATTCCCAATGAGTTCTAATACACAAATAAAGCGCTAACCTTTTGTATTTAAGACAATGTCAGGTATGCCTGAAAGCCATTTTATTAGAAGAGGAGAGGTTGAATTTAATGCCTTTCCTACAAAGCACGCTGAAGTAAATGAGCATTGAGAAGTTGCTGCAGGTATAAAACAAGAAGGTTAAAAATGTGAGGGGCTGTATGGGGTTTTAGTAATTTGAGGTATAATGTTTTTTTAAGAGCTAAAAATATAGAGAGAGAGGTCTGCGTAAGTATAGGATTCTATTGCCACATCAATGGAGTCACCCTACCAATCTTCTCCTTTGGTTATCAGCTTTCTCATTTTAAAGCAAAAATATTTAAGTAAGAATGCTTTGTGCATAGCTGGGGTTGGCCGCTCACTCAGTGTTGGGTGCTGGACCAATTCAGAATATGGTTAAAAAAAAAGGAAATTCACCAAAACCAACAAAAGTTGGAAGTGATATTGTAGTTGGGTGTTAAAATAAGACAAGAAACAATGGTATAAAAACTAAAATACACTGAAATATACCAGCTACAGTTAAGTAAACTAAATATATTTGGGGTCCACAATCGTCCACTGCTTAGGACCTCATGATTAGATTTCTTCAAAGAACTGTGAAGAAACAAAAGAGAGCAATACTACGATGAGCACACGCTGAGGATTGGGTATGAATGTCATATAGGAAAACTGATTTGTCAAGCAGAAACTGCACAATTCAACAAAATAACAGGGCTGAGATCTCGCAAAGATAGTACCTTTTAAGATGCTGTTCTTAAGCAGTAGCTGTGTATGGTCTTATAAGAGTATTAAAAACAAACACACAAAATCAAAGCAAGCAAATTCAGGTGTCTCATGTTGCAGTAAAAGTTTTTTTGCTCAAGAAATGTGCTTCATCTCCTTTGATTACCGTTATGGTTTAACAATTCCTTTTAAGATGGCTCTCTCATAACCTAAAGGTATTAGTTACACCCGGACAAATTCTTCAAGTACTTGACAAAGTGTGTGTGCTAAAGCAATTAGGCAGTGAAGAGGAGAGGGATAAATTCTGATTATGGGAAAACTAGCACTAAGAAAATACAGAAGAACCATGGCAGGACTTCCTTGAGGTTCGCCATTTGGCTACAGGAACAACCCAGTTGGGTGCTAGACCTTTCGAGAACGTAGCAGGAACAAGGGATCTTCATGTGTTGCTTGTAGACAATTCTTCAGGCACTCATGCCACTAATATATGGGTCTCTGGTAATTGCTCAGACACAGTATGGTGGGTAGTAAGAAAAGGCAAGCAAGAGTATGCTTTACCGTGCCCAGATTCACTAGCTTGGTCCCCCTATTGTGTTTATGTAGCCACCATCACCTTGCTGTTTAAGCTTGATAAGCCAAACATCCAATGTGGTCCATTGAGATATTAGTTTTTATTACAACACATTAAAATGTTTAGAAAGACCAGTGTGCTTCAGTGCTCTATAGCCACATATGTACAGATCCATTTCAGAACAGAACTGAAGGTTAATGTAAAGCAAAAAAAGACACAAGGAGCGAGGCCATTAAGGATCAGAGAATGTTTTGGTGCAATCCTAAAGAGTTGGTATTCTTTTTAATATTTTAGGGTTCAGTCTACAAAATAAAGAAGAAGGAGCGATTCCAGGATTATATTATGTGCATCAACAAAAATTCTCCAGGGGAACGTCTTCCTTCAGACTACAATCCTCTGGAAAAAAGAATCAAGATACTTTTGGTGGGTTCTTAAACTGCTAACAGTCAAGACAGGAAAAAAGGGGTGAGGGAGGCAAGGAAAGCAGGCCCACTAAAGCCAAGAAGAGGGAAGGGAGTGTTAAGTCTAGATCTCTAGATCAGACAGATAACCGTGATTGCACCTGTATAGCAGATGCTTTGTGTAGGAAGCTGGCCTGGTGTGTGGTGGAGATCAATAGAGTTTGCAACTTACACAAGGTGCAGGTAACCCCTATAAGTGAATGAAGACAGTGTCTAGGAAGCCAGGGCTCTAGTGGTAGCTATGGTAAGCAGCCAATACCACCGGAGTCTCACACCAACTTATCACACTTGAAAGGAACCACAGTGTGTTGCAAAAATAAAGGTACTTTACTATAGTAACACTGAACTAGATTACTTACCTCCAGTTGGGGACTTCCTATAAGTACACACTACATATATCTACAGTAATTATTAGTAATTAGCATTTAGGAATAACCATCATTGGCAAAAATTAGTGAAAAATGGTTAGGGCCTTACAGGGGGGCCAAACCATATACTAAAAAAGTGGAATGTGAAGTGAAGTCCCCCACCCAAGGATGTGGAGTCGTTAGAGGGGAGCTCAGCAAACTCAGAAACCCAAGAGGTGAGTACCTAGGTGACGCTCAGTGACCAGGAGAGTAGAGGTAAGTACCTGGCTTCTCACATACTATTAAGGGGACTTAGAAAGAAGAAGAATGCAAGACCTGGACCAGTCCAGTGGAATCCAACCGTGATTTCTGAAGGAAGAGGACCTGCAAAAGAAGGGGACAAAGTAAAGTCCGCACAGGAGTGTCCAGGAGGGGCATGAATATCTAGGTCGACGAGGGAAGGTTAAGTTCTTCTCTGGAGACCAGGAGCTGCATAGAAGTCTTTGGGGCCGTGCAGGTGATGTCCCACATAGGTCACTGGGTCGCAGATGGTCAGTGGTCGGGATGACCACCAACAAGCCTAGGCAAAGGCAAGTTGGAGGAAAAGAAGATTTGCAGTGAAGAGTAACAGCAAGGTCCAGGGGACTCAACCCTTGGAAGGGAATCCGGGCTAACCCTCTGCAGTCGGGAGAGTCAGCAGAAACATTCGCCGCCCGCACAGGCAACCCACTGGCAGCAGGCACAATAAGTTGTGGTGAGGCCCAAACAGTACACCTGGAGATAAGTCACTGGAGGAGTAGAGGAGAGACTGTTCTTGCTAGGATGAAGTGCTGGAGGACGGGGCTACTTGGAGCCTGAAGATCCCATGGAGCAGAAGTCAACAAGTCTTGGTTGCAGCAAGAGTCGCAGTGCACACGGGTACCGTCCTGCAAGGACAGGCAATGCCTCACCGTCTCCCAAGTTGGACAGCTGGTAGAGAGGACCAACGAGACCACTCAGAAGCACCACCTGTGTTGGAGATTCTTCCTGGATACGGTTGGCAAAAGATTCTAACAGCAGGTCAACATTGCCTTAGGTGCCTGCGGATGCAGGGGAGTGATTCCTTCACTCCAAAGGAGATTCCTTCTCGCTTCTTTGGAGCAGCTCAAGTCTTGTCAACCCCAGAGAATGCACAGCCGTGGAAATGTTGCAGTTGTTGGAAGGAGCCGGAGAAACAATGTTGTGAGGTCATCTCAGGAGTTCTGCTGTCCCCCGAGTCAGCTGGTCAAGCAGCAGGAGGGCAGAATTGTGTCTGAGGGACTGCAGCAGCACTGGCTGCCCACAGACCCTGGAAGACTGGCAGGAGCAGAACTGGGGGATCCTCTAAGGAACCCCGAGAGTGCATGGAATCATGGCACAGATACTAGAATCAGTACTGGGGTATGATTTCGACATGTTTGATATCAGGTTCGGAGTTACCATTATGTAGCTGGACCACAGGCCCAGTGGCCCGCACATTGCTAAAAGGGCTTCCCCGCACTTACAAAGTCCAGGGAATTGAAACTGGAGTTCGTTTGGGCACCTCTGCTCATGCGGGTGTGCCCACACAAACAGGGACTTGCACCATGCCCTTAGGGCTGAAAGGGCCTACCACAGCGGTGACTTAGAGTGACTTGGTGTAGTGATCTCTACTAAGAGGGTGCATGCACCTTTTCATGCAGGCTGCAAATGACAGACCTACAGACACAGTTTGCATGGGCTCCCATGGGTGGAATAATACATGCTGCAACCCACGGGGCCCCTTGGTGTACCGATACCCTAGGTACTTAAGTATCATATACTAGGAAGACTTACAGTGGTACACCAGTACACTAATTGTGGAGTGTAAGAAGTAACAAAGCAACTCCATTTGGGGAGAGGGCACAATCACTGGGGTCCTGGTTAGCACTGGCCCTTATGATGATGATGGTGGTGGTTGGGTGGGTGGGTATTGGGGCAGGGGCCTGGGCGGCAGTGTGTGTACAGGTACGAGACAAGGGTGCCCCCCTTTTCACCCTGTCTATGGAACAACTAGCAGAGGCCATTTGACTGAACCCCCTAATCGAATTAGGAAGCCACAAGCTTAAGTTGGTTTTATACGCAGATATGTATCAGTGACACTGTCAAGTCCCTGGAGTCCCATAAGAGCTTTTAAATGAACCTGAGCATTCAGACAAATTTCAGGATTTAAGATAAATACTCAGAAGGCAGATTCTCAGGCCCAACCTCACTTCAGGATACCGGAGACTCTTCAACATCTCATTCCACTCACCTGTGCTCAACATCACGGAGAGTACTTAAGGATTAACATCTGTCCTACCACCAATAAAATGGTCCCCCAAAACTACAGTGACCTCTTAAATTTAGCCTATATGGATTTGCAGAACTGACAAGCTGGTGGACTCTCCAGACTGAAGAGCACTGCTTCCATCAAAATGAAGTTCCTGCCCAAAATTCTATGCTGCCACCTCCTAGTGACATAGACAACTCCCAAAAGTTGTGAGAGCTTCAGTTAAGGATGCAGAAAGACACGATTATCCAAGAAGCAAGCCTATCGATGTACAAATGTGGTTTAGGGGTACCTCACTTAATGCACTACTACATGGCAGCCCAGCTACAGTACTTTGTAAAATGGAATTAAATAATCTCTAAGAAACATTGGTGCTTCGTGGACCTAAAGATAACAGTTATCCATGTTTGGAAAGCCCACTGATCGGTTAAGAAGTAAATAACTGGGGAGTATATTCTACTCCAGTCACGAGAGCCAAACTGGAGTAATAGAACAGGATAGCCATCTCAAGCAGTATCACTTCTATACCTTCCCCAGTAATGCCAACAGGTAACCTGAAATGTTTACCAGCTGAGGATGGAGCTTAACATATTGAAGACAGTAAATTGTAAGCTGTGGAAGACTTACAAGCAGAGGGCCTCAAGTCTTTCAAACAATTTAATCAAGAATACACCCTTATTGAGAGAGAACGCATGACTTCTTTACAGAGAAGACCAATAGTAACCCACCTCTCCAATGAACCAACTGCGAATCACCCACTCACACTGTTTGCAAAGCGGATGGTCTCAAAGCAAGATAAGGAAATTCTATGTCCATGCACCTATAAATATGTTATTTCTTGTGTTGAACCATCAATCTTGAGCCTTCTAACTGTTTAAGACATCCATGGCAGATTAAGTCATTCAATTAAAGCTTTAAGAGTCACTGGATTAACACAATAATTTACTTTCATTAACACTCTTTCGGGTGCGTAATCTATATATATCCTCCAGAACTAGACTGGATGTGGAGAATTCTTCCAGAAATGTTCCAAAGTTCCCATAGGGGTGCATGGTTCAGCAGCGATTGCACACCAACCTGTAAGTGACAAACCTAAGCCACATATAGGCGCAGCCCCTGCACACTAATGTCAGTTTCATGTGTATCTTTGTGCCGTCAGTAGGGGAGCATAGAAGAAATTATTTGACATACTGTGTTGATTTCTTACTTAGGACTTTTTTATATAGTAAATAAATCACGCCACAGACTGGGAAAATGGGAATCCAGTGAGGAGCTTGCCCTTAAGAGTATCAACCAGAACAACTATTACCGAATGAAACAACAGACTCTTCTGAGGAAATCTCACACAAAGTTAATCATCAACACAGTAGTTCTTTGTGCAGTTGATGTACAGCTTAGCAACCTCTTAATAACAGGTGGATGCAGCTTCATCCCCTTTCAAAGAGTGATATGGGAGAACCTGCTGGCAGAGTGATTATTGGCTGAAGTGGAAGGCAGCCTCAGTCTTTAACAGGCCCAGGTCGTAAGTACCAACTAGCCCAAAATGACGGTGGTGTGGGGTAGTTGCAACATAAGTGCCTACAGTTCAATCACATGCGGTGCAGGCATCATTGCAATGAGGATGACCGTATAAGAGCCATAAAGAACAGCTGTGCATAGGCTCTAAGAGCTTGCCTAGAGAAATTTCAAGACCAAGTGAGGCATAACACATGGTTTTGGGGAGACTGGGAGACACTTGCATCAAACCTTTTTACAAAGCAAATGGGAACCAGTGACTTAAAAAAAATGTGGGGCTAAGGTGAAAACAAAGAACAAAAGGGCTGACAAACCCTTTCACTCTGCTCACTGCAAGACATTGCTGGACTCAAACAAGAACAAAGAATCATCAAAAGGTTTGGCTTGTAAGAGATCGGTGCATTAGGAAGCACAAAATGCAACATTTTCACACTGCTTAAAGTGGATCTGGTTTGTGGAAGGGTACCTGGCTGCAAGGATGACATTAACCACCTCGGAGGAGAAACATTTATTTTCTACCTCTCAATCTCTATGCACAAAGGTGTAGGTTGTGAATACTGAGATGCAGGACCCTACGATGCTGCTGAGACAGGAGGTCCTCCCCAAATTGTAAGTCTGACCAAACAACAAATATTTAGGCTCAGGAGCTCTAGATACCACCATATCCTTACTCAGTCCGATCTGATGAGAATAATTTAGGACCAGTCTGTCCAGATTATACCCAGAATTCAAGGCAGGAGAGATAATAGTGGAAATGGGTACACGAGTCCATCCTTCCGTACCAGACGGAATGTATAGCTTATAAAGGGCAGTGGAAAAAACAAGCAGAACATGTTGACACTCCAGATTTAATGGTGGAAATAGGTCTAGCCAGGGCATATACCATTGATGGAAGACACCCTGAGCCATCTTGTGAAGTAGACACCACACATAGGGTGCCAGACACTTTCTTAGTACATGCAGCTCTTACACTCCGGGACCCTAATAGGCGACCAGGAAAAGATTACGCTGGTCCATCCACTTTCAGAAGCATAGAACTCTACTTCGTCTGTTTACTGTAGTACCATATTGAAGTCAATGATGTGAAGACCACCTACACCTGCTTACACTTTTGATGGATGGCAAGAAGGTTTCAAGGCCAGATGCCTCACCCAAAGCTTCAAAAGACTGATTTGGAGCAGGCTCTCTGCTTAAGTCCAGGGGCTTCTGGCCCCCTCAACCCCCCTCCACACACTCCTACCCCCTTATTGCCTCTCTTCTCTGAGCCCACCAGTGACACATCTATCAACACTGTGAATTCAGGGTGGGGGAGAGAGAGTGTCCTGCTGTGGGTCAGGCTGGCATCTGCTAGCCTACAAAGCAGATCCTGTACAATCTCCTTTGGGATCTAAACGGAGACAGAGGGTCAACCTTGATGCTAGGTCCACTACAACCTGGGTTCCAATGAATATTTTGTATGTGTCACCTGCAATTCAGGAGAAGGAGAATATACAAACAAGGTCAGACGGCCAAGAATCCTCAGACAACTCCTCACCAAAACCCAAGACTGAACCAGAAACTTTGGGATCATATTCTGAAATCTCCGACTCGTTGTAGCAGAGGTAATGCTGTGAGCGCCCCCATATCCAGAGTTGTGCCAATGAACTGAATTTTGTGTGTGCATCTCAGGTGGAACTTCAGCTTATAAACGCAAATGATGCCAGGCATTTGGTCATCGCCCAGAAGTGAAGTATGACTGACAGTATGGTGGCCAGGGTCAGCAACCAGTCATCAAGGTACAGGATATTACTCCGACCTCCAAAGATGGGCAGTGTTATTAGCCAACACTTTCATGAACAACGCAGCAGCTGAGCAAGGCTAAAGGGGAACAAAATAAATTAGTTTTCCTAGTTTCAAACACAGGTAATGCCTATGAGACTGCAGGATGGTTATGTGGAAATAGACATCCTGCAATTACAAGGATGCCTTCAGGTTCCCTACTTCCAGGGCATACATTTCAGCCAGGGAGAGAATTGTGAACCTGCCTTATTTCAGAAAGGCGTACACCTTACAGCGGTTGAAAATAGGCTTCATCCTTCTGTAAAAAACAAAAAAGTAATGCATACCGCACCCATTCACCCTTCTCAAAGTCCAGTACTCACTCAATGGCACCTTTGGCCAACAGACGTCTTGCATCAAGATGTTTGAGAGCTCCTCCAAAGGTTGCTCCAAAATCGGAATTAAGGAGAGAAATGAGGAGATAAAAGGGAGAGTATATCCTTTTTGAAAAAACTCTAAGACTTACCTGACAACATGACTGATCTCCAGCCAGGGAGTAAGACGTGTATGTTACCTCTTACCAACAAGGCATAAATCTTGAAGGGCAAATTTAAATGGCTTGGCAGCCACTGCCACAGGCAAGGAAGAATAAGGTTATTGCTCCACCGGCTGGTTTGAATGGCTGTGTTTGCAGTCCCAAAAGGACTGGATGGCTGTTGCAGTTCAGGCTAGGATGGCAGGAGAGGTCTGTACCTTGTCCCCCTACAACAGTCCCAGGATTTCCTCTAACAGCAGGGAAATTGTTTGGTTGTTGGCAGCATCCCCACAGAATGTGCTGGCTCAACTGCTTTTGATCCATTACAGCACCCAGACAGCTTTTTCTCTGAATAACTTAGACCCATCAAAGGGCATGTCTCAACAGGTCTACACTGGCTGCCCGTGCATGAGAGATGCAAATTCAAAGTTCTCACCATTGCCTGCAAAGCCTCCACAACATCGGACCCAAGCTAATCAACTACAGACTCCTTTCACTAGCCAACAATGGAGCTCCGCTCAAAAACGCTCACCCTCGCCCATGTCCCGAGCATCTAATGCAGCCGCGGCGGAGAGCAATTCTTCGTCTGCCTAGCTGCCAAGAACAGGAATTACCTCCCGCCCCCACCTTCGCACTGCCCACAACCGCCATGAATTCAGAAAAAAACCCAAGGCATGGCTCTTCGAGGACTAGCCTGGGCGTGCAGCAAAAACCTTACGCACCTGGATTTACCCCCCCCCCCCCCCCCCAGGGGTGATAATCCACACCCTACAAATATGATGATTGATTGATGTCCATTATGGATAATGGTACATCTCTAAAAAATCTTGATCTTATCTAGGAGCACCTTGTGGGCAAGAGGCTGGTGCCTACACCTATGCTGATGCAGCCTGTAATAAGACAGTAAGCCCAGAGCACATGCTTGGCTGCATCTCAGCCATCCTTTATCGCCAAAGAGGAAAAGAGGTCCTTGAGACAGGGCAAGATGCTGTTGGCCATATCACAAAAAGGCACAAGAGACAAACTACCATGATAGGTCTAAGGGCTAGACTAGCCTGAAAATAACATCTATTTCGGAAAGTGTCAAGTCTTTTTGATTCCTTTTTGACTGGACTGACCTTACTCATTGAAGCTTGAACAATCAGACTCTCCAGTGTAGGACGACTGGTCCAGAAAGCTGGGTCACAGGGAGCCTAGTCTATTTCACCTAGCCACAGGTGAAATGACTAGCAGGTATGAGAATAGTTTGAAACATGTAACCAAATGGTTTTCAGTAACAACTTCATTAAACACCATTAATGGCACAGATGAATCTGGCCCCGTTTAAAGAATCATTCACTGGCACCAACAGAGTTAGTGTCTCTACAGAAGTAGCAAGGATGGAACTTGGCACCAGAGTACAAGTCAGTGCCAGAGTAGGTACAGCTGGGAAGCAGGTCCCAAGGAGGAGACCTGATGACCGAAGTCTGACAAAGTCAGACACCTCTCCACCCACAGGCACGCCAGGAGAAGACAGAACTGAACCAAAAATCTGGAGCATGCCTTGTATTGCCTGCTGGGGGGTCAACAACTGCCATGTAGGTACCAGACCAGGAGACCTCAGGAACAGTGAGAATTTCTCATGATACCCTTGTGCCTTCTAGCTGGTCTTCGTGTAGCAGAACAGGGCTGAGTCCTGCTTTGCCTTCATACACCTGTGCCTGAAGTTTGACTTACTGGAAGACTTTGAGCAAGAAGTTGAATTTTCATTGGAGTGCTTCTTCTGACCAGGAGGGTGACCAGGCCTAGAACAGGAGCTGGACCTCTGCTTCAACCATCACATCCTCTGATGTTCTATCAGTCAAATTAATCTTTTGTGGGCTAATCAAATCATAAAAGACACATACAGTACATCAAGTAAAAAATACATAACAAAATTAAGACCAAAGCAGCAGTTAAAATACAATACAGTATCAGCTGATTAAAAATATAAAATATTGAACCAAAGCGCCACCATGGGTGCATATTATACACAGTCCAACAGTCAGCCCCTTCTTTTTATGATCTAGGTTGCACTTATTAAAATCCTTGCAACATTAAGACAAACATATTCATTATACAACATTTGTAGGGAAATTAATACTGGTCTAGTCTGAGTAAATATCTTCCCTCTTAAAGGAGGTAAAATGAACTGACAGCGGAGGTCAATATAAAATTCACAGAACAGGGTAAAATGGATAGTATACTGGTCAGAACAATTATCACAGCAGCATGGAGCTAGATTCTCCACTTTGTCACAATTTAAATGATCTGCCAAGGGCAACTGCAGCAAGTTCAACCTAAATTGTGTCAACAAAAAAAGGTGATGAGAATTGTTGACAAAAGATAGGTAGGGTTCAACAAGGTTGCTGCTGAAAACAATAACATAAGCACGGACTGAGGGCTTAACTAGTTCCCTGCTTTCCCTTGCGGCCTGAGATCTAACACAGAAGTGTGTTTTGAACCACAAACAAGTTTCCTCTCACAATCTTTTCTGGGTCATCATGAACGTTTGGACAATCCAATTCCCCACAAGTAAGCCTAATATAATTCAACCATGGAATTAATTTGGCTCTATCCAGTAGCAAACAATCCCTCAAAATTACACTGTTTAATTCCAATGGCCCAAACTGAGATAAATCTTAAAAGGTGAATAGGCAGCAAATCAGAGCTGTAGCCCACGCCTAATTCTTCATGGACCACAAAAGAAGGTGTAGATTGGAGCACAGGAAGAAGGCATCTCAAGAATTCATTCTCAGCAACCTTGAGCCATTATGTAGCCCTAAATGTCACTACCATATAAGGCTAGGGCAATACATTTCAATTGGTAAATTTGGATAAGGGCCTTCACAGGTTTTGCCCCCAGGCAACTTGAAAAATCAAACACAGATGTCACCGCTCTGGCCAGCGCATTCTTTTTGGTCTTTAAGAGAAGGGACCAAGTGCCCTATCATTGGACAGAAACCCCAGGTAATGAAAAACACTAACCCTTGAGATCCCACCGCCTACTAGGGTATAGACTCTCAAACATCCCCATTACCCCTCCCCATCACCATTGTGTGAGACTTACTAAAGTTGATACACAGATTCAGATTACTCATGAAGCTAACAAAGGGGTTTAACAAGATCTAAGGTCCAACCGCATTCCTTGACAGAAGGACTGCATCGTCGGCATACAGGAGCACTGGGGTACTATGTGTGCCAGCTCATGGGATGTCTACACAGGCAAATCGAAGCATCATTTATAGAGGGTAAATAATAATAGTGCCAAAAGGCAACCCTGTATAACTCCTCGATGAATGTTAAAAGGTGCTGTGGTACTACCATCATGTTTGTATCTTATGACCGCCTCCAAATCCATATGCAAGTCATGCAGGAAATACACAATCTCTTCATGCAGACCCATGTTTAGCAAAATGGACCATAATTTACTTCTGTTGACCTTAGCAAAGGCTGATGAAATGTCCATAAATGCTAGATGTATAAGGCCCTTCTTACCAATGGTGTATTTATCAACAATCAGCTGTAGATTTAAAGCTTGCTCCAAAGTTCTTCTACCCACCCGAAAACATGCAAGTTGTTCAGAGTATTATTTTCATCCAGCCATGCGGGCAACCCAGCAAGAAGAGCCCACCCCATAATTGTCTCTACCGAATCAATTAGAGATATGGGTCTGTAACAACATGGGCTATTTCTTTCAACCTTTTTAAAAACCGGTACAATGATGGACCTAGTCCATGAATGAGGAATACCCTCAACCACTGCAGCACCGCAATGGTTGGTCAAAATTTTGGCCCATGTCTCAGGGGCAGTTTTAAGGAAATCTGTTGACACCCCCATCAGGACCAAGGGCTTTGTTTCTGGACATACCCTAGATCGCTGCCTTAAGTTCCTCTTCTTGGAAGGCCAAATTAGATTTGCCCACCATGACCGCCATTTTGGACCCTGGACCTTCAACAGAACCAAACCTGTAAATTCCTTGGAAATTCTGTAGAAATCGAGCGACTGCGAGGATGAAAATGGTCAAACTTGAGGATCATTGAAAGTAGAAACCACTCATACAAAACAGTGATTCTGGAGGGCTCCCGTCACAACAGATGTTTTCTGGTCACAAAATCGTTGAGGGTACACATTCTAAATCGGATGTCTCCTGACATCCCAAATCATGGGACAGCCACGTGAGCTGAAAGTCATTGTGCGCCAGTGTCGCAAGCTGGTGTGGATGAATTCCAAACACAAGTACTTCACAAGCATCATATATGCATATGGAAGGCCATAGTTAAAGCATAAAATCTCCCTATTTATGACTGATATTCATCTATATCTGTGCGGTTTACTCCGTACTCAAGTACTTTTTTGTACTATCATGAACTTATAATTGTCAATGGAAACATTTTTGTGATAACGAACTTTTATGTTGTCACTGCTTTGTTCACCTATAGGTAACTATTCACTTGATGGGGAGTGAACTTTCACAACCTTAGAACAATTCCACAAGTGTCCACTTTCCACCGTAACTGCATGCCCACATAGTCTTTTAACCATGAAAGGAGCAGAACATTTTGGGTCACTTTTCTTGACAAAACCCATGTGCTTTATTTTAACATAATCACCTACTTTTATGGACATCATGGACACATTTTTACTTTTGTCATAGTATTGTTTTTGTTTAGCTTGGGCCTTTATCACATTTTCTCTTACAAGATAATCCACACCTTGCACATCTACTTTTTGTTTCAACCATCTGGTCATCCATGCAAGTCTGAATTCAGTGGCTGGTTTCCTACCAGGGTAGTTCGAAAGGCGAAACAAGAGTAGATGAATGAGGTGTAGTCCTGTAGAACCATAGCATTGTTTGTATAGCAGAACAAAATTCATATTTGTTTTTTAGGGCCCACCTTATACAATCACCCAGAATCCAGTTTAAGCATTCTACCAGGCCATTAGTTTGGGGGTGATATAAACAGCTTTTTAAGTGTTTCATACAGCAGTTTTTCAGAAATTCCTCAACTTCACCAGAAACAAATTGTACTCCATTATCAGAGATGATAAATTCAGGGAAACCCTCTCTCATACAGATCTCTCTGACAAATTTTACAACCATTTTCAAATTTGGTTCTCCAATAAATCTAACTTCCGGCCATTTGGAGTAATAATCCAAGAGTACCAAAGCATATCTTGAGCTGGATGGAAGAGTATTGAATGGACCTACTAAATCAATACCAATCTTTAACCACGGTCCTATAGGGAGTTCAAGGGGAGTAAAAGGCGGTACAGATGTCCTAAGAACTTTACCACTAGTAGAGCATACAACACATCCTTTGACTACTTACACCCCACGTTTAGTGAATGTTGAACCCAAGTGCCCCTTGTGAGCCTTCCTTGTTATTAGTGGCCTGATGACATCAGGGGGTACTAGTTTGTCCGCTCTCATAATCAACCCCCCCCCCTCCTTCTAGGGACAATTCATTACTTACTTTAAAAAAAGGTTGAATACGATGCTCTAGCAACTTCTCTTTGGGCCATCCCTCACTGATATGTTTGGAAACAGTCTTCAATACAGGATTTCCATTCTGCCTCAGAAAAAGGTCCTGTATCATCTAATTCAAATGGTGCAACTAAGCAACTTTCATCTTCAAGCTCTTCTTTCACAGCATGCGGTATACCAACCATGGGAAACCTAGACAAATAATCAGCTTGCCCATTCTTACCACAGGGAATGTGTTCTATTTCGAACTGGAACTGAAGTAAGCGAGCTGAGAATCTTGCAATCCTCGGAGTACTATTCTTAACATTTTTCCAACTTAGTATGAATACCAGGGGTTTGTGGTCCATTTGGAGTACAAATCATATTCCCCAGAGGTACCTGAGAAACTTTTCTATTGCCCACCAGCAAGCTAAAAGTTCCTTTTCTATTACACAGTATAGGCATTCTGGTTCTCTTAATACCCTTGAAGCAAAACCTATTGTGTTTTCTCCAAAAATAGACTCCTGATTAAGAACTGCCCCTAAACCAACATTGCTGGCATCAACAGAGAGTATGCACTTCAGTTCTAGATCATATGGTTTAAGTATCTCAACCTTACATAACTGACACTTAATTCACTCAAAAGCACATTCATTAGCCCAACAAATCTATGTGCTTAGTTTAAGCAGATTGGAGATCCGTCTTACTTTGGAAACAAAGGTGGTCATTATGAACATGGCGGTAAACACCGCACTGCCGTCGGTAACTACCGCCAACAGGCTGGCAGTGCCAACAGCACTGCTGGGTACTCAAATTTATCGCAAAGGAAGATCCTTAATGTCCAATTAAGGCCATTGGCCAGTACAGTCTCAAATCACAGAAGGGCGAATATAGGCCCAAACTTAACTCCACTCGAAAGGGCAATCAATGGGGCAGCCAGGCACCTCAGGGAACAGGGGAAGGGGGAGGCGGGGACTTACGCCTGGAAGGGGGGGCTTAGGCTTGTCCTTGGAATGGTGGGATGGCAGAGGAACCTGGGGCAGCACGGGGCCTCTTCCTCCCTCGGGAAGGGGCTCAGGAATTGAAAGGTTGGACTGGGGCGAGCTTGGACGAGGAATGAGTGGACTTGGCAAGGACATGGACATGTTTAGGGACAAGACGGGGTGGGCCAGTGGGTTCAAACAGGTCAAAATGGGAGAGGAAACGCTTCGTAGGTGCAGTCGGAGATTTGGAGGCAGGTCTGGGAGTGGAGGTTGAGGGAGTGCTCTTATCAGGTGTAGGTGTGCCGGACGTGGATGCAGGTGCCTGTAAAGCATGCTTTTGTGGTGGATGTGTGTGGTGTGGATGTCTGCGAACGTCTGAGTGTTTTAGGAGGAGGGGAGTGGACATAGTGGGAGAAGACAGGCTGCCAGTGTACATGGATGTTGTCTGGGTGTCTGCCTGTCTGGTGAGTGTGCTGCAAGTGTCTGTCAATGTAGTCATGGTGAGTGTAGGTGTGGTGTCTGGGGTACATGACTAGATGTCTGATGTTGTGGTGACTGCATGAATGGGGGCAGCATCAGTGACTGAGGGTGCAGTGCGTGTGGGTGTGCATGCTGAGGTGACAGACAGGGTGGCAGGGGAGATCGACACACTTGGGGAAGTGGATGATGTTGTGTGTGTATTGGTATGTTGGGTGTGTCCAAGTCTCTGGTGGGAAGTGTGGTGGTTGTGTTTTTCAGTGTGCTTCCTATGTTGATTTGTGTGCATGGCTGTCTGTATGTGTGCTTGGGATGGGTGAAGGGAGTGGGGTGCTGGAAGGGGTAGAGGTGGTGGGAGGGGGGACGGAAAGACCAGGGTCACTTGCTGCCGTCTGAGAGGAGGCCAGAGCATGAAAAAGATCTCTGTAGGCCAGACATGGCACCGTGAATGCCCTCAAGGTATACACTGCATTGCTACATCTGGGATGCTAGCCCTTGGATGACATCCACAATGGTTGTCTGCCCTACAAAGATGGTTCTCAGGAGGTCAATAGCCTCCTTCGTGAGGGCAGCAGGGTTGACTGGGGCAGGGGATGAGGTGCCCGGGGTGAAGGAGACGCCCACCCTCCTGGGTGAGCGGGCACGGGTAACTTGGTGGGGAGCAACTGGGAGGGCGGTGAAGGTATGGGGGGGGGTGGCAGAAGATGGCAAAGAATGGGTGGGCCCAGTAGGGTCCACCACCACCAGGGAGCTCCTATCAGAGGAGATATCAGAGTCACTACCTCCAGTGGTAGTTGCCTCGCCGTAGAACTCACCTCACCCTCTAACCCACTGGTCCCCTTTGCGCCGCTCGACTGCCTCCTTGGAACCGTGGGCTGCTGCATCCCCACTCGCTGGTGCCCCAGCTCCCTCGCCAGATGATGCTAATGTACACAAAGGACACAACAGCACAGGGGTGGGGAAACAAAACAAGGGAGAACTTTGTCAAATCTTGAATATATGTCAATTGTCGCTCACACACACTCCCATCCAGGTCACGCACATACATGCAGCACAGACAACATACGTAATGACTGTGCCCATGAGTAGTGGTCATGACCCCAGAATACACCACATAACCCTCATGAAACACGAACCTGATACACAGTGTGGAGTACACCCAGGAGAGAACATGCCCAGCCAATGCACTTACAAGTTTATAAGGCCACAATAACTACAAGATGACAGAGAGGGGACCCCTCATAAGCCTATAGACTGGCCAAACTATCCCTTACACCATCCCAACGACTTTGAGGGGGCAGGACTGCAGGAAGACACCTGTCCAAGTGCCTGGCACTACAATGCATACATACTACAGACCCAACATACATCCATCAAAGCGGTATCACAACAGTGTTGGTACTCACCCCCTTGAGGCTGCTGTGCTGCCTTTAAGCGCCCATCCAAATCCAGATAGTCCACCGCCAGAATGCAGGTCATTAGGGGGGACAGGGTCCGACGGGCACCCCTTCCTCGTTGGGAGGCCTTTCCCAGCTGGGCCTCTCCGGTCTTCCTGGCACAGGACCTCAGTTCCTCCCACCGCTTCCTGCAGTAGATGCTCCGCCAGTTGTAGACCCCCAGGGTCCGCACCTCCTTGGCAATGGCTTGCCCAGGCCTTTCTTTTGATGGGTGCTGACCTGCACTGGACACACAGAGCACATAAACATACATCAGTATGTGTGCACAGAATAAAAATGCCATGTCGTTCTATATGGAACGGTCATTGACGGCAGGCATGTTTTCAACTCACAGGTAGAACGTGCCAGACAATCTACGGCTGGGCAGTCACACATCGGACACACATGCATACAGGCATCCACCACAATCACACACATCTAAGCATGACAGATGCCAACTCACCTGCTCCTCTGGTCACCCATATAACTTCGCATACAGAGGTAGGACCCCATCCACCAGCTTCTCCAGCTCCTCTGCAGTGAAGGCCGGGGCCCGTTCCCCTGTAACCTGCGCCATCTCAGGGGCCAAAGTCAGGACACAGCAGCACACCCAGTGGAGTACTACCCTTCACGGGAATCAATAGTCAAGTGTCTGACCAAATGTAGTAGGTACTCCATCACTGCCGATCAGGACTGGCCCAGGTTCCCCATTGACAACCATGTAATCCAATGATCAGGTGAACACCGCCTTCCGCCATGACGACTAACGTCAGCGGAATGAAGTCACTTCCACTCTATCATACCTGGATGGCAGGAGGCTGCCATTTTGCTAACACCAAGTCACCATAGCTTGGCCAGGGCCCTCATAAAGGGCCCCAATCTCTCTCCCCTTCGTTGCTTGCAGACATGATTCTATAATCCTCACATGTACCCACCTTTGGATACCCATCTTTGGAAGTGTGTCCACACTGTGATGCCATTATGACAGGTAACTCAGCACACATTTGCCTGACCGTGTACCTCATACTTTCAGTTTGTGTGTGTTACCTACATGTTGCACTTTTGAAAATACAGGATGCAAGAGTAAGATGACACTCAATGTGTTTTTTTCCTCCCCCATAGGTACAGACCTATGTGGCAAGGGAGGGCCCCATCTGTATACAGACCCCTGGTACATCTGGAAACTATGGAGGAAGGTCACATCATTATTTACCTACAGACTCAATAGAGCTACAATCCATGACCTCTGTGCAAGGGTGAATGAACAGGTGTATAGTAATCGTAGGAACTATCACTCCATGAATATACAATTGGTGTGGTACTGCTGATCAGTACGGATCACATGTCAATGCCAGGTTCCCAGGATCAGTCCATGATTTATTTGTCCTTAGAAACAACAGTGTGCCACACATGATGGAACAACAACAAGGGGACAAAGGATGGCTCATAGGTGAGTGTGTATGACACTGGATCAATACTTAGCTGACAGGCAGGCTATATGCAAGTAAAGTCAGTTTCTTAAAGTCCTCTTTTGCAGGTGATTCTGGCTACCCAACTTGCAATGGCTCCTGACACCTGTGAGGAATCCCAGGACAGATGCAGTGAGGAATTATAATGAAGCCCATGGACGTATTGGGGGATGATTGAGAGCGCTATAGGTCTCCTGAAGGCTCGATTTTGTTGCGTCCATCTCTCTGGTGGATCCCTGTGCTATGTCTCTGACAAGGTGTGTAAGAAAGTGGTGACCTGCTGCATGCTACACAACTTGGCTGTAAGGAAAGCTATCCCCCTTCTGGAAGAGGAGGGTGCTGTACAACAAGTCCCGCAATCTCAGAGAGAGGATGAGAGTGATGGTGAGGGAGAAAAGGGGAAAGAGCTCAACTCCAGGACCCAGCTAATCCGCCTATACTTCCAATGACTCTAAGGTACTGTTCAGTGATGCTGATGTAACCACTGCATAGTTTGTCTGACTTGTGATAAGTAATGTGGTGTCTATTGTCCGTGACAATGCTAACTCATGACTGAACTGGCATGTGCCAGGAAACCCAATATTGTATACAGTGTGACATACTTCTGACGCTACAGTCCGTTGGATCCCCCCCTGCAATACAGGTATGATTATGATATTAACTGCTTAATGCACACACACACTCACAATTCATGTCTCAAATTGACGAGGGACCTTAGATTTGAGTGTATAGATGTATTTATTGAATGGCAAAATATACATTAGTGTTGGGACAGTGAAAGGGTGAGGGGCACATGGTGCAAAGCAATACTCGGGTACATATGCTCAGCTGTTGGTAGCACTGGGTTTTGGTCCATGTGGCTACTGTAGATGGTGCGATGGCAGAGGCATGTCAAAAAGATAGTTCAGTGGCACACAAGGGAGACAGTTCAGGGCAGTCACTTTCTGGCGCTGGGCTTGGTTTTGGCTGGTGTTTCACTGGCATATCTGGGTCTGAGGGCACGTTTGCGAAGGTGCCGCTGGGCTGCAGAGCTGGGGTGCTGGTTTCCTGTGTGTCCTCTGGCAATGCCACCAGTCCAGTAGCTGCTGCAGATGTAATAGGCAGAGCAGTGTCTTGGCTAGTGGTTGGGGCTTGCAGGTGGGTGGAGATCTCAGACTGGCTGAGGTACTGATGCTGCAACACCCCTGCTATGGAGGCCATGGTGGCACTGAGCTGTTGCCATTGCTCCATGGCCTCCTGGTGGTGTGCTATCTGCAGCCTCTGATTCTGCTCCAAGGTGGCCTGGATCTGGCCCATCCTGTCCTGGGTATGGCGGTATGCTCCCAGGACCTCAGATCACCTCCTGGGCTGCTGCATCCATCCTTTGGCCACCCCCTGGCCACTGATGCCCTCCCACTGATCTTAGTCCCCTGCGCCTGTGTGCCCTACACAGGTCTGGCAGTCCCACTTGCACTGGGCCCTTCGTCATCCTGCCTGTTGGTGGGTGGAGACTCTGGCCTCTGTACATGTGGGCTGCAAGACCGTGGTCGGGACACACTGGTTTGGGGTTGTTTGGCCTGAGCGGACGATGGTGGCTGGGTGGTAGGGGGTGTCAGTAGTATAGTGGGTGGGGCTGCAGGAGGGTGACAGTCCAGGACTGTGTGATGAGCCAGGGAGTTCCTCTATTTCAAGACATCCCTCTGCACTCTCCTGAGTGGGGCCTCTGTCTTCAGGTGGGGCACTGGCACTCCTTGATGTCTCTGTCCAGGTGGCATGGGTGGTGGTGCCTGTGTGCGGGGGAATAGACAGGTAGGTGTCAGGTACTTTATCGGCAATTGCAGCACTGCTCTGCACTATTTGATAGTTATATTCCCCTGTCGTGGCATGCAAGGTCCCTTCGTGTACATTTAGTTGCATTATATGTGGGGGGGTGGAGGTGCATTGTGCGTGCTGTAGTGCCACTGGGAATCTATGCAGGGGTAGGTGACTGTGCCCAGGGGGCTGGATGGTGGTCCGTTTGTGGGATTGTGGGCATGCAGGGAAGTTGGATGTGGGTGTTGTGGACTGGGTAGGGGATGGGGTCCTGGTGGTAGTGAGAGGGGTGGGGTGATACATGCATTATAGGTGTGGTGACTGTTAAGGTATTGTAGTTGACTTACCAGAGTCCAGTTCTCCAGTGAGTCCGGTGAGGCCCTCTGGATGCAAGATAGCAAGGACCTTCTCCTCCCAGTCGGTGTATTGAGGGGGGGGGGGGGGGGGAGGGGGGGATGGGTGTCTTCTGTACCACGATGTGCTTGGATGCCATTGACCGGACCTTCCCTTGCAGGTTGTTTCATCTCTTGCGAATGTCGTTCCTTGTGTGTGAACGGTTTCCCAGTGCGTTGACCTTGTTGACTATCCGCTGCCTTAGCTCCATCTTCCTGACCATGGGTGTCTGCTGCACCTGTGCCCCGAATAGTTGTGGCTTGACCCTGAGTATTTTGTCCACCGTGGTCCTTAGCTCCCTGTCTTTGAAGTGGGGGGTGCTTAGGGGGTGCCATGGTGTGTGTTGTGGGTGGTGTGGGTGTATTGGTGAGGGTGCTGTTGTGTGG
This sequence comes from Pleurodeles waltl, assembly GCF_031143425.1. Classification (NCBI taxonomy): domain Eukaryota; kingdom Metazoa; phylum Chordata; class Amphibia; order Caudata; family Salamandridae; genus Pleurodeles; species Pleurodeles waltl. The sequence goes on from NC_090448.1 coordinate 457,607,508, forward strand.
TTGTGTGTGGAGCTTGTGATGGTGTTTGGGGTATGTATGTGTTTTGGTGGTGTCTGTGTGTGTGACTTGTGTGATTTTGGGTTCAGTGTACGCATGTTATGTTGTCAATATCCGTTGTGCTATTGGCAATGCAAAGGATTGTGGGCCATGTATGCGAGTGTTTTATAGTGTTGTGGATGTGTGTCAGGTGTGTGGGTTTCAAAGTTACCAATGTGTGCATTTGTTGTTGGTGGGTCCCATTGCTGGTCGTGGCGGTGCACACCGCCAATCGTCGATCGGCATTCACTATCCGCCCCGCTGATTTGTGTAGCATTATTTGGTGGGCGGAGAATTTGTCTGCATGGCAGTGGCGGGGTGGGGTGAACTGTCTTTCCACCTTCGTAGACCCTGGCGGTGGGTGGAGGTTTCAGGATTTTTGTAGGTTTAACTTTTTGGCATCATTATTCGGCAGTGTGCAGTCTAACGTCACTGGCAGTCTTCTGTTCACCTTCACCACGGTGGTCGGCAGTGATTACCGCTGAGTTCATAATGAGGGCCAAAGTACTTAATGAACCGTGAATAAAAGTCACTCAGCCCCAGGAAACGTTTCACTCCACTTTTGTCAGTTGGTGGAGGGGCTTGGTGTATAGCATGGACTAACCCAGGTTTGGGACTCACACCTGAAATAGAAATCCCATGATCAAGGAATTCAACTTTTTCTTACACAAATTCACACATCTCTTTTTAACGCTATACCATGTCCTTGAAAAATGGACAGGACCTGTGTGAGTGTGTCATCATGCGACTGGTGATCAGGACCAAATATCAAGACATCATCCTCAAATAAGGCTACACTTTTGATGTCTTAAGAGATTTTCCATGACTCTTTGGAACACTGACCCAGGAGACGCTAAGCCAAATGGCAACTGACCATCTTGATAGGTGCCTCACGGTGAGAAATGCTGTAAAATGTTAAGACTCAGGTTCTAGTTCTATCTGGTGGTATGCTGAGGCTAGATCTCATTTAGTAAAGTACTCAGGCCCTGCAACTTGAGCTAGCAGATCACTGATCTTTGGCAAAGAGTGAGAATCAATCCAAATCTCATTGTTTAATGCTCAGAAATCTATGCATACCCTAAGTTCCTCATTTTTTTTTTCTTCGCAACCACTATTAGAGATAGCCAAAGGGAGGATTCAATTTGTTCAATGATATCCATCTTAGTAAATGTATCTAGTTATTATTCTAGATTGTGACAGAGACTAAATGGTACCCCTTTCATCTTGTGTTTAATAGGTAAAGCCCCATCCTTAACTTTAATGCTATGTTTGAAGCCCCTGATTTTACTAAGCTTACCTGAAAAGACTTTGGGATAAGCGTTTAACAGGTTTTCTACTAGATCTGAATCTCTTATAGCAGGAACTTGTTCTTGGGTACCATTTCTCAATACCATGCCCAACGAGCCTTGATGAAACCAACCAATTTAGAGCTCTCCCTTCGATCTTTAAAATGTCTTTAAAATAACCAACTAATTCAATCTTCCGTCCTTCATAGGGCACCGGAGATCGGTCAGGAGGTAAAAGTTTTCTTTTGTCCCATGTATCTTGGAACAACTCTTTGGTGGATCATAGTGATATGTGAACCTGAATCAACCAACAGATGAAGCTCCTTATCTCCAACACTGATGTCTTCATAAGGATCAATGCAATCAGAGAGGTCCCGCCACTTAACAACATTGTCGTTAACTGATAGTACCATGTGTACATTTCTGCGATGAAGTCCCTTTCTCGTGAGTCAAGTGTCTCATCTGTAACCACATAGCAAAGTGTCAAACTCTGTTGCACAATCTACATGAAACATCTGGATGGACATAGTTTGCCCCCTTTTTTTGTGAATGATGTTACCACATCTTAAACATGTATTGGGTTGTGAGAAAAATGACTTGGAGTTACTGTTTCTTGAGACTGCTGCTCCTTTTTTTGTATAACATTTCTTCAATATCATAGACCAGATATGTTCATGCTGTGTTTAAGTTCCTTTACAGACTGTATTGAGGTTTCAATGCTCTTGGCTATTCTAATGCATTCATGCAGTGTCAGGTTGCCCAACGATAACGGTTTTTGACGCATACTTTTGTCACTGCAGTGCAAATTAATTGGTCTCTTATTAGCTGATAAGTAAAATTCTTGAATTCACAATTTCCTCAAAAGCAGCAATGTACACATCTATATCTTCATTTGTCTTCTGTGTAGGCTTGAAGAATGTATGTCTGGAAACAACTAGACTAGGAGGTACATCGAACCTTGCTTCAAGTTAGTTTTTTAACTGCTTCTTGAAATTCATCTAGTTTTTCGTCTTGTTGTATTTGCAGATCAGGTAAGGGTTTAAATGTAGCTCTGCCTTCAAAACCGAATGAGTGTAACAAGCATTTTCTCCTTTCAAGTCAGAACCTTGTGGCGCCTAATGCACCTAAATAAGTTTCAAAAGCGTCAAACAATGCTTCCACTGGATTGGTGGGTCACCTGGAGTGTCCAGAAACAGGGTTGGCAGGGACATGGAAGGGGTAAAGTGTCATATTTTTTTCACAGGTCTAAAAACCAGTGAAAACGTCATGCATTCATCATGTAACTCTCTGTGAAAAGAGTGCACATCACTGTCGATAAAAGAACAAACACACAGTGTCTCTCCACAACAGTGGACAGACCCGAGAACAATAAATGGTATTTGAAATGCTCTAGAAACCTTAACAATGAACCAGTTTAGAAAAACGCCACAATTATTTATTTGGTAAAACAAATGTGGCACAGACGCGTTGCAAAGATGGAAAAAAAACTCTGATTTCTTTTTGTCTAGTACAATGTTTCACAAACTGGTTGCACAACCTTTTTGGACGTGGAGCATATGAATACAGAGCACAATGTCAGAGAATTTGCTTGAAGAGGCGTGCGTATCACCAATTTTTACTAAGGAAACTCGGGTTAAGTGCTTCAAACCAGATAAGTATTAATTTACATTTATAAGTATTGCCCTCATGCTTAAAGTTGTTGCTGAAACAATATCGTTAAGCGCTTATGAATGCGTTCGCACAACCGTTTTAATGGCGTTTGAGGTACAATGGGAAATCGGGCTTAACATATAGGTCCTGTCGCTTACTAGTTCTTCCTAAGTTTGAGGGCTGCTGTGAAACTCCGCCCCACTCTGAAATGTGACCTGAAGGCTGACTTCTATGTCAGAAACACAGCATGTGCAGTGCTCTCACTTCTGACAATCGCCTTACGTCGAGTAGAAGACGTGTTGTGGCACTTCGTGCAGATCGTCTCGTAAAGCTTGTTGCATGACGCTACATGTCAATTTTGCTGTTTCAACCAGCTACGCGTGGTTTCTGTAACTGGATGGTTTCTCGCTTGTCGCCAAAATTATGTAGAAATCGAGCTACTTTGTGGGGATGAAGATGGTCAGACTTGAGGTTTACTGAAAGTAGAAACCACCCTTACAAAACAGTGCTGCCTAAAGGCTTTCGTCACAACAGACGTTTTCCCATCACAAAATCATTGAGCGTACACATTCTAAATTGGACACCTCCTGACATCCTGCATCACAAGACGGCCACATGAGCTGATAGAGTCATCACGTACCAGTGTCGCGAGCTGGTGTGCAGGGAAAAAATTACAACTTCTCTACACAGGCATCAGGAGAAATACAGCATTCTATCTTGATGTTTGTGTCTTCTGTAAAATAAGGATAATTTACCATCTACCAAAATTGGGCACTGTTCAGCAAGATTTTAACTTGAAAAAGTGGATCCCACGCCTCTTCACAGACAGGCTTTTTCCATGTGGCTACTACAGTCTCATAAGTTTTTCTGCAAGCTGCCAACTCCTTCCTACTGCGTGGGATTTTGAGCAGGAAGGGTAAAACCATCTATTTACAAGGTCCACTAATATGCGCTTCACTAGATTAAGGGTATCCTGGATAAAATTACATATCCTACGGAAGGTAATCAGAATACCACTGGATGTAGAGGTAGCCTCTAGACAGGTATATAAGTCGTGGCCACAAAATGAATATAAACTGTCCAAGAGGTTTGCCGGGACCACTTTAATCTCCACCCTTGATCTACTGACTTGAAGTCCTGATCATCAAAACCCTTTTTGAGATTTTGATCCATTCACTGACTGATCAAGGGCCAGACACAGAGGTTTATGGTTGCTGAAGTGACTCCACGCTGCACCATACTGTTTGACAAAAAAAAATATTTGATGAAAGCAAAATATGGTCAGTTATGGAGTGACAATCACGCCCAACAAATGTAGGAATACTGGGTGCAACAAGTTATTGTAAGCCATAATCTTACCTAAAAATTCACCTTGACCTCTGGGTTCAAAATCAGGGGTTTACCGTTTGGAAATAGTACCTCACCCCTTCATACAGGGGTGGAAGTACAGGTGGATATTAAAATGGCCTGGCAAAATCACCCCAGGAGCAACATGTTGTTTATCCATAAACCCATCCAAAAACAAATTTAACACCCTCAAGCGCTCATTCTGTGAATCCTACGAATAGGAGTCATACAAATGTAATACTAAAAGACTGGGTGATCTAATTGTCAAGGTGAGTGGGCCAACTGACAGGGGCTGTCCAAGGAAATCAGAATGAATAAACCACTCTTGGCTCTACCTCTGGGCAACGGAATCGCTGGCAAGAAAAAGGAACAGACGCCATCTAAATAAAAAATTGAGCCCATGTCCCAAGTCTCCACGAGACCCAGCCACTTATCATTCACTTGCTTGCTGGCTAGACCTGCCGCATTCCAGCTCAAAATATTGAAGTGGTCTCTAACACAGAATTTTGTGGGTCGAAGTAGGTGCTGTGCACTCAACTCTGCAACAGAGATTCAGTGTCAGTAGAGTTGAATAGTCAATCAGTACATTATAGAGGGCTAAGTGGGCTGAATCTGTTCTTCAGCTGTATAGGGGTCCGCACCATCTCTATATCCCACATGGCATCTCTAATGATCCACAAAGACCCGCTCTGGGACTTTAGGGGGGCAGATGCAGCTTAGAGGTAAAACTTAACTACTGGACTTTAATAAAAAATTATGTGAGGCCTAAGGAAAAATAAACTGCCCAGGCCAGAACTGCTTATCAAAGATAACCAAACAGCAGTCCCCCTTCTGTGTTTTTTCCCTAGGCCCAACCCACTCTGCTCTTCTGACCATAATACTGTGTTTGACTAAACGAGCCCGGATCCTCTGCTGGGTGTTACACCAGTGTGAAACTTTATTCTTTATTTAAAAAACCAACTCACTCACAGCCTCTCCTACGGGGACACCCCTATCAGAGCTGCCACCAACTTTGCAGATTTAGGTGTTAAGTGGATACAAATCTTGAGGTCAGTGACCTATTGGACGGGGCTAAAGGTTGTGAAGGAAAAGCAGCACTGTCACTTGGGGCATAGAACCCTTTACATTATGACTCAGCTATAATTGTGACTGTGGTATTCTCATGACTGGAACAACTGGGGTTAATACCTATTGGAAAAGATAAATATTAGTGACTGACTGCCCCAACTTCATGAAGGCTATCGAACCTGGAAGGGATGGCAGGCAGCACCAGAATAAGAAGAAAAGTGTTTCCCTGTCGCCCTCGTTAGGTGAAGTACAGGGGAGTTTGACTACTCCTACAGGAGAGTATGGGAGGAGCCATTATGGGCTGAATCAGTGGGACTCTCAGAGTTAATCTTAGCCAATCTTGACTCAGACATTTTCTCAGTTAGGGACAATACACAGTATTTCAGAAATGTTTCATGGGGTTCCAGTCTAGATAATAAACTAGCTGACAAAATACTTACATCATCTTTACTTAACTGGGGTAAAATACCACTGGGAACTGAAACCTCTTCCAATGTATTTAACTCCCCACCCTCACGTAGGTCTTTCCTCAAGCCAGACCCCTTCCCCCCCCCCTCTTTTTTTCCCCCAGTGGCTGTACGAGATCGGGAGGTGACAAACGGGGGTTGTGATGAATATTCTCTACAATAACCCTCTTATGATCTGAGGAACTAGAGGGGGGAAACCAGCTATCATGCCCAATTTCTCTCGCTGTGACAGAATGGATAACTTTAGTTGGGCAGGGGACCAATAATGTTGACTGATTAACAACCATACCCAACTTTTTCGCACAATAAAATTTGATCATTCAAGGCGCCCACTGCCAAAAATCAACTAGGAGATTATAGAGGGGCAATCCTGTGTCCTTTGAAGTTCATAAATGCAGATTTTAGCCTCACAGTCATTAATCGCCTTACAGCACAATGGCATACTTGTCGTGGCCTGAGCCATCCACCACAGGGTTAACATTTGCAGGTCCATGACCGATAAAACTTCCTGTAGTCTTCGTACGGCTTGAATCCTACTGTTTTAAGTGTGTAACAGTTCCCTAGCATACTGTGAAAGGTTTCTGAAGCAGTTGGAAAAATGATGTCGGAGCAGAGTCCTGGATCTGTGCTGAAGAGGGTGGAAAGAAAAACTCATTAGTGCACTACGGGTGCATAAGTGTGGCTCTGCTACATTACGTCCATTGTGGTATAAGTCACATAGTGTCAACTACCGGAGAAGAGGAGCACTGCTGGCTGAATTCTCAGCATATAGTCTTCTCCTGTGAATTTTCTAAATGTGAGCTATCAGAAATCCAAAGCCTTAGTAAATAACAGCAATGGCTTAGACTGCTGCACAATTTTGGTGTAGGTAATGATAGAAGTACACACAGACTGTTTAAGTGCAACTAAAAATGTCTTCTTGCTGCAATTTAATTGCCTTCAGTTCAGACTCCATTTTGTCAGGGGCAGAAGCCTCTATGGAGCCATCATTAAGATTCTTAACATGTGACTTAATGAAGGTTTATCTGACCTCCACTACTGATATGAAAATATCTCACTTTATCCCAGAGAATTACTTCTTGAATTCCGAAAAATAGGCTACTAGTTGTCTTGTGTTCCTGTGGCTTTTTTTTTTCAAAAGGGGGGGCGGGGGGGAAGAGTCTGGTGGGCCTGTAGCAGGATGTAGATGTGCTGCCCTTTAAGGTTTAATAACAGGTCTATGAGACGCCAAAGAGGGCAGGGGAGCCTGAAGGCAAGATGCACTCTAGAAGGTCATTCAGTACTGTGTTGAGCCCTATGGTTAGGTACTTGATGGCACAGGGCACACGAGCCAGTCAGTCCCCAAGGAACTTCTTACAATGGGAGAGTGGGAGTAGGTATGGCCCACTGTACTCAAAACTCTCCAAGGTCTCAATCAGACCTACTGAACTGCACAACTAAACTACACAGCTATGCCTGTACGCCGCAACACCAGCCCACAAGAAGGAAGATAATGATGCAGAACAGGCAATCATTTGGCAGGCAGTCCTCTGTGGCCAATGCTGTCAGGTCTTCAGTGAGGCAGATCAGGATTTCAACAAGTGTCCATGTGCAAAAGACATTTTTCTTTGCTCTGCTGCCAACAATCAGGAGAGCTTCTAACAGCGAAGGTGACATTTTTTGTGCGGCATACAATGGGAAACGTTAGCCCATCTGAGATTCTTTATGGTTCATGAGCTCTTCTGTGGACTCCATCAGCAATAGATAGTCAGTGACGTTCATCAACACAAGGATGCCCGTATAACAGGGATCAATTTGCCAGGAGACCTCCAAGGTGTGCATGAGTCCAGATTGCCACATCCTAGTTTTTAACTGCTTTCTTCATACTGGCTGTTGTGATGCTTGCTCTCCAGATCAACATACTAGCTGAGGTCTTCGACTTCACTTGCTAAAGGGTACATTCTTTGGTTAGGTGCTGGCTAGCCTAAACCAAACTGTCTCAAATATCACTGGACTTAGGAAATTTATGGGATTTCAAAGGAATCCCTGTTGATCAAGTCTGGTCGTATCTATATATCAATGCGCAATTCCATTTAATTGGCATCCCAAAGGAGTACTATATTACGGGCTCACCACAAATAGGAATTTCGGTGCCTTAACTTCTGTTTTCCCCCCAAGCAGATTTTGAGGAAAGAGTTGATAAATGGATCTACATCCTTTTACTCCTAGCTCTGAAACACATAGTGGCAACTTGGCCATGTTTTTTATTTCTACATAAGTTTCTATTCATGGTAATACCCACAATACTTCTAAGGGCCTTTATTTATAATGGATAAAGATGTCCATGAAGCAAGATTGACATACACTCTAGGGGATTTAAATCCTCATATACAAGACAAAGGCTCCTTGATCACTGGATAAATATGCTAAAGACCATGCACTACAGCACTACGTATATTCACTCAACAAATCCAAAGGTTAAAGTGATCTTATAAGTGAGGAGGAAATTGCAGTTTAAATGCAGCATTTTAATAAAAAAATAAAAAAACACTGAAGTTGCCCAATTATATTTTCTGCACTAAGTATAACTTGTTTCCTTGCCATGCACTACGTTTTTATCATTGTCATTTCAGATGTTATCAATGATGTCATAGAACATGTCATGCATGGTTTAGCGTGAGGCCACAAGCAGTGAGTGCATTAAGAGGGAGAGGGCTATAAATAGTGAATGTCAGTTTTTTTTTGTTAATTTAAAATGTTACCTTTGAGATGATAATTTCACTTAATTAGAAAGTCACTTTCACTTTAGTTATTACTATATTTGCGGCAAGAGCCCTTAGCCCAACTCCTAGCGGGGGCCACCTCCCTGCAAAGCAGGCCTTTGGCTGTGCACAGTATGGGGTTGGCCACAGGGCCCGGTCTGCGGAAAAGCCTTGCAACCAACCCCCACAGACGGTCATAACTAAAGCTACAAATAGAAAATTACATAGGGGCACACAAACCCTCCCCCCACCCACTGGGCCCAGAAGACCACAACCTCTCCTGGGCAACAAACACAAAATTACGTAGCGCCTCCCCGGGCTAGATTCAGGAAATGAAACATTCCCCCCCACCCCCAAAGAAAAAACAGTCACCGCTGAATTTCTATGGTTTTGTGCGAGTAAATTCAGAGCCTAACTATAACATCCCTCTAACCAGTGTTTTAAGTGAATACAGTCTAGCCAAAAGGCAGAAAAGCACTGTACTAGGCCATATGCAAGCATATATTGTTAAAAAGTGACAGCAGAAGTAGCTGGGTCCTGGCAGCAGAAGTGTACTGTTACTGCACTATGAAGTAGGGTTCTTTGAAGAAATTTGTCTTCAGCTTTTTCCTACACTGGAGCCCCCATCAGTGAATTCAAAAATCAGGCAAGCTCACAGGAGGAACGAATGTTCAAATGGCCTAAGACAGCAGAGATGGACTATGATGCTGAAAGAACACTTAATGTGCACCCCTGAATGTGTGAATGGCTACTGTGCTCATTTGCCACATTTACAAAAGTGGGAGCTTAATAGCAGGTCAGGGACACAAATCTATTTACCTCTAACCACTGTGGGGGAGCTGCCTCTCATTTAAAGTCTGTTTGGGCTCCCATATCTTGGCTCCTATGACTCCATCATTCCTGGAACAGGTGTGAACTTCACCTGCATGGTGTTGAGTGTCTGTGTTTAATCTGTGTGAATGGACGGATGAGTGCAGAATTAAACTGACCTCTACATGTGTTTGATGCATAAAACCACGCCTGGTAACCACCTCACATCTGGGTAATGTTATTTACTGGCTTTGGTTAAATACACAATTTGATTTTGCATAACTTACAATAAGCTTGTAACAGTATGTGTGGTCTACTATAGAAAACCATATAACAGTCACTGCAAAATACATTTTGAAAACGTTTGTTACGTCATCATGCTAGAGGTACTTTTACATTAGGAATCAGCCAATTACAAACAAACACAAATTGAAGAAAGTAAGAAGAGAAAAAGAGCAAGGGAGAGAGATATAGTGGGATGGGGCTCCACAGCTAGTCCACTACCAAAGTGAGGAGTAAAAAGACTGAGCACTTTTAGTAGGATTAGACATTAATAAGAGAATATCGTACTCTTTCTATAGAGTACGAGATCATGGGGGTTTCAATTTCTAAAAGAAAATGTTGCACAACTGCTACCCCAAAGGTACGTAAGCCAATTGGAATCTCATCTGTCATCTTAACAGACCTAAGACAATCAGGAACAAAATGATGGATCTCACACTTTCTTCCAAATACAAAAGATTAAATCAATAGCACCAACCAGGAACATCCGGTCACGCTTGACTGGGACAAGTCAAATTTGAGGCCGACCACAATGGAGCCCTGCTCAGATACACACTAAGCAGGAGGTCTTGGTCACAATGTTACCTTTGCACTTAGAACCTTTTCTGGAGCTTTTCCCTCTCAACATCGTGCGCTCCTCCTCTGCAAGCTGATTTTGATTCAACATCATCAGACTGCTTTTCCATGGGGCCCGAGTCAAATCCTGGAAGTCTGAAGCACCAGAGATTTCAGTGTGGCGAAACTGAAATCTTGGCCAGGTCGCTGTTTAAGGTAGTCGGCTTGACTCAGGACGTTGGGTCAGTCCACTTATGGAGCTTTTTCCAAAAGTTGCTCCAAACCTCTGAGGATTCAAGGTGTACAAAGTACAAATCCAATGATCTAGAAGATCTGAGATGGTCCTTGGAAGTAAGTTATGACTACAGTTCCTAAAATCTTAAAAGCTCACCGGACGCACTCTGATGAGGCAAAGTCCTTGCTGTTGTTCCAATGTGCAACACAAGCAGTTCTTCAGTGCACAGTCCTTGGGGTTGCACACCAGGGTTTCAGCAGGGCAGGCGGCTTTTTTGGTTGCAGGCAGCACAACTGAGGTGCAATGCAGCTCAGCCTCTTTTTATTCAATCATCTTGGGGAAAAGCAAGGAAGCACCCTTGTCCAATGAGCTGTAGGGTGCCACCCAAAACCTTGATAGCTTCCTCCACAGTGTGGCATTCTCTTGTCCCATAAAGCACTGCACTTTAAAATTCCAAGATGGACGATTTTCCTCCAGAGGAGCAAGATGTGGCTAAACACCCTCCTGGTATAACTCATTTCCATTAACACCCCTCCGGACATCTGCAAATTCCTTTCCTGGGCCTGCTATCTATCTCTGGGGTACAGAGAGAGAGGGCAGGCATCCCTTTCTGTGCTGCTTCCATTAAAACCAAGTTTGATTTACACAGCCCCCTTCCTGGCCTGGCCGCTGCATCTGCAGGCTTCCATCTGTCAGATAACCTCTGCTTAGTGCAGGCCGTTTATCACCTTAACAAGGCAGTCTGGCTTATCCTTTTAAGGCTGACCAATCAGGAGAGGCCACTAGCAGGCTGGAATTCGGCTTACAAAAAAGAAAGTCTTATAAAAAAAAAAAATGTCTGTATTAGTTATCAAGAATTGAACAGTGGCAAGCTGTTGGATTTACCATTTACACTCTTGAGTAATTTCATGACACATTTAGCTCCTTCCTAACAATAACTATGCTTATGGAAAATATTCCCATGTTAGCCTATGGCACTAATTATTTACAATAAGGAAAAGTGAAAAGTGCAGTTTTCCTCTCACCTAGGCATATAAAACATCTTTTATAATAACCCTGCTTATAGTTACACGGCACCCCCCTTGGGCATCTAGGAGAGACATTAGGGGTGATTTGTATGTAAAAATAATTTAGATTATTACTTTGGAAGCACCTTTAATTCCAAAGTTGAATTTGCACACATTATACTTTTAAAGACAGTTTGCATGGCAGGGCTGCCTTTGAAAAAGACAACAGGGGGCGTGGCCAAAATGGCAGACAGGTGAGACGTGGATTGCAGTCTCTCCGTCCCGCCACCTCATAGCTACCAATGGCACCCTGCCTGCTGCCTGAATCTACCCCGAAGACAGTATCATCCAGCGAACGACGAGGATACAGTAGAGCCTGGAGAACGCTGCGATTGCACCCGACTCTGGACAGGTGCAGCTGGGCTGGGTCCATGCAGGCGGAGCTTTGGTATACGAGCGCCCAGGGGACTGGAGGAGCACTGTCCCCTAAAGCTATCCCAGAGGACGGCTTACACCGACCCTGCCGATCGTGTCAGCCGCAGGGCACAGGGAAAAGGTGGTGGCCCGAGCGACCTCCAGGGAGGGGACGGCGCGACCGAGTGGCCTGCCAGAGCAGAGGGCAGACTGAGGAGGCCCCTGGCAGTGGCCATCCCTGGATTCCCCACGCAGCTACTAAAAAGGGATAAACGGGTGTGAGAGGCCATCAGAAACAAGTGCACACCTCATCGTACCTGCCACACGCCCAAGGCTGTGTACCACCTACTGACTGTGGCGAGCCCCAGGTGGGGTCTCACACCATTACCAGGACAGGGGCGGTTGTCTAGCCTCACAGACGAAGTGCCCCCTATGTGCCAGTCTGAAAGCTAGGCCACCAAAGCCTCATGGGTCGGGGCCCACCTACATACTTAGACCCCCCCCCCCCCCAAACCCATCCCCCGCTGAAAACTCAAGCCTCGGGCAGTAGCCCTTCCTCGATTTCTCGTGCAGCTACAAGACGAGACTAGCAGGTGATAGGGGCCATCAGCGACTACTACACATACCATCACGCTTCCTGCGCACACCCGAAGGTGCGTAGCCCCTATCAACGGCAGCGAGCCTGCAGTTCAGACCAGGCTGCAATGGGCTGCGAGGCTCCTACATGCCAAACTGAGAACTACGACACTTAAGCCCTATGGGTCCGAGACTACACACCCAGGACCCCACCCCCTCTGAAGACTTGGTGGCCCCTGGAGGGTGGCAGCACAGCCTTAAGGCCCTGAACGAACCTCTGGGGCCTGTAAACTTCTTGGAATGCTGCCTTACTGCGTTGGAAACTGACTGGGTGCATTTACGTGGCCTGGTCGAGTTGGCTAGTTATATTATGGAGACGTTCCAGACTGGTGGTTTCCAGCCCCTACAGCACAGAACCTGAAAACTAGCTGGAGAATTTGCCTGCCCCGGCTACGTGGGAGTGGGCTCCATTGTATATCAGAACTCTCCTTTGTAGGAAACTGGCACTGTATATACTATACCAAAATGAGGTATAGTGTGCACAGAGTCCAGGGATTCCCCAGAAGCCTACCAGAGGCTAAAGTAGATAATACTAATGCTCTCTTTTGTAGTAGTGTGGTGGAGCAGTTAGGCTTATCAGAGTGTAGTGCAAAGCATTTGTTGTACACACAGAGTCAAGAAATGAGGCACACAATCAATGACTAACTCCAGGCCAATGTTGTTATTGCAAAAATATAGTTTGTTACTTTATTACTTGAACCAAAAGATCTCTGTTGCAGGTAAGTACAGCTGTAACTATTTATCAAGCATAGTATCAAATGTACTTTATTTAGGTTTTACAAATAAAGTAGTTTACAAGTAAGTAACATCTTTCAATTTTAAAAGATGACACGTAGTGAAATTTCTCATAGGAACCAAAACTCCTAGGGGAAGAAAAGTGTTAGCACAGTTAACAGGTACGTACTCTACTTACGATCCCTGTTTTCAGGGGTTAGGATGTCAACAGGTCAAAGTTCATGTTGGTTCCAAAAAGGCACCACCAGCAACACGGGCCAGCTGGGTGCAGAGGTCAAAGTAGCATCAGGTTTTCAATGGCATCCCATGAGGACTGGGGGGGACTGGATAGAAAACAGATTGCAGTTATATACACACTGTTTCAGGACACAGGCCTGGGCTGTTCAAGTCACCTGAGGGGGTGGTGCGCCACAGGACACCACCAAACACACACCCTCAGCGGCACAGGGGCGGCCGGGTGCAAACACAGAGTTTGATGATAAAGGTTAATGGAAACCCTGTATTGCCAGAAGGAGTATGCTCTTCCATGCCTCAGTTGGTGCCACTTTTGATTATGCTAGTAAGAGTAGGGAGTAAACCTATTAAGCCTCTGCTTGAAATCTACGGGCAAAAATGTCTCCCTGTCCTGTTGTATGGTGCAGCACTCTGGGGGTATATGGATGCCCGAGCCCCCATTGTTAAGGAAAACCATTTTTTGTAGGTTATTGGGTGTTGGTCAAAATACCTCTGGTTTTTGCCTGCATCTAGAACTAGATCTTGAGTATGTGCAAAACACTATTCAGTTGGCTTGCTATGGATCTCGATTTGGAGTAATGAATATGCCACTTTTAATAGAGAGATCTTAAGGGACTGTTTGGCCTGTGATAATATAAGATATATTCCCTGGCTGACGTATATAAGAAAGGCAGCACATGATTTGGGGCGGCCTGACTTGTTTGACACTCCTGAGGGTTTGACTAGCCGTGATAAAAATTGGGTAAAGGAGAATTTTTTGAGAATCCTGGGGGCTAAAAGAGAGGGGAAGGAAGTAGAGAAAGAATCTGTCAGGGATTTTGTTATGTTAAAGATGGGTGCGGTCCTGAGCCCTATCTCTTAGCAATAAATGATTTGAGGGAAAAGGACTCATCACTTGATTTCGCTTAGGGATTATTAGAAGTAATCTTTGTTTCCCGTTAGGCCAGTATGGTGAAAAGTCTATCAGACCTTGTCCTTGTGACGGGGTGTCCCTGCAGACCTTACATTATTCTGTGTTTTTTATGCACCTTTTAGAAGTCGTTTTTTATTACCCCTACTGAGACCAAAGGGTTTTGTGCAATATCGTCCTGCTTTTATGTGGTTGCAAATGGCTTCAGATGCATTGATGTGGAGGGGGTTGGGTTTGTTCTTGAGAGGAGCCATTACTTGGCGCAGTAATTTAGAGTTTTTTTAAGAATCTTTTATATTGTTATTCTTGGTAATGAGGCTTTATTTGTTTTTAATGTTATGATTATTTGTATATTATTGTTTTATTGCTATTTTGGCTTATTTATTGTTGTCTATGTGATCTAAGGGTTGAATTATTTCATACTGAATAAAGTCTATTATTATTACAATACATCCAACACTGGCATCAATGTGGGTCTATGGTGCTGAGAAGTTTGAAACCAAACTTCCCAGTCTTCAGTGAAGCCATCATGGAGCTGTGGGCTTTGTAATGACAAACTCCTAGCCCATGTACTTAATATGGCCACACCGCACTTACAATGTCAAAGAATGGACTTAGACACTGTAGTGGCATATTGCTCATGCAGCTATGCCCTCACCTGTGGGATAGTGCACCCTGCCATAGGGCTGTAAGGCCTGCTAGATAGGTGACTTACCTATGCCACAAGCAGTGGTTTGTAGGCATGGCACACAGAGAGGGATGCCATGTAGACTTTACCTTTTTCTCCAGACCAACACACCACCTACAATGGCTGTGTGCATGTGTTTGATGAGGGGTCCCTTAGGGTGGCACAATATATGGTGCAGCCTTTAGGGACCCTCCCTGGCCACAGGATCCTTGGTACCACTAGTACCTTTTACAAGGACCTTATCTGTGTGGTAGAGGTGCGCCAATTGTGGAAACAATGGTACAGTTTTAGGGAAAGAACAGGTGCTGGGGCCTGGTTAGCAGGACCCCAGGACACACTCAGTCACGTTAGCATCAGATATCAGGCAAAAAGTGGGGGGGTACTGCAAACAAGGGTCTAGTTTCCTACATCCTTGCACACACCCAGAACCACTTATTGGGTTGAGCTTGGGCTAGAGGGCCTGCAAGCAGAACATGGCCACCAAAACCAAAAGAGACCGTTAACTGTGGGATATGCTGACCAAGCCTACCGGGAGCCAAAGATCTGGGGGTGAGACAGAGTACCGCTCTTTGGGCGCAGAGGAGTCTGAGAACCTGGTGACATACTCCTTCTTGGAGGCCTTATTTACCTGCCTGTGCGAAGAGTTGCAATCCATCAATTAAGATCTCTCCACTGACATGATGGAGGTGCACAAACACTCTGATGAGGTGGGGAGAGAGCTGCGTCACTGGAACACAAGGATGATGAACAAAGCTATGAAATAGAACGGATGTAGCAAGAAATCATCCACCTCCAGAAACATCAAATAGAGCTTTGGTCCCATGCTGAAGACCTGGAGAACCGCTTCAGACAGAACAATATCTACATCCGGGAAGTCCCTACAGCTGAGAGGGAACAGACTTTGAGGCCTACATGAGGCTGTCCTGGCCACCCAGACTGGCGATCCTGAGTAAGAAGCTCCACCTTGAACGGTCCTCTTCGCTTGACGACTGTATGCAGACGAGCAGGGTAAACAGAGGTGGGGACGGAGAGTAAACATCTGGAGGACTGTGAGTATCGCCCTTGTATTCAAGATGGAGCTTTGTCCAGGCACGACAAATAGTTGGCTCCCCTCTTCGAATGGGGCCACATCTTATTGACTCTGCCATAGTTCATGGTTTGTTTCACTGGTTGCTTTGGTTATGTTGGTTTAGTGTGACTGGGCATTTGTGTGTATCCTCTCCCTGTGCTACACCTTGCTCTTTTGTGCAGGACCTGGGCATCCAAATCTTGGTGGGCAGGGTCCCATCTGGGCACAATACTGCCTAAAGTGGTCCTCATATAACTTTTGCTTTTGTCCCTGGGATTTATGGACCTGAAAATACTTAGCCTCAATGTGATGGTCTCAACAATCTTTCCAAGCACCTGGCCGTTTCTCCCTTCTGGAGCACTCGGGGCAGTGCCCCCTCTCCAGGAGACCTACTTGCTCCTGAAGGATGTGCAAGGAATGCATTCAAGCCGTTTCCCTAGACAATTCTGGTCCTCAGGTCCCACCAAGGGGGAAATCCTATTGACAATGGGAGAAGAACAGGGCCAAATACTAACTATATGCATCACACTAGGCACGCTCAAGATGACTTTAGTGAATATTTAAGCACCAAACGAGCATCAATATTAAAGACGCCAAATGCAGATATATGAAGAGCGGTGACCTTAACTTAGTCATGGATTCAAACTTAGACAGATTCGGCGATCATACGGGCAGGCTGGAGCCCTGTCCACTACAGGGCATCAATGGTTTGCTGACTGTGGCCTACCATGGAGTGTGGTGAGGTCTTCATCCAATGACCCGCGACTACACCTCTTATTCAGCGGTGCATAATACATATGTGGGAATTGACTACTACTTATCCACCCCACCCTATTGGGACTCAGAGCTGATGCCACCATCGGACCACTATCATTGTCAGACCATGTTCCAATGCATCTGTTGCTATTGCTCCTCGCGAGCCAAGCGACACACCTCTCTTAAACTAATAACTGCATACCTACAAACTAACGACACTTGCCTCAGTTTGGGAAGCCCTGAAATTAGTAATCAGAGGAGAACTGACCGCTATATCAGCGGACAGCCATTGCCGGAAGGAGAAAAGAGCAGCCTTAGATAAAGAGGTGGCAGATTTGGAGTCTGCCCACAAACCGACTGGGGCCCATAGGGTTTGGAGGGACCTGGAAAATGCTCAACTCCACAGGTGCCTTTACCAAGACCTGACAGAGCATGCAATACTGAGTCATAAGCACAAATTCTACCTAAGCAGCAAACCGCGGGGGACGCGTGCTTGTGCATCGTTTGCGCAGCCAGACCTATGCTGGGTCAATCAAAACGATCTGTACTGGCCCCTACACCATGACAGTCTGCAAAAGAGGCGTTCTGGGCCTTCTATAGCACACTGTACACGGCATCGGGCACCCGCGGTGGTGACGTATCAACTTATCTTTTGGATACTGTCCTCTCTCCATTACCTGATGCAGAGTCTACAGCATTAGGTGATCACATCTGCATAGAGGTGGTCTCTGGCACTGCCTGCCGAAAACCCATGAAAGCCCTTGGTCCAGATGACTTCAACACCCAGTTCTATAAAACCTTTTGCAACAAACTGCCACCACCTCTTGCCTCGCTCTACAACTCATCCCGGACACAGGTTCCACTACAGATACCATGGGGGACGCCACCATTTCAGTGACACCAAAGCCTGGTAAAGACCCCACCTTGTGTGGGTCTTATCACCCAATGTATTTGCTGAATATAGAGGCCAAACTCTTCACTAATGTCTTAGCATCAAGCCTCAACCCCTTAATGCCCGAACTAATTGATCCCGATCAAGCCAGGTGTTTATGCCGACCCGACGGGCAGGTGGTACCACTAAACACATATCCTTCATTTGACTGACAAAATACACCAGTCACGATAGGAAGCGCTTTATTCTTCGACGCAGAAAGTGTTTGACCGTGTACACTGGCCTACCTTTTTGCTACGCTCAGGTGTTTCAAACTCAGGACTCACTTTTGCAAATGTATCGAGAGTATATATAGAGCCCCAAGAGTGTCAAAGTCAACAGCACACTATCACAACCATTTTTGATCCAGAGGGAAATGTGACATGGCTGCCCCTTGTCCTGACTCCTATTTGTGCTCTATATGGAGCCTCTGATGCAGCAAATAAGAGAAAACTCCGATATCCTAGGCATTCCATTTGGTGGAACCCAGCATTGGATCAGCCTGTTTGCTGATGATGCTATTCTCTATATTACGAAGCCACCAACATCTCGCCCCGCTCTCAATGAAGAGCTCCACATCTCTGGTACAATGGCCGGTTTTAAAACCAAGATCCAAAAATCACAAATACTTAACCTAATGCTATTCTCCACCTTTGACGCGAGCCTGTGGTCTGCGTACCTGTTTGAATGGCCATCTGATTCCCTGCCCTACCTAGGCATTAGGCTAGCGCGCTCCATCCACAAGACAGCAACTGTGAACTATGCCAACCTCCTTCCACAGACGCACCAGGACCTGAGTGCATGGAGCCATCTACAATTGTTCTCGATGGGTCAGATCGGGGCAGTCAAGATGACCATACTCCCCCACATACTCAACATATTCCAGACACTCCCCCTTTCCCCACAGCCAAACACCTTAAAGGGTAGGCTAACGGCCACTAATAAGTTTATATGGGATGGCAAAACCGCTGTACTGCCCTAAGATACACAGATGACACGCGGTGCCTCATATCCTGAGATATTACCAAGCAGCCCAACTCCGCTTAGTGGTCGGGTGTAGGAGGCTGGCCTGGCTTATAGTGGGTACCTGATGGTACTTACACCTTGTGCCAGGTCCAGTTATCCCTTATTATTAGATCAGTAGTGTTCTAGCAGCTTAGGCTGATAGAGGTAGCTATAGCAGCGCAGCTTAGGCTGAACTAGGAGACATGCAAAGCTCCTACTACACCAATCATATCATATAGCATTATAGCATAAGAATCACAATACCCAGGAGTTACTAAAAATAAAGGTACTTTATTTTAGTGACAATGTGCCAAAAATATCTCAGAGGATATACTCCTTAGGAGGTAAGTAAAATACACAAAATATACACACAAACCAAAATCAGGTAAGAAAATTGTTAGAAAAATAGTGCAAACACTGTAGAATACAATAGGATGCAATAGGCTTAGGGGCAACACAAACCATATACTAAGAAAGTGCGATGCGAACCACTTAGGAACCCCGGGCCTAGTGTAGTTTGTAGAGGGTCGCTGGGAGTGTAAGAAAACACTAAGGATGTCCAAGATACCCCCACCCCAAGACCCTGAAAGGTAGGAGTAAAGTGATGCTACTTTCCCAGAAACACACTAAACTCGTGATAGGAGATTCTGCAAAGACCACAACAGACTGCAAAGCACTGAAGACAGATTCCTGGACCTGAGAACCTGTAAAGGAAGGGGACCTAGTCCAAGAGTCACAAAAGTGTCCAGGAAGAGGGGGTGGGGGGACAGGAGCCCACTAAACCCTGGATTAAGGTGCAAAATGGCTGCCTCTGGGTGGAAGAAGCTGAAGATTCTACAACAACGAAAGGTGCTAGGAACTTCTCCTTTGTGCAGAAGATGTCCCACGGAGTGCTGGAGGATGCAGCGTTGTTTCTTTGGAGAAAGACCGCAAACAAGCCTTGCTAGCTGCAAAGGTCGCAGCTGAAGAAAAATGGTGCTGCTCGGGCCCAGGAAGGACCAGGAGGTCGCCACATGGGAGAGGAGACAGAGGGGGCCCTCAGCAACACAGAGCCCACGCACAAAAAGGCAGCACCCGCAGAAGTACTTGAACATGGGTTCAAGAAAACTGAGCATGGTGGTCGTCTCAACACTACAAAAGAAAGTACCACGAAGCCGGTGGTCAACTCAGCGAGTTTAGCAATGCAGGACGGAGTGCTGGAGACCTGGGCTATGCTGTGCACAAAGGATTCCTTGCAAAAGTGCACAGAAGCCCTAGCAGCTGCAGTTCACACAGTACACAGGATTACAGTCTGGCGAGGGGAGGCAAAGACTTACCTCCTCCAAATTTGGACAGCTGGACCACTGGACAGTCTGGGTCACTTGGGTCCACCACCTGTGTTCCAGGGGCCACACTCGTCAGGATGAAAGGGTTCCCAGAGTAGACACACTGAAGTTTGGTGCCTGCTGAAGCAGGGAAAAGATTCTGTTGGCCCACGGGAGATTTCTTCTTGGCTTCCAGTACAGGGTGAAGGCAGACAGCCCCCAGAGCATGCTCTACCAAGAAACAGTCGAGAAAGATGGCAGGATTAGGCGCTACGATGTCGCTGGTAGTCTTCTTGCTACTTTGTTGCAGTTTTGAAAGCGTCCTTGAGCAGTCAGCGGTCGATCCTTGGCAGAAGTCGAAGAGGGAGATGCAGAGGCACTCTGGTGAATTCTTGCAAGTCGTTATCTGAGGAAAAGCCCACAGGGGAGACTCTAAATAGCCCTCAGAGGAGGACTTGCCATCTAGGGAGGTAAGCACCTATCAGGAGGGGTCTCTGACGTCACCTGCTGGCACTGGCAACTCAGAGGCCTCCATTGTGCCCTCACACCTCTGCATTCAAGATGGCAGAGGTCTGGGACACACTGGAGGTGCTCTGGGCACCACCCCTGGGGTGGTGATTGACAGGGGCGTGGTCACTCCCCTTTACTTTGTCAAGTTTCACACCAGAGCAGGGACTGTGGGTTCCGTGAACCAGTGTAGACTGGCTTATGCAAGGAGGGCATCATCTGTGCCCTTCAAAGCATTTCCAGAGGCTGGGGGTGGCTACTCCTCCCCAGCCCTTTACACCTATTTCCAAAGGGAGAGGGTGTAACACCCTCTCTCAGATGAAATTCTTTGTTCTGCCTTCCTGGGACTGGGCTGCCCAGACCCCAGGAGGGCAGAACCCTGTCTGTGGGTTAGCAGCAGAGGTAGCTGAAGAGAAAACCCCGGAGAGCTGGTTTGGCAGTACCCGGGGTCCATAGTGGTGCCCCGGGGATGCATGGGATTGGCACCCCAATACCAGATTTGGCATGGGGGGACAATTCCATAATCTTAGACATGTTACATGGCCATATTCGGAGTTACCAATATGAAGCTACATATAGGTATTGACCTATATGTAGTGCACATGTGTAATAGTGTCCCCGCACTCACAAAGTCCGGGGAAATTGCCCTGAACTATGTGGGGGCACCTTGGGTAGTGCCAGGGTGCTCTCACACTTAGTAACTTTGCACCTAGCCTTCACTAAGTGAGGGTTAGACATATAGGTGACTTATAAGTTACTTAAGTGCAGTGTAAAATGGCTGTGAAATAACGTCTATGTAAGATTTGTCTGAGCTCCCTATGGGTGGTAAAAGAAATCCTGCAGCCCATAGGGATCTCCTGGAATCCCAATACCCTGGGTACCTAGGTACCACATACTAGGGGATTATAAGGGTGTTCCAGTGTGCCAATTAGAATTGGTAAAAATAGTCACTAGCCTATAGTGACAATTTTAAAGGCAGGGATATCATAAGCACTGAGGTTCTGATTAGCAGAGCCTCAATGACACAGTTAGTCACTACACAGGTACACACATTCAGGCCACAAACTATGAGCACTGGGGTCCTGGCTAGCAGGATCCCAGTGAGACAAGCAAAAACAAACTTACATACATGTAAAAATGGGGCTAACATGCCAGGCAAGATGGTACTTTCCTACATCGGGTGGATCCGCACAATGACAGAGAAATATTAGACCTTCCTGGACCAATCGGTTGCGGGCTCCCATATTTAGAAGGCGATATGGCTACCATTCTGACAGAGATCTTGTGGCCTCTACACCTCATCAATTACTGGCACAACATTGCACGTTTGGGATGCTGAAGCACTAAAGGCCAGGCTTACAACCTTTCCCTCCACAATGACTCCGTTCATGGCTAATCCATACTTTACTCCTGGCCTTCACCATGAAAATTTTAAATGTTGGCGCGAGGCAGGGTGTAAACGCCTGCACTCCCTATTTGACAAAGACAGGTTTATTTCTTCTGATCAGCTTAAGGCTGACTACTCCCTATTGGATTCGGACCATGTCCAGTATCTCCAGCTGCACCACTGGGCATCGGGACAAGCAACCCAAGCAGGGGGAGGGTGAGCATTGTCATCATTTGAGATGTGGATTATTCTCAGTCGACCAGTGCCTGGTTCCAAACCTGTACCATTCACTGGAGAGAGGGGTTTTACCACCGCCCAAAAGCCAGCTGAGGATGGAAGCAGAATTGAGCAGGCCCCTATCAGACAAAGACTGGACCAATATACATTATAGGGTGCAGCACACAGCACACTATATGTCCAAAACTGAGGCTGCCTATAAGATCACCTCCAACTGTTATCTCACCCCACTGAGACTTCTGAAATGAACAGCTCACAAATCCCCTGAGTGCTAGAGGGGATGTGGCAACACTGGCACCCTTACGCACTTACTTCGGCACTGCCCCAGGCTCTCCCCCGTCTGGGTGCAAGTCCTAGATGATCTAGATAGCGCCTTCAAGACCACCTGACCACGATTCCCAGCTTATGTTATACTGGGGCTCCCTAACACTTTGACATTTCCCCTACGCTCCCATAAAGTGCGGCAGATGTCACTGGCTCTAAATGCCGCATACCAGGTCATACCGTCACGCTGGGACACAGCTCATATCTCTGACCACACTCGATGGCTGCACAGACTTTGGTTTGCTCTGGGCATGGATAAACTGTCCATAGTGGCTGACCTGGACCCTGCTAGGGACACATATCTATAGCCCCTTTATAAAGCTCCTTTCACAGGAATTCAGGGACTGACCTGCCCTTCCTATCTTAGGGGTCTGTGCCTCATCCCAGATGCATTACAGGGAAGGACAGACAAGGGTGTCAGAGGATAGGCACTACACAAATAAACAGTTTACTACCATTCGTCTTATGCTCGTCGCTACTTTAATCGCTCAAAGGGAAGTATAGGAGGGAGGGTTGGGGTTTGAGTGTTTTTGTGGTTTTTTCCATGCTTAATTCGATATAAGCCTGTCCTTAGCGCCAGCCCCAAGGTTGTAGGCATATGGTTGTGTTGTGTGCTTTAAATTTGACTTTATACTGCCTAACAGCTGATCCTATTGGTTGTAGGCCACACCATATATAACAATCGAGAAGTAGCCATTCTAATTTTGATGAAACTTAAAGAGAATTGTTTCAAAAAATGACAGCAGGCAACTCAACAGTGCACACCCAATGCAGTAAATCTACTGGGCCTCTAAACGTCCCTGTCCTAATATATGCTAGGGACTAATAGGTAGTTTGAATTCCTCCTGCCCTATTAACTACGAGGGACTACAGGGTTCTGTCATTGCCAATTATAATTGTACAATTTTACCACATACAATGTATTCATAGCACTGGCCCTGGGCCTGTTTAGAAGAGCCCAGGACACAGTCAAGGTCAGTTACCACCAGTATAAGTCAGAAACACTGATGTGAACATGCTATAAGGATGACTTTCTCACATGGCCCCCTCCTAAACCAAAGGTGATGGGTAACTAACCTACATCATGGTAGTACTCATCAGGTTAAGTGGAAAAACCTGGAAAGCATTAGCATGTGCCACCCCTGGTCTGTGTTCCATTATGAAGTCCATCACCTGTAGGGAAATGGACCACCTCAACAATTGAGGATTCTCCCACTCATCTGCATGAGCATCTGAGAGGTCTGTGGTCAGTTTGCACACAAAAGTGAGTACCAAACAAGTATGGTCTCAGCTTTTCAGGAACCAAACACAGCAAAGGCTTCCCTCTCAATGGCACTCCATCTTAGCTCTCTGGGGAGCAATCACCTGCTAATGAAGGCAACTGGCTGATCAAGGCCCTTACCTGTGCCACACTGCCCCAAATCCATGCTCTGAACCATCTATCTAAACCACAAATTCCTTTGTTTAGTCGGGGACCAGCAACAATGGTGCTGAACACACAGCTTCTTTCAGTGTGTCAAAGGCCTTCTGACACTCTGGGGTGCACAGGACTCCCTTCAGACACTTTTTAGAAGTGTGTTCTGTCAGGGGAGCCACAATGGCCCAACAGTCCTTAACAAATATAATACCCAGTTAGTCCAAGGAAGACCCTGACCTATGTTTGGGTTGTAGGAGAAGTTCAATCCAATATGGTTTGGATTTCAGGTTGGAGAGGTTGCACATGGCCTCCACCTACAAGGTGACCCAAGTGCACAACTGAACACTGTCCTATTTGACACTTAATGGCCTTAACAGTCAGGCCTGCCAGCTGCTGGGCCTGAAGCAATTCCTTCAGGTGGGTAAGGAGATCCTTCCAAGTGGAAACATACACAGCTAATCCAGATACGCTGCACCTGACTGGTCCAGTCCAGACAGGACTCGGTTCACCAACCTCTGGAAGGCAGCAGGGGCATTCTTTAAGCCAAAGGGTATTACTTAAATTTGGGTATGTCGCTCTGGTGGAGAATGCAGACCTCTCTTTTGCTCCTTCCACTTAAACCAATCTGCCAGTGGCCTAAGGTCAAATCAAATGCACGCAGGTACTGAGCAGTCCCTAACCTATCAATGAGCTCATCAGCTCTAGGATAAGCATCAGTCTTTGTAACTGCATTCAGTCCTCTGTAGTCCACACAGAACCTTAATACCTTTTCCCCTGGGTATTAGGTTTGGGTAACAGCACCACTGGACTGGCGCATGGACTGCCAGAAGGCTCCATTAACCCCCAATTCTAGCATCATAGCTACCTCAGCTTTGATACTGGCTCTGACCTGGTCAGACAACCTGTACAACTTGTTTTTGATAGGCAGGCTTCCACCAGTGTCAATGTCATGGACATACCAATTGGGGAGTCCAGAGATGAGGGAGAAAAGGCCAAAAAGCTGCTCCAGCACCTGCCTGCAGACTCTTTGCTGTTGATCTGTCAATTTGGGAGAGAGTAAAACTCCCTCTACTGGCGCATACTGCACATTTTAGGAGACAGGATCTGATGGTGGCTCAGTTTCCTCTTCTCCTCCTTCATAGGTGACCATCAGCATGGTCATGTCTGCTCTGTCTTGTTGGGGTTTCATCCTACTGACATGCAGGGCCCTGAGGGGTCCCTGGGAGTGTTAATGTCTACCAGATAGGCAGATCCACTTGTCCTGGAGAGCACTAGGAGTCACAGGCTCCAACACGCTTACCAATTGTCCTGGTTTGTACTCAGGCATAGTAGTTCTCATCATACCAGAGCTTCATAGACTCTTGGCTGGCCTTCAAGTTCTTGGTTGCTTTGTACATGTAGTCTGCCATGCAAGATTTCAGGCCTAGTATACAGTCCAGCACATTGTCCTTGGCTTTCTTGAGAGGCTTTTCACAAGACCCTCTCACCAGGCAAAATAGGCCTCTTACAGGGTAACCAAACAAAAATTCAAAGGGACTAAAGCCAGCCCCTATTTGTGGAAACTCCCTGTAGGCAAACAGTAAACATGGTAGGAGAACATCCCATGCCTCCCTGAGTTTGTCAGACAAACCATTGATCATGCCCTTCAAGTTCTTATTGAATCTTTCCACCAGACCATTAGTCTGGTGGTGAACTTGTAGGTAACACCACATTCATCCCACATTGCTTTCAGATAGCTGGATGTGAAATTTGGGCTCCAATTTGAAACAACCTCCTTTGGGAAACCACTCTGGTTAACGCACCAAGTAGGGCCCTAGCCTTTGAAGACCAACTGACTCGTCTGAGGGGAATTGCCTCAGGGTACCTTGTAGGGGACCAACAAGGTCTACCCCCCCCCCCCCCACACCCTCTCAAAGGAGTCTCAACCACTGGCAGTGGTATCAAGGGGGCCTTTGGTTTGCCCCCTGTCTTGCCACTGGCCTTACTGGTGGCACAGGAGCTACAAAACTCCTTCACTTTGTCAGACATGTTGGGTCAATAGAAATGGTTCACCAACCGGTTCCAAGTCTTATTCTGACCCAAATGATGTGCCAAGGGGATGTCATGGCTCAAAGCGAGGAGGAATTATCTAACCTTATGAGGTACCAACAACCCTCCTGGTGGCTCCCTCCTTGCGGTCTCTTGCCTCAGTGTATAGGACTCCTCATCCCAGTAAAAGTTATGGGATTCACTAACATCACCCTCCTCTCGCCTAGAGGCAGTCTGCCTCAAGCTCTCAAGAGCAGGACTCTCTCTGTCCCTGGCAGAAATCCTCTCTATTGGGTCCATCAGCTCCTGTAAATTCTGCCAAGTCAAAAAGATCTTTCAGGGGTGGAATTCCACCCTAAGAGGTCAGATCCTCCCCCTCAGAGTTAGATTTCACATGCACCTCTGGAGTTATCGGGGTTGGCTCACCAGACCCAGTGCCCTTTCTCTTGTCACTATGTGCTTGGCCCCTTATTTCCCAAGTACAAGTGTCGAGCCCTTCCTTGCTGAGCAGCCTGTGACCTGGTCAAAGCACATACCCACTCAGGGAGATCCAGCATCCTAGCATGGACCATTCTTTCCACCCCTAACCAGTCAGAAGCTTCAAGATCATTTCCCAATAGACACTCCACTGGGAGTGCAGGAGACCCAGCTACCACCTTAGGGCATGTCACACCTCCCAATTCCAAACTTACCATTGCCATGGGATGGAGTCTGGTTCTGCTGTATGCATGGGTTACCTGGTAATACATACCAGGTGTGATCTATGCTGAGGAAACCAGTTTCTCTGTGACCACAGTCACATTGGCTCCTGCATCTCAGAGCCTCGACCTCAGTTACATTGATTTTAGGCCTCTGCCTGTACCTCTCCATGCTGTCAGGCAAGGGGGCTGAGGCAGCAATTTCCCCTGGAAACAGCACCTAACAGCATCTCCTCACTTGTATCTTGGCTGATAACAGTCAAACACTGACCTGCATCAGGTCACAAAACTTTCCTGCCTTTCTAGGATCAAAATTCTTACCCAAATACCCCTTCTTGAAAGTGCCATGGCTCTGGGTCCCACCCTCTTGTGTAGGTTTTAGTGGGCCTTGTGGGGACTCCTCGTGTTTTTGACCTGCCTTACCCTGGGCTTTACCCTGGGAGGGGGCCTGTCGTCCTTTCTTTTTGTCATCTCCCTGGTGTTGATTACAAACTCAGGGTTCTCACCCACTCATTAGCTATCTTCCGCAGTTCCCAGAAATGACAACCTTGAGTCAACTTGATACTGGTGCAACTTCTCTTGTAAACAATAAGCCCGGGTGAGCACTTTAAGAATTAAATTATGAAGCCCCTCATACGTACGACCTTGGTCCCCCCTACTCCAACCCTCTAGCGCCTACACTGAGATGTCTTCAAAGTCTACTCAGGACTTTGGGCTCACCTTCTGGGAGTCCCTGAACTTCACCCTGTACTGTTATAGGGTGAAACCAAAATTTTTGACTAATTATTGCTTCATGTGGGAGTAAGAATTTACCTCATCCCCCTGTAGGGCCATGAGCCCCTCCCTCCCAGCTATTGGAATCAGTTCCCACATGAGTGAACCCAATACTTACAATGGACCTCTCTCATCAAGGGCCCTCTCAAATGCAGTCAGCCACTTGTCAGAAATATCCCCCTCAGTGTACATGGGAACTGTTCCCTTGGTAATACTGGATTTACCCCTACTCTCTTGTGTACCCTCAGCACTTTCTCAACACTGCCATTTCTTCTTTCCTTGCCCACCTCTTCTTCTCCAGCTCTAGCTTCTCCTTTTCTACAGCTAAGGCTTCCAACTGAGGCTGAAGCTTTCTCTCCAAAAGACAGTTTTGGTTCTTCTCTGGGACAGCCTTCCCTCTCTCTCTTAGCTGGTAGCACAAATCTAGTACTGGAATTGATAGATAGGGAGTCATCCTCCTCCTGATGGAGGCTGTTGGAAGGGCTACCATCCCCTTCATTCTCTGGCACGGTCTGTGCCCAGGCCTTAAGGGACCTAAACACCTCTGCCTTCCTGATCTTGTTATTAGGTAACCCCCTGGACATAAACTGAACCCAAAGTTCAGCAGCTTTGAGTTTGTTCAGTTTAGCGAGATCAAGCTCCATGGTATTCCAAGTTCTGCGTCACACAAAGTTAATCAGAAACAGAACAAATTTGGAAAAATCAAAAAGATGGATTAAAAATTAGATTTAGACCAAATGTTAAAAATCCAAAAATCAAAAGATTTGTTGTAAGTCAATTTAGTGATCTTAACTCACTTTACTGTATGGTGTAATTCAAACAAGTCCGCACCCACTCGCTGTCACCAACTGTGTTGGAAGCTGGTTATTAGTAGAGATAAGTATACATTTACCACTAGCAATAATGCCTCCAACATAAAGGTAGGTCCAGTCAAGGTCTCAAAACCGTAGCCTCTGGCTCAACCCCGGTAGCTTGGCAATGAGCAGGCAGGCTTAACTTAGGAGACCAATTTATACAAAATAGTTAATGTTTTTGTCATTAAAATGACACCAAAAAGACAAAAATCCAATACAGGGAACCAGAGTTATGAAATTTTCAAGATTAAATAATAAAACGTACTTGGAAATCAGTAGCGCCAACCAGAAACATCCAGTCATGCATGATCAGGACAAAGTCAAAGTTTGAGGCCGACCGCGATGGAGTCCTGCTCATATACACTGAGAGAGAGGTCTTGGCCAAAATTTTACCTTCCCACTTAGAAACATTTTTTGAGCCTTTCTCTCTCGTAGTCGTGCAGTCCTCCTTAGCAAGCCGATTTCAATGCAATGTCATTTGACTGCTTTTCTGCAAGGCCCCGGTCAAATTCTGGAAGTCTGGAGCTCCAGAGCTGTTGATGGGACGAACCTGAAATCCTGGCCAGGTTGCGGTTGAAGATATTTGGCGTGACTCACGAGGTCTGGTCAGTCCACTTTTGGAGCATTTATTTTTTTTTTTTTAAAGAAAAGTTGCTCCCTCCTTCTGGAGCTCCTTCCCAAAGTTCCTCTTGGGGATTCTAAGTGTCCAAAACATACATTCAAGGGTTCAGAAGCTCAGAGATGGTCATTGGAAATCTAGGACTACAGTTCCCACAATGCACCTGTCAAAATCCTTAAAAGCCCACTTGACGCACTCCAAGCTGGGGACTCTTGTGATAGTTGGTGCAGGTCAGCTCTGTTAACCTGCTGCTCTCAAGGAGTCCACTTCTGAGTCAAGTTTGAAGCAAGGCAAAGTCCTTAGGGCTGTTGTTCCAATGTGCTACACAGGCAGTACTTCAGTGTGCAGTCCTTGGGGTTGCACACCAGGGTTCCAGCTGGGCAGTCGGCTTTTTTGGCTTCAGGCAGCAGAACTGAGTTGCAATGCAGCTCGGTCACTTTTTTTCAATCATCTTGTGGGACAAGCACAGGGGTACCCTTGTCCAGTGAGCTGCAAGGTGCAACCCAAAAGCATGACCACTTCCTCCAAAGTGTGGCATTCTCTTGTCACATGAAGCACTGCACTTCAAAACTCCAGGATGGACGATTTTCCTCCAGAGGCGCAAGACCTGGCTAAAAAACCTACTGGTGTAACTCATTTCAATTAACACTCCCACTCTGGACATCAGCAAAGTCCTTTCCAGTGCCTGATATCTATCTGCAGGGTACAGAGTAAGAGGGCAGGACAGGCTGGCAATCCCTTCCATCCTGCTTCCTTTGAAGCCCAGTATGATTTACCCAGCCCCCTTCCTGGCCTAGCCTCTGCAGACCTCCCTCCCTCAGATAACCTCTGCTTAGTGCAGGCCACTTCTCACCTCACCAAAGCAGCCTGGCTAATCCTGTTAAGGCTGACAAATCAGGAGAGCCCACTAGCAGGCAGGAATTTAGTTTACAGAAAAGAAAGTCTTATAACTTATTTTCTGTATTAGTTATGATACATTCATCAGTGGCAAGTTATCGGAGTGATCATTACCATTCCTTATAGCTGCATGGCACCCCACAACTGAGGCATCTAGGGGTGATATATGCAGAAATTATTAGTTTGGAAGTACCTTTAATTCCAAAGTCGAATTTGCACACATTTTACTTTTTAAATACAATCTGAAAGCCAAGGCTGCCTTTAAAAATGACAGCCGGTAATAGAGCAGTGCACACTCCAGTGGGCCTCTAAACTTCCCTGCCTTGTTATATACTAGGGACTCAGAGGTAATTTGAATCCCCTTGTCCCATTTTCTGACATACAGGCGTCTGTCATTGCCAATTGTAATTATACCATTTTACCATATACCTTTTATTCAGAGCACTGGCCCTGGGCCGGTTTAGCAGAGCCTAGTGTAGAGCCAGGGTCAGTTACCACCAGTATCAGTCAGCAACATTGGGGTGAACATGCTAAAAGAATGACTTTCTCACTAAACGTAAAGGCAATAATATTGTGTCAGTGATGTTAACCCCTTCTGTGCCGCGGACGTAATGGTTACTTCCAACGGCACAGTGCTCATGTGCCGAGGATGTAACCATTACATCCTGGGCACTGAGCTCAGCGAGAGCGCTAGCGCTCCCTCTGTGGTCTTCCCTCCCACCCGCCCCCCCCCCCCCAAGGCAGGGATGGAAGTGGAAGTCCTTCCCCTTCCACCCCTGTCCCGCCACCCGCGATGACGTCAGCACATGATCGCGCACTGACATCATTACAGTGTGCCGGTCTCACTGGAAGCCATTTGCTTCCAGTGCGATCGAGGAGAAAGAGGTGAGTTTCTCCTCAGACGCGTGAGGGGTTGCAAACAAAGAGGCACCAGGGGAAAGGAAAGGAAAGGGTTTTCATTTACCCCCCCCCGGTGTCTCTGAGCATTCCTGCTGTCCGATCGCATTGCGATCGGGCAGCTGGAATGGCCGCTAGACACCAGGGTTTTTTGTTTGTTGTTTATTTGTAATGTTTTTTGTGTCGGGGAGCAGCCCCTTGGGCAAGGGTCGCTCCCTTTTGGGGGGCATGTTTGTTGTGGCCATTTCTGCCCCCCCGCCCCCCCAGGGCAGATCGGCCTATTATTTTTAGGCTGATAACACGGCAGGGATTTTAAAAAAATCTTTATTTATGTTGGGGGGGGGGGGGGGCAGAAACCACTGGAACGCCAGGGATTTCTTTTGTTTATTTAGGTGGGGGGCGCCCCCTTGGGCAAGGGGCGCCCCCCCTAAGGGGCGTAGAACTGTTAGCCGTGTCTGCCCCCCTTGGGGGCAGATCAGCCTATTTTCTTTTAGTCCCATTGCCCCCAAGGGGGGGCAGAAGCCACTTAGGCACTAGGAATAGTGTGTGTGTGTGTGTGTGTTTTTTTTTTTGTTTGGGGGGTGGCCCCATGGGCAAGGGTCGCTCCCCATGGGGACACATTACTAAAGGTATTTTCTGACCCCCTTGGGGCAGATAGGTCTATTTTTTAGTAGGCCCATCTGCCCCTATGGGGGGCAGAATCCACTTAGCCACCAATTTCTAAATACTTGTTGGTGGGGTGTTTGTCAACAGGCGAAGTATTTGAATTTGTGTTACATTTTTTTTCTCCATTTTGTTCAAGTTCAAACCTTTTGCTTTCTTTGCTGTGGCTCCCTGCGGTTTTGGCGGTGGTTGACCTGCGGTTTGCAAAGTTGCATGTTTTAGGTAAGTAAAAACAATTTACTCCAAAGGAGTATTGTTGCCTTGTATGAATGACAGGTTTGTAGGTGGTGTACTAAATGCAGGATTGTGTGTGAAATTGTCCTTAGATTTGTGCACAATGATATTTGTGTTCTCTTATTTCTAATTTGCTTTTCTTTCTTTCTTTCTTTTTAGTGGGATATCATTGTTGATTGCTGTGTCTGTGCAGAGAAGTTGCTGGTGAGTCAAGCTTTTTCAGGCAAGTGGGCGGTATAGTTTTTGAGTTTATAACTCTTACCGATAAAGCTACACTTTATTACTTATCTTACACAGTGCTGGTTGTTGAAGGTGCATTTGCCCAGTTACTTTTTGTAGGAAAGATCATGGCTAGCCGCAGGATGACCGCTCAGCAGGTGGTTGGTATGCTTTTTGAGTCATTGTCTGATCATGATTATGAGACGGACTCTGCATCTGAGGCAGAGGAGGAAGTCGGAGATTCTGGCAGTGAAGTTTCTGTCGGAGAGGAATCTTCTGATGAGTAAGCCACTCTCAGTGCAGATGAAGGGCCTGTTTTAGAGGAGGACACTGATATTCCATTAGTGCAGCAACCTGGGTCTGAAAGGTTTTGTTAAAAGATCTGAACTCTGGGTTGCCCCAAACATGGAGCAGCCAGAGTTGCCTGCCTTTACTGGTCTTCCGGGGTGTAGAGTCAATACAAATAACTTTTTGCCTGTCAATTTCTTTGAGTTATTTGTGGATGATGTGTTTTTGGATTGCTGAGCAGACTAATATGTATGCGGAGCAGCATTTGAGGCACAACGCTGCTAGACTTAGGCCACACTCTAGAGCTACCCAGTGGATTCCCACAAATTTGGAGGAGATGAAAAGGTTTTCTGGGTTTGACTCTTTTGATGGGGTTGATAAGGAAGCCATCACAAGCTTCTTATTGGTCTACTAGTCCCTTGAATGCAACAGCTATATTTCTAGCAACCATGAGTCGTAATCGGTATTTGCTTCTTCTTAGGATGCTGCATTTTGTTGACAATGCATTAGCCTTGCCACGAGATCACCCTGATTCTGACCGTCTTTTTAAGATTACGCCTGTACTTGATCATTTTGTAGATTGGTTTTCAGAGGTCTATGTTCCAGGTAAAGAAATAGCTGTGGACGAGTGTTTGGTCCTTTCAAGGGTCGTTTGGTTTTAAGGCAGTACATTCCTAGCAAGAGGGAATGATATGGAATTAAATTGTATATGCTCTCTGAAAGTAGTACAGGATATGTGTATAGTTTATGTGTCTACACTGGTAGGGATTCCAGTATAGACCCCCCTGGTTGTCCTCCCACTTTTGGAGTTACTGAGAAAATTGTGCGGGAACTTGGTAGACGACTGTTCAACAAAGGTCACCATTTGTGTGTAGATAACTTCTACACTGGAGTGCAGTTGTTCAAGGAATTGTTTAGAGTGGACACTGTTGCTTGTGGCACAATTCGTTGTAACCGGAAAGGCTATCCAAGAGGGCTCGTCTATAAAAAAAAACTTGCGGAATGATGAGCTGCTAGGTTTGAAATGTTCAGACAAGAGGGATGTCTACATGCTAAGTACCATCGACAAGAGTACTTCCCCCGTGACTGCTTGGGGCCAGGTTGCTGAAGTGTGCAAACCTGTGTGCATTTTAGATTATAACAGGCACATGGGAGGTGTAGATAGAGTGTATCAGAGGTTGAAACCTTATACTGCTATTCCTAAGTCTTACGTTTGGTATAAGAAGTTAGCAATTCACCTTTTCCACTTAGCAACTTTTAATGCTTTTATTGTGTTTAAGGATAGGTCTCCAGAGTCAAAGATGACATTTGTGAAATTTCAGGAGTCAGTGATAGAGAGCCTTATTGTGGTGAAACATGCAAAAGTTCCTAGAGAAGCAGTGGTGGAGGATGTGGCTAGATTGAAAGATCACCACTTTGCTGAGCACATTCCTCCCACGCCCAAAAAAAGACTTTCCAGCTAAGAAATGTAGTGTGTGTGCTCAAAGAGGTATCCGGAGGGAGACTCAAATGTACTGCCCAGATTGTCCTTCAAAGACTGGGCTGTATGTGGGTGGTTGTTTCAAGAATTACCACACCCATAAGAATTACTGGGAACTACCATGAGTGTAAACTGCCTGTTTTATATTTTCATGTGTTCAGTTTCATGGTTGGCATTTCTGTCATGTACTTAGTTAGTGCCTTTGTGTTTGTAGTTTTTTAATTATTTCTAATTAGTTAGTGGTTTCTTTGTTTTTAAAAACAAAAAAAAAGTGATGCCATGGTGTGTGGAGTGGCACTTGGCTGACGGTGTACATATTGACTTGATGTTGGCTACTGCAACACACTGTCAGCCAAACGCCAGTCCACACACTCCCATCAGCTGGTGTGATTGCTGTTTCAGGCATGTGGGCGTATGTAAGTGATGGGCTCGAGTGGCGCTGTCTGTCAATGAGTGTTGTAATGTGCTGGGCCCGTGGCTGGCGGCGTGAATGGTCTTGTGCATGTCATGTATGAAAGGTGTGTGAATGGACTGTAAAGCGGTTGGTGCCTTGCAGTGGCTTTACAGCTCACAAGCTGTGAGTCATTGGTTCAGTTTTTTGGCCTTTCAGTTATTAACAGTGCATTTCATTTTTGTGAAATATCTTGTTAATAAAATTTGATCCACTGAACCATCACTCACCCTCGTGCCAAATCCAACCAGTATGTGTGGTAAAAATGACAAAGCCTGCTCCGCTGTAATCAGGCGTCGCAGCACACCTGTGACACGCTAGGTGTCTCGGGTGGGACCCCGATGATGATTCATGCCACCAACTTGGTTGGTGGGTGGGTGAGGGGTCTTTTTAACATAACCTAAGTGTGTTTCTTTTCACAGATTTTAGTGTTTGGAACATCACATAAGTATGTGGACACACCAAAATGATCTATTGCAAAAGAGGGGGTGGGAGGGGGGATTGGGGAAGCACCTATGTTTTTGGTCCCGGGTGCGGCCTTCATCTAGGAAATCCTACCAAAACCAGACATGTTTTAAAAATAGACACCCCAAGGAGTCCAAGGAGGTGTGGCTTGCCTGGATCCCCCAACATTTTCTTACCCAGACTCCTCAGCAAACCTCAAAATTGGCTTAAAAAAATCATATTTTCCTCACTTTTATTTGTAGGATCACCGCTGGGGCACACATTTCGTACCACCCAGCGTTCCCCTCAGTCTCCCAAGTAAAATGATACCTCACTTGCATGGGTCCCCAAAGCAGAGTCTGCCTAAAAGATGCATAAAAGAAAAATAAATGCTTATCAACTCGCTGTGCTATCCCTTCAATCTCTACAGGTTGTTGGCATTTTTCTGTTGCAGGTACCTGGGCCACCCACACAAGTGAGGTATTATTTTTATTAGGAGAACGCTGGGTGGAAGGAAATTTGTGGCTCCTCTCAGATTCCAGAACTTTCTGTCGCCGAAATGTGAAGAAAAAAGTGTTTTTTGGCCACATTTTGAGGTTTGCAAAGGATTCTGGGAAACAGAACCTGGTCCGAGCCCCACAAGTCACCCCATCTTGCATTCCCCTAGGTGTCTAGTTTTCAATAATGCGCAGGTTTGATAGGTTTCCCCACGTGCCGGCTGAGCTAGAGGCCAAAATTCACAACTAGGCACTTTGTAAAAAACAGCTCTGTTTTCTTTGTGAAAATGAGGTGTGTCCATGTTGTGTTTTGGGGCATTTCCTGTCGCGGGCGCTAGGCCTACCCACACACGTGAGGTAACATTTTTATCGGGAGACTTGGGGGAACGCTGGGTGGAAGTAAATTTGTGGCTCCTCTCAGATTATAGAACTTTGATACCAAAATGAGAGGAAAAAGTGTTTTTTTGGCCAAATTTTGAGGTTTGCAACGGATTCTGGATAACAGAACCTGGTCCAAGCCCCACATGTCACCCCATCTTGGATTCCCCTAGGTGTCTAGTTTTCAAAAATGCGCAGGTTTGCTATGTTTCCCCACAAGCCGGCTGAGAGAGAGGCCAAAATCCACAGCTAGGCACTTGGCAAAAAACAGCTCTGTTTTCTTTGTGAAAATGTGATGTGTCCATTTTGTGTTTCCTGTCGCGGGCGCTAGGCCTACCCACGCAAGTGAGGTACCATTTTTATCGGGAGACTTGGGGAACACAGTGAACAAGTGTTATTGCCCCTTGTCTTTCTCTACATTTTTTCCTTCCAAATGTAAGACAGTGTGTAAAAAAGATGTCTATTTGAGAAATGCCCTGTAATTCACATGCTAGTATGGGCACCCCGGAATTCAGAGATGTGCAAATAACCACTATTACTCAACACCTTATCTTGTGCCCATTTTGGAAATACAAAGGTTTTCTTGATACCTATTTTTCACTTTTTATATTTCAGCAAATGAATTGCTGTATGCCTAGTATAGAATGAAAACCCACTGCAAGGTGCAGCTCATTTATTGGCTCTGGGTACCTAGGGTTCTTAATGAACCTACAAGCCCTATATATCCCCGCAACCAGAAGAGTCCAGCTGACATAACGGTATATTGCTTTCAAAAATCTGACATTGCAGGAAAAAGTTAGAGTAAAACGTGGAGAAAAATTGCTGTTTTTTTCACCCCAATTTAAATTTTCTTTTATTTCAGCTGTTAATTTCTGTAGGGAACACTTGTAGGATTTACACAAATGATACCTTGCTGAATTCAGAATTGTGTCTACTTTTCAGAAATATTTCGCTGTCTGGGATCCGGCATTGGTTTCTCATCCATTTCTGTCACTACCTGGAAGGAGGCTGAAAGCACAACAAAATTTTAAAAATGGGGTATGTCCCAGTAAAGTGTCAAAATTGTGTTGACAAATGGGTTTTTCTAATTCAACTCTGCCTGTTCTTGAAAGCTGGGAAGATGGTGATTTTACCACCGCAAGCCCTCTGTTGATGCCATTTTCAGTGAAAAAACCACAAGCCTTCTTCTGCAGCCCTTTTTTTCCCATTTTTTGGAAAAACAAAATTTTCGCTGTATTTTGGCTAATTTCTTGGTCTCCTCTAGGGGAACCCACAAAGTCTGGGTACCTCTAGAATCCCTAGGATGTTGGAAAAAAAGGTCGCAAATTTAGCATAGGTAGCTTATGTGAACAAATAGTTATGAGGGCCTAAGCGCGAACTGCCCCAAATAGCCCCAAAAAAAGCCTTGGCACAGGATGGGAAAAGGCCTGGCAATGAAGGGGTTAATGTTGTCATCTAGGTCGACCCCGTTTATATTCCTTGTTTGGGTCAGGGAAAATAATGTCAATATATTAATAGAGGCAAGGATGCATGCACTTTTCTTCCAGCAGTAAGCAGCATTTTTAAAAATCAGGGGTTCATGTGAATATTTATGTTTAGAGGAAGCATGCTTTTTATAAAACCGTAAAAATTAAAGATTTGTAATTTAAATCACTGCTGTATTTGTGATAGCCCCAGGGGCTTGCCAGTTTGATGCAAATCTCCAACTGAAAATGTCAGCTTTAATCCAGGAGGACAACACTCTGGGAGAGTTCTGTATTTTGTTCATTGCTTCCTTAATGGTGTTTAAGTGGCAAGTCTAATTTAACGCTTGGACTTTTATCCATTATTATTAGGGGTTTTACATTGTTTTTAACTACCAGAGAGTAACTTTTCAATAACATTTTTCTAACCATAAGGAGCGATATATGGGGAAGCAGATTCAATCAATTATTTCCCCAATGGACTCCCACAATTGGGAGTATTTTTACATCCCTTACAGCTAGGGGCCACCATATCACCTTGCAGGCCAAAAAGGACTTCGACAGTCATAGAAACTCGCTATCCTAGTCCCATTCTACTCCTTAGTGATTCTCCATTTGGTTAGAGCAAACACTTTTTTTTTTTAATAGGGCCAAATGCATTTCTTAATTGGTCATTGCTGGTAAATATGATGTAGGGAATCTCTGGGCAACTTTACCCACGTGTAATTAATTATATACAAAAGTATACTTTTAGTTGCTCCAACTCTGCCCAACCAAGTTAAGACACATGAGGGCCAGAGTTCTTTGAAATTTGTCACACGTTTTATTGTTTCATGTGAATCAATTTTTATTTATGTCACGTAGCATGTAAACACCAATCCAAGTATAAAAGAGAATCTAAATGCCATTTTAAATCTGAGTTTTCAATCACTTGTTTGTAAAATCAACATTCACTGACATTAGTTCAGGTCTGGTCTTAAGACACTATTCTCAACAAAGGAACCAAAACAATAAAACAATGTCATCAGCTCACACAAACTTGAAAGTGGATGATCGAACTGTGATGACTCTGAATGGTTCCTCTAATTAAATAGGTCTTAGTAGTTCTAAAGCAACTAGAAAGAGGTCACAGCCTTGTCTAAGACTTTTAAGGTTTAAAAAAAATCTGGGGCTCATCGAGTAGCTTTTATATTGGTCCTGAATTTTCATAAAATGTCAATTCACCTTTTGTAACATGACTTGAAGGAAGAAACCAGACAATCACTGATCAGAGTTTTTTTCTTAAACTTCAAAAAATCTGCCTCTGGTCTACCACCCTTGATAATTCCAGAAAAAGCTTGGCTATTTGTAAGTCAACAAAAAGAACGGCACCTTTGCTATATAATTTGTTAAATTAACATTCAAGTTTTTGAGTTTCATAAGTAACTCAATTATACAACAACTTATCATAGAAAATGTATTTTCAATGCTGATCAAGCTACGAATCGTTGCTTTCATGACATCAGATATTTTGACTTCACTAAGTTCGTCACAGGCAATTTCAGTGAAATACTTTATTAGATCTTGTGCAGTCTGTCAATTTTCTTTTGATCCACTAAAAGAGCAGTATTCTATTTACAAATGCGATAAATCAAAAATCAAGAAACCTTAAAATGCTCAGTAACTGCAAAAAGAGTGAAAGGAATTAAGAGCTTTAGGTGCCCTGCTGTTATGTTTGCTATAGACTATATAATAGAGAGGCAATTCAAAGCAATTACTTGCTATCACAAGCATAGACCTGGAAGAAGAAAGAAAAAAAAATCATTTCTCATACAACTGCCAGAAGAAATAAGAGCATCTAGTCAGCTAATACTTATAACCTCTATATTCCTATCATACACTGAAAATAGGTCAAGAAGCAGGTCACACTGAACCAAAGGCTTTCAAATTTGTCTTTTTAACTATAAGCACACCACCACTTTTTTGGGGGGAATGCATCCACTGAGAATATTGTTCACCCAAACCATTCGAGCTTTTGGAATCTGCACGTCTTTTGTTTGTTTGCTGGAGAAGTTTAAAGTATTCTTTAGTCTCCCACATTAAACCTAATTTTTCTGTCACTCCACTGGATGGTTAAGCCCCTTAACGTTGACAGACTCTGGACTCGTGTTGTTAAAACTGACAGTAATTTAGATGTATGTTTTAACTTCGTGCAATCACTTTATAAAATATATAGTACGAAACACTATCACATTAGGATCGTGGTCAACTGAGAGCTGAGATTCCTCCATAGCACTGGGAGGCAGTAAAGATGAAAAGGATACAGGTGGAAAACAGAAGGAACAAAAAGTAACAAATAAACCTATATAGATAAAAAGCAAAAACCTGCTTCAATCCAAAACAAAACAATAAACACAGTAACAGAACCTTCGGCAGATCCCAACCCAGGAGAAATCAATGAAATGTGTACTAGCTCTGGGAACAAGTCAAGCCCAAAAAGTCCCACTCCCTTAATGTTAAAAGTATCATATAAGTTATAGGCAGTCCACCATATAGTTAATCGATTTCTACATGTACCTAGAACATGTATACAAGAAGCAATCATGTATTCACAAATGACATTGAACCATAACTCATGTTCTCAATAGTTTAAAAAAAAAAAAAGAAGAAGAAGATATTACTGAAACAAAGTTGGTGTCTTCACAAAATGCCAGGATGCATCAGCTTTATACAATTATACTCTATTCGAGTATTAGTCATGCTTTAGTTTGACTTAACATGCATTTGAACTAGCCAAAGAAATTTACATTTTGGCTGGTTCAAACACATTTTATGTCACAATAAAGTAGGAATAATAATTGGTTAGCGTATAAAAGAAAAAACATGGAAAAATAACCCTGAAGGGGTCTACTCAAACATCGATGAAAATTAATATTTGATGGGTCTTAACAATAAGCGTTAAGAATGGTGTAATTTAGTGGAGTTATGACTTACGCAAATCAACAACGCTAGAATGTGACAACTATAACTGTAACTCATATTAACCTCAGTTTTCAAAATCAAACAGCCTCGCTAATTGACATTCAATTAGGCAGTTGTCTTTTGGCTATCGTAATGAGCATACAAGAAAGTATTTTTCAAATATCCATTGAAGTGTCACTACTGTTGGTAAGGGTTGTTTTCAATGCCCCAGACTCTTCAATGTTGCGTGTTTTTGTTTTATTTTAATGTAATGATAATTTTCGAAGGGCCTGTGAAACTATACTGGATGTTCAAATTTTGTAGCTGAGGTCTAAAACGAGAGATACTTCCCTTATGTGGGTCCTTTATTTAGCAATGCCCTTGATAAAAGTGTTGTGTTTTCTTTACCTTTCCAAAAGCTTTCTTGTTTTTTATCCCAGTCAAGGATTAATGTACAATGCTCATACCCTAATGCGCAAAATATCATACCCTCGTTGATGCTTAGTCCCTCTGATAGAGTGCAATGGTATTCTGTGGGCCATTTGGATTTCAAACTCGTGCGACAGGGACGTTCTCATAATTTTCAGGCTTTAACTTTACAAATGCTCACTGCATCTTTTTTACTTCCTTCCGTCAAGTCAAAAATTTACCCTTTGCTATTCTTGTTCTGTAAGACTATGACTTCTTTTGAGAGCGGTTGTGTTTTACCTTTAAAATCCTAATCTGCTTTATACGTTTCCACATCATCTTCGATGTTGCTTATGTATGACACTGGGTTCTTAGCCTCGAGTTTCTTTATGTTTTATGATTCGGCTTTTTTATTCATGCTTTTCAACTTCATGATCAATTTCCACTTAACCTTCTTCCTCTTTAGAATGCTTTTCTGCATATGTAGCTTGGTGCAATTAGATAAACATGTATCTGAGGGGCAACAGAACAAAACTATGATGCTAACAGCTTAGAGGCATCTCAATCTCTTGCCAGGAAGAGCCAAATATTTATCCTTTTACAGCAAGTATGGTTTTCGCTGTATTTTGCTTTCCTCACATTTGAACGTGAAGTCTCGGGGTCCAGCTGAAGGGGCATTATATTTGCATCAAGTATCCTGGGTAAATTTGTACCAATAGGCACAATATAAAACATGTAATGTCTTGTTAAGAATAATCCTTTCAAGATGAACACCCTTTAACTGATAGGCATGGTAAAAATAAAGGTGTTCAACAGCAAATTAACAGTATTATGAACATGCAGAAATGAATTCCTGGATTTCCATTGCTTTTATCACTTTATATGTGCGGATTGATTCTGAAACTGTCCTGTTCAATAGCCAATTAGTGTGCAGGTTTTATTAATATGAATGCATTGGCACCAGCAAAAAAGACATTGCATTCCAATTTCTCCTTAAAGAAGGGCTAAGTGTGTCAGCGGACGCAATGAGAGAAATGTCAAGTGTCTGCAATAAACATCTATCTTCAACATTCAGGTATGTTTCATGGTTAATTACCATTTTGTTTATTCACAGACACTAATCTGCATTCCTGTGGTTTTAAAAAAAAAATGGAAGGAGAAACTTTTCTTTCATCTCCAACTTAAACTAAACCAGTTGTTCCCCCAAATCCCCTAAGTATGTTGATTTTTTGACATGCTGTATCTCAAAATCTATGGAACATTAGTAGATATGGGGACAGTAAATTCATAGAACGTGTATCTAGGTCCCCAGAAAAATATTTTTTATAATTATGCTTAAGACCATCAGGAGACACGTCCTTGTTAACAGTAAAAAAAGGTTTCAAAAAACGTAATCATCTTCTTTGGACTTGATATTTCTAAAGAGTTAGCACACCTAGCTCACGCTTCTACAGGGGTTTATTATCTGAAGCAGTCACAGGTAAATATTGTATGAAAAAGCAAAACAATTATCACAGGTTTACAGATTTATTTCATTCATATTATTTTGGAAACAACATTACCAAAGCTGCTATATTTAAAAATGTACTCAATAACAGGGCGCATAGTTTACCTATAAGCGGAAGCATTGTAAATCATACATCTGCTAAACCAACTGCTACAGGCCTCGAAAAATGACAGACAAGTCTAGTGACCTGAATAATCAACTCATTTAAATGTAATCAGTTTGACCCATAAACCTAGCTTAAATGTTGTAATCCTATGCAACATTTTATTTCACATAGCCCTCTTTTTCTTCATTATCATTTATGAGAACACTTTGAAATATTTGAGTTCTGCATGTCTGCTGGATAAAGAACTCTTTTTTGTTTAAGAGACTAAACTTTTGCTTCACATAAAGGGTAAGAATCTAGCCACATATAGGGTTCACATGACCCTTGGAGTGCCTCTTAGTTCACTTACAGCATTGTCATTAGGGTGAGAGCAGGAATGTTTCTCAGTTCATCAGCGGTGTGGAAATTAATAAAAATGTCTACTTGTCCATGAGACAGGTTGCTTCTTAAATGTACTTGTCAA
The DNA here is from genome assembly GCF_031143425.1 of Pleurodeles waltl. Lineage (NCBI taxonomy): Eukaryota > Metazoa > Chordata > Amphibia > Caudata > Salamandridae > Pleurodeles > Pleurodeles waltl. The sequence goes on from NC_090448.1 coordinate 457,649,854, forward strand.
AAAAAAAATATATATATATATATATATATACTTGTCCCTTTAGTGCCATGAAATACGGCGACAAATTAAGGCATCAATCTCATTTTGTAAGAACTCTAATAAAAGCCTCTCTGATTATGCCAGGGCTACTACTATAGTAGGGTTTAAATACTTGCAATTTCAATCCCTACTAGAGCAATGTCCTTATTTTACCTTTCCACACATCTACATACTGGGGCTGGAGGAAGCAGTAAGCAATAGTTCCAGGACTGGAATGCCTTTGAGTCTGCAAGCCTACTAACTTGCATGTTTTAAGGATTTTCACCAGCTCTTCTCTAATCTTTTCCAATAATTAGAAAGGTTGGAAATGTATTCCTGATTAGGGACGAAGTAGAAATTATTCTGGGGCTGGAAAAAAAAGTGGATGGAGAGAAAGAACTTGTAAACAACTCAATAGATTTTTCACATGACCAAATCTACACATGCATATTTGCTTGTGCTAAAATACAGTTCACAAATATTTTCTAGGAGTACGATTTCCTGGTCTATTTCTTTAAGTTCTAGTTAATTCATGAAAGCCACTAATTCAAAGGCATACCATGGGTACACGTTTGTGACTTTCTTTAAGAACTGGGTCCCTAATGAGGTTTGGTGTTAAAGACATTTTGTTTGTATTAAACTTCCATTTCTCTATCTATCGTCTGGGTTTACTGTGAGTGATCACATTTTGCTCTTCCACAAGGAACATATTGATACACAAAGTATTTTTATTCAGTCCCAGGAACCACTAGGGCAATCAGTGGTGTAACGAAATTGAAGGGGGCCACCCTGCAAAGAATATGTAGGCCACTCCCCTCCAGACTCACTCAGGGCAACTGCTGAGTGGGCCCCCTGGAGGGGGCTTTGTTATGCCACTGATGGCAATGTGTGCTTTTTAAGAACAAAAACAGGTTTCTCTTTTTGCCAGTGTTTGTTACAATGGTTAGGGCCTGGCAACTCCCACAACAATAATGTGTTACAAATGCCATGTCAAAACAAGACACCCATTTACAAAACCAAGAGACTCACAAAAAATGTTGGATCTGTTGGCTTTGCGAGGTCTTGTTTATTTTCACGCTTCTCATAATCTTGTTGACAATAGTTACACTGAGTTTCCATTAAGAATATTTTTTGGAAATACTAGCATGCATCAACACATTTTACTAAAAGGTTTTCATTTTTTTCATGAACATTTTATTTTGAAAGCAAAGAATACCGTATTTATCGGCGTATGACACGCACTTTTTCTCCCTGAAAATAGGGGGCAAATGATGTGTGCGTGTTATACGCCGATATAATGTTAAGGGTTTTTTTTCTGAAATTTCCTCTTAAAATGAGGTGCGTGTTATACGCCGATAAATACGGTAATCACTCTTGCTGGCAAGCTTCTGCAAACATCTGCATTTAATCAGAGAGCATCCTAGGAGCATTATACTTAGCCTCATATTGTTAAACTTTTCAAACATGTGTACACTTTTTTTTTTGTTTTGTTACTCGAACTACAGTCCGTCGTGCACTGTAACCTTAAAACGTTTATTCACAGCGCTCACCCTAATAATGAAGGCTTTTAATTAATAACCAGACATACAAGTTTGAACAGCATTAACATATGGAAACATTACCACAACTGCATAAAGTTCCCTTTTCTGTAAACTGGCAGCCAAAGGGTTTGTGCTGCAGGGGCTTGGGCCAACTTGTCCCAAGAACAAAATAAACATGAAAACTTGTTGCCCTTGACCCCAAACAATATGTCCAGAGCATCGAACGATAGGAATTCCACACCCCTCGTTCATGTTTAAAAACTCTCACTTTTAATAAATATATTACTAAAGCATGATGTAGTAGCATACTATAATTTACAGATAGTACATTTTCCAATGAAAAGGCCACAAACATTCCAACTGACATTCAGTTTTACGGATAAAGTTATGCGGCATACAAATAATGTGGAAATCAGGTGTCTGCACATATTGAGCATTTGCACATCACCAAGTGAAGTGTTTAATTTTTTTGATATTATTCAAATATTTGTTTCCATCACATCTAAGAATTACAAAGAAACTGCTTTCCTTACTCCTGATATATTTTGTAATATTTGTACAAGTTCAAGCTATTTGAATGTTGTGTGTTAGAAAATACTGACATCCTACAACCTTTCATTTCACATTACCTGTACCCCAGCACCTATGACAGGCAGTTCACCTTACAAAATTATCTAACTTTGCAGTCAGAAAAAGAAAGGTAAACACCAATCTCCAGGATGAATTCAGCAACAATTTGCAAGTAGATGTAAGCTGAGAGTTGACCAGCCTTTGAACACAACAAATATAACTAGATAAAAACAAGATGTGCAGGTATCTTTATTACTCATTTACTTTCTGAATGAACAGCTGAACGGCCCAGTAGGCCGTAACAATAGTTTTTACGGATAAAATCCGACTCGCCCTAGCGAATTGTTCTAGGTCTGTGAAATTATGTACCATGGGCCTTGTGTGCAACAGTACTAGCTAAGACGACCCTACAAATAAGGTGACAATCCCATAATACTGGACCTGTCTTTTGGTGATTTTAATTAGCACATCAAGAATGTAGCTAAGGAATCTAAATTATTATAAAGTCTCTCATGGCTTCCCGAAAAAGAAGGGCTGAAATCTCATGGAGGAACACCTCCACACCCCCTACATGTTTTAACATGGCTTAAAGCTATGGTACTGTGAAATTACGTTGAAAAGGTGTATTGCTAAATAATTCATGCTACATAAAGGTCCACAGAAATCTGTTGAGACTTAACACTTTTTACTAGATTCAAGAGATCCTTAGGATTAATTGCCCCAGTTAATGCTTTATTGATATGAAAGACAATCTCCGATTGAGACCATAAATTAATCTTAGGAGTGAAAAGAATTATCACTGAGCTATGCTTTAATGAGGTTTGCGGCACAGTGGAACCTGTGATCTCGTCTTAAACCTGCTTCGTATGTGTTCAAATACTACTCTGTAAAGTTACAATCCTTTTTTAGGTTTGACAACTAACACCTTTAGCTGCTTGAAAATTTCACGTCATTAATAAATAAGAACCCAGTAAGCACTGCAAAAGGCTTTAGGACAGCCTCATCCAGCCATGGGCTTGCTTGGGCAAGGCCCTCTAAGGCATTGGCTCTACAGGTTGTGCTTCACAGTACACAGAATTTTGTGGATGCTGACATTTCTTTGGTCTTTTTTTCCCCACTGGTGAGGGGTACGAAGAGCAACTACTCTGAGGCACCACAGTATCCTGTTGGCAGGCACCAGCCGTTCTCCTGCCCAAAACTACTACCACGAGTATAAAAAAAACGGAAAAAAAAAAAAAACTATGAGCGTGGCTTTTGCCTCCTCTCCCACTTCATGCCAACGTAAAAAACATGCAAGGCAGCTCTTCTTCTGTACTGGTCTGCCTTTTAAGTGAAAATGCACACAATACCTATTTGCAGTGCTTGCTTGGAGTTGTTGAATGTTGAATTAAAAACGAGCTATAAGGCTTTCCCTGTACAATTGATGTTTTGAATGAGGATGAGTGATGTATGAATGCCATACCAAGTCACAGGTATCAATTTAATTTGTTCCTTCTGTTACCCCATGTTAGTGCTGCGACGGGAAATAAGCTTGTGTCTGCCTGAGGAAACATGGTTGCCAGTACATCTGAACATGAGTAATTGCTCTGGTGGATGAGCTGAATGCTACTCTGATCAACGTCTTTCATTCAAGATGCTGAGTTTGGAAGAGTATGTGGTTGCAGCAGGAGTTTGGCGCTTACAGCACACCTAAGGTATTTGTTCTTCTGACTGACTCCTTTGTCTGTGGACGACTGAATTGTGTTTAATAATAAATACGTAAGTCATTCAATGATTAGCATATGCAGCACCTGCCAACATCAGAACAAGGATAGCCACAGTCCCAGTCGAGTTGACGTCAAGCTTGGGAGCGGCTTAGCATCGGTCTGTATTCTACAGTTAATGTTTGATCTCGAAGTACACAATTTTGTCTCGTACCGTGTGGTCATTTTTGCAGTGACAGGCCACCAGTGAAATTTAGAGTGTTTGAAGAAATGTCAACTGCTATGATTTCCAGGCGGTACCATACAGCTTTGTCTAAAATAACAATGAGCATTTGACATAAGATACAATGGTGGCGACAGCTGAGACATTTTACTCTGCGAACAGCGCTACGATAACGTACAATACTTCTCTCGGAATGGAAGACCCGGTTGAAGTCAACCTTGTAAAAGCACAAACCTAACCAGACTCTAAAAATACCATGTGTAGAAACACGGCTTTCTGACATAAGGACATGATGTAGAGATTCACGCCTAGATGCCTGCTGGCACCAACATGTCACAATTTGCACATCTTAATTCTGCATGATTTCACTGGGCTTTGTGAAAAGCTCCAGCTGTACAAGAAATATACCCCAAATACTTCTACCTCCTAAAACGGGGCTTTAATTCTCTATTTGCTCTCTAGTTTCAGTGCATTGCACTAAGCAAATAAACAAAGCTTACAAAAATATTACTAATATACAGTACTAAATTACCGTACATACAAAGCAGCATTAACATATGAAATAAAATAATGGAAATATAGGGAGAATTAAAGCACCCATCCAGCTAAGAATGTTTCACACAAACGCATTAACGCTGACGTGTTTTTACCACCAACATCCCACTTCACAAACGCCTGTACATAATGGATAGTAAAAATATAAAAGAAGACATAACGTCGAGTACCTGCTTCATTATTTGCATTCTCATAGCTCAAAGCACTAAATTCCTGTTCTTCCAGCAGCCGATACTTCTTAATATAATCACTCTCTTTTGTTTCAAGCTTACTACAAAGAAAGTAAAAGGAACGATTTAATAAGAAAATATTCACGCGTACCCTTCATTTAAAAAATCAAAAATAAATTACGTACTTTCACTCGCTCAAGTACACGATAAAATACCAATGCATTTGACAAATAATGAACCTGGCCACGAATACATTATTTATTACCGCAACTGATTTCAATTTGAAACCCAAAAGTCTAAGAAAGTATCCCTGAGTATATCTGGGCATCATAACGGTAATTAAGTTGCTATCCTCTATGTATAATCACTTCAGCAACTGTTAAAAAAAACAGCCTTTCATTCACAGTGCTTAACATTTTACACAAGTTCAGGTTTTATTCTCAAATGAGAGATCAGCACGTGAATCCACGGAATAGATCAACCAGGAAATTTTATATGGAGATTATATATATATATATATATATATATATATATATATATATATATATATATATATAGAGAGAGAGAGAGAGAGAGAGATTTAAACATAAAAAAACAACGGATGCAGGAAGGTTATATTTAGGTTCAGAGTTTACAGACACAAAGCCACTGATATTCGGCAGTTATACTTAACTCAAGAAACTATAACTTGTGCCCTATGGTAACTATAACTTGGCCCTCTACCATTCACAGTTTTCTCATCAATAATTGTATTACAAATGGTGCAGTGATATCAATAATGTCACAGAAGATGTAATAAATTATGTAAAGTGTAGGGTAATTAGCAGTGCATAGTGAATGCATGAGGCATAGAGAGAGCGCGTGAGTTATAGTTTCTTAGGGCATGAGTTACTACTTGAGATAACCATAACTGGTGAATTTCTATGTTTTTTTGTGTCTAAATTTTGAGTACAAATAAGTTCACAGTAACCTTTTTTTTTTTACTGAATTTTTAAGGTTTTTTTTAAATTCCTTTCCGAACTATATTTTAAATTCTATTTCCTGTAACCTTTGTATTTTTACAGTGAATGTCTATACTTTAATTTAAAAAAAAAAAAAAATTATGCGGCAGGGGTTGACCACAGGGCCCGGCCTACACCCAGGTCCTGCAGCCAACCCCACGGAAATGCAGAGGGAGCACACAGCACCCCCCTTCCCGGGACGATTTCTGGCTCCAGTGATCCATCGCTCTAGGTGTATTCAATTGATAATTGGGGAAGGCCCGGGGATCCATCTACCAGAACCCAGCCTTATTATGAAGGGGATGATGGGGGCTTTCAGCCCCTCTACCCGGGCAAATATTGTCTCCGGGCACTCATCACTAAGGGCCTAACCAGTACATGGAGAGTGCCCTGCAGCCCGCTCAGGGCACCAACTGCAAATTAAAAAGATGAAGCGGATTTACAACCCCCTTTTCCAGGGCCAATATTAGCTCCAGGGATCCCACCCTCCAGGGCCTAGTCAATCAATAATTGGTGACCAGGGCAGTGTGGCCCATCGGCCTCAGAGACTCCATCTTGCAGGGACGGCCTTAATATGAAGTTGGAGAGGCGCATGCAGCCCCCTTCCCAGGACCAATATTGGCTCTGGGAAACAGCCAGTAAATGGTGGGTGCCCTGGAGCCCACTCAGGGCACCCATTGCTTGTTTGTTGGGGGCTACAGTGGGATCGCCAATGCCCCTGTGGACCCAGCCAGCTCCATGCCTCCAAAGGGAGCTGACATTGCTCCTGCCCGTATGAAGCAGCTTAAAAAACTGCTCCCTGCGAAAAGAGCAATTTATTAAATCTGTTTTTCTGACAGCTTGATTGCAGGCATGGAAAAAGATGAAAACTCCACTCCCTGTGGGTGGAAGCATTTTATATGCTCCCGCCAGTTCGGAACGAACTTAGTGTTTGCTTGTGCTTGGCGGGAGCAATTTCTAAGCTTCTGCCAAGCGAGAGCAAACAGGTGCAGGCAGCAAAACTGCTATGTCCTGGGGGTGGGCACCTCAGGACATAGGTGAAGCTGGTTCTTAAAGTTCCTGGGGCCGAACAAGCCCATGTGGCTCCTTCCCCCATTTTTGCTAAGGCTGGGCCCCTGGGGATGCAACTGGCCCAGGAGGGAGGGCCACATGTGCCCAACACCCCATTTCAATATAAAGTGCCCTCCCCCCAAGGGGAGGGGGTAACAAGGGCAAGAAACCATGATTTTTAAAATATATAATTTTTTTAAATTTGCCATAGATCCTCTGCGAATTCACAGCAAAAGCTTTCCATCCATACCCACCCTAAACCCGAAACTTACCCTGGCCACCTAAAAACCAGGGTTAAAAATTCCCTCATCGTCCAAAAAACCCACACACCCTAAACTCTACGAATTCCCTTGCCACCAAAAACCAAAACCCACACTAAACCCTAAAAACCCTTAGCACCCAAAAATCCATACCCACAAATGACGACCTATATAGATATAAATATTTTAAAAAAAAGTCACTGAAAATACCAAAGGATACAAGGACGTTATAGTTAGGTTCTGAATTTACTCATACAAAACCAAAGAAATTCAACAGTTCAACATTTCTAGTTTGAGATCTTTTAAGTAACTAAACAATAACGTCCCTGTAATCTTTGTTTTTTTTGTGAACTTCTATATATTTATTGGCAGTGTGCAGCGGGGGTTGGTCGCAATGCCTGCCAAGCCCTTATAACCACCCAACCCCGTACCACGCATGTCCTTTGGCCGTGGGCAACACAGGTTGGCCACAGGCCCGGTCTCTGTCCGTGGAGAGTGTGTGCATGAGGGTCTGAGTGGGTGTGAGAGTGGGCGTAAAAGTCTCTGAATGCATGTATAAGTGAATGAATTAATGTATGAATGATTGTGGATTTTCCTTCAAATTTTCCCATACACCCAAATAATTGGCAAAAATTCACAAATTTTCACGGATATAGTGCATGGTGTCACAACATTATTTTAAACTCATAATTTGCCCCTAAACCACACCTATATATAACGCCTGGGGTCAGATACCTTCACCCTGACCCCTTGTGCCACTTTCAATTTGGAATTTCACCCCTGGGAACTGAGTCCCGTGAAAACTTATGACGGACGCAACTTTATACTCAGGCTGCAGTCAGCCAATTGCAACATTTGTTTTCACACGTGTATTCGTGAAAAATGTGCAAATTATTCGCAAAATATTTGCGAAGTCATCGCGGTCAGAGATATTAAAATTTATTTTCCCTTTAATATCTAAAAAAACTACAGAGCAAGTTTATACCAAATAAGCAAAAGCGTGTCCTGCACACCGAAAGCTAGCTTTCTGCCAAATTTGATATAATTCTATCCAATGGTTCGGCTGTAGACGTGTCTAAAGGTCCTATGGGAATTACCATGGGAAACGCAACTACCCCCCCCCCCCACCCTCCTTTCTTTTTCTCTGCCCCTGGCTTGACGGATGGCCCAAAACTTTCTGTGCACAACAAGCATCACCACAACACTTTTTTAGAAAATTTGGTGAAAGTTCGTCAAACTGAGCTAAAGATACAGGCAAGTCAAAAAACACTTTTTATGGAAACATGGTCCTCACCATAATTACCTAGTGGCAACCGTCACTAGGACATATACATATATATGTATGTGTGTGTGTGTGTATATATATATATCTAGCCTCAGCGAGGATAGCACTGTGCTGATCCTATGCTTAAAAGCTTTGCTAGATAAGCAGACATTTGAGGTGAGCAAATCCAGACTGTCGCTGGTGTTGCAGGGTGCTCCTTACTAGAGCAGCTCTCCACCTAAAATTGGGAACTTCCCAGAGTTCTCCTTTGTTTTTTGCATAATGTATGCGCCACTCTAACCCTGAAAGGGCCTTGTTTTGATATATATATATATATATATATATATATATACATATATACAGAAAAATGGTGTATTTAAATCGCACACCAAGGGCTGCACATCATTCAATACCAGCTGGTAAAATACTCAAAAAACCACTTATTATCGATAAATTCATCGGCTGCTATTTATTGAAAAAAGATTAGATTGCAGGTAAATCACACCAGCAAAAGTTGGTACAAAAAGCACAAAAAAAAGATCGACAATGTGCCCACCATTCAAAAGACACACACGCTGTCCCAACCAAATGTTTACGCGTTTCGGCCGAAGCCTTCAACAGGACATTGGCAGACATTTTACACTCAACTATTTAAACCATATAGTCCTTCTTTGATGTTCATTGCATAGCTCAAGAGAAGTGCAAATGGAGCGGCCATTTTATAACGTCACAATTTTAACTTAAAAATGAGAAACTCCTAATCCTGTGCATGTTTTGAAATAAACTATGAACTAAAAATGTGACATATATTTCTCTCATATTATAATACATCACAAATATAGTCTGGTCACCTGTGAACACTAAAAAATTAATTAATTGTAATCACAGTCTACAATTCTTGAATACAAAACAAATCCCATGTATGCTATTTTTTTCTCTCTTTCTCTTTTTCAATTTTCATTTTTCCTTTTTCCTTTTACTCTTGATGTCCATATATATATGTCCTGAAAAACCTTAACAATGAATATGTCTCTATCATTCATTCCTTCACAACATAATTCGCTGTAATGGCTTGCGTGGTAAACGCATATTTGTTGTAAAGACATGCATGGTAATGTCATGTGGGGTTCAGCTTTCGTTATGAAGGCGGTCTTTCCTTACAGCACTAACCATAATTTCTATGAACTCCTAAATTAAATGTTTTAAGTTTTACCAGTTAGACTCAATCAAGATGGCTTCAGGTGTGCCGCACATTTGTAATACAAAAGACTATTAGCGCTCCAGTTTTTCTTTAGAACACTCTGGGAGGCTGGAGTAGAAAACAAAAGAATCAAATGACTGCCTGCTCCTGTTGGAAGTACATATTTTACTGAGAATTTCAGAATTCATTCTCATTGGGCTGAGAAAGATAGTGTGAATTTACAGAAAACATGCTCCCATTTTAGCTTTTGAAGCACCTTCCATCACCTCTAGGAGAAAATCATGGGAAACAGTTTTCTCTCAAACATAATTCATGAAATCCCAGCAGGGTAAAATCACCTTATAACACACCCCATTACTAACAATTAGCATGGTACCATCAACAAATGATTTATATTGTAACTAAAATTTATCACCCTTTATACATTCTCCTGTTTGTGACCCTCAAAACCTGCCATTCACAATGAATTTCAATGGGGTCGCATCATGTATATTGGTCCCAAGATGGCTGCCAGCACATCCGGATCAAAGTGCTGACAGCCAATTAGGTCTCTTCATTTGATCTCTTCTCAGGCTCTACCCAGCTATACACATTTTGATTCTGCGTAGCACAATCTGCAGAACAAAATCTAGTTTTCTGCCAAATTTGGTGCATTTCTGTCCGTCCAGCAGGCGCAGCTCTCAGATGATTTGCACATTTAAGTAATCACAGCATTTTAAAGGGAGAACCATGTACTGTATAGTAAGGGGGCCACGTGCCCCTCCCCCTCACTGGGCAGATTTCAGCACCAGGGTCCCCATCCTTTAAGGCCCACCACTATTCAATGGAGGAGGCCTCCTTCCCCCTGTTGATTTCAGCCCCGGAAACCCCATCCCTCAGGGCCCAACCCTCTTCAGCCCACCCCCGCAGTCCCAGCCAGCTTCCCGCATCCTGGGGGAGCAAGCATTGTTTTTCCACACAGGAAGCTGCTAAACATGCAGCTCTCTGTGTGCAAGAGCAATCGTTTCATCTCTTTCCCTGTCTGCATCTTTGTGGGCAGGGAAAGTGGAGAAGCCTCTGCTTCCAGCAGGGGAGAGCACTTTGACAGCTCTTCCCCTACTGGAAGCAGAGTGTTTGTTGTGACTTGGTGGGAGCTGTCAAAGATACCACAAAGCTAGAGCAAGCAGCTATGTCCTGGGATTGGGCAATCCGGGACATAGCAGAATCCAGCCCTGTGGGGTGGCACTCCCAAGGTCATTTGTGGCTCCATGAGAGGGGCTGCCCAGCCCCCTTCTAATGGTTCAATTTAACCCTGGGGAGGGGGTGGTCACTGGAAGGGATGGGGCTGTTACACACTCCCCCCACACATTTCTACATAATCGACCCAGGGAGGTAGTGGTCCCTGGGGCTAAGGTAAGCCCTCTTCCTTTTTCAGTTCCCCAGTGCCCCCGGAACCTGGCCCACCAAGGGGAAAATTAAAAATGAAAAACAACAAAGGGGGGAGGGGTTACAGGAGACCCCTTTATTTTTTTTTCTAATCTCAGAAAACTCTGCGGATCCGAATCTGTGTGTTTTTCTAAAAAAACATTAGCGGGGTCTGTGAGCAACCCCTAGACAAAGGCTAGGGGCTCAGGGGACCCTACCCTGGCCCATTTTCTTTCTTTTTTTGTGGGACTCTGCTGAAGTTGAATCCCAAGATGGCTGCCAACACTTCCTCGTTGAAGTGCTGGCAGCCAATCAAATATCAGCACAGGGACAGCTGGATCAACGGAGGATCCGCGTCCCTAGAAATCTATAGTTTTTGCCCTTTAATATCTTCACAATTAGTCTGGCAGCTGAATTGTAGACGGTTTGAAGTTTCTTGTGAGCTGGCTAGTTATTCCAGAGTACAGAGCGTTTACTTAATTCAGACTGCTGGTGATGAGGGCTTGGGTGACGATTTTCCAGGTGTTGTTTGGCAGCTAATTGAAAACATCCTTAAGCATCCTCACGGTGTTGAAACAGAACGCTGCAAATGTGCTGACTAAGGCGGATATGTCCTTTTTTGTGGTCTGTACTAATTTCAAGGTGTCTTACTTGTGTGGAGGGCACGTGTGTAGATACAAGGTCTGTAGGCCACCAGCTGGAATCCCACAGAGAAACATCTTTTCTGAAAATCACCACTTGGTTCTTGCCAGTGTTCAGCTTGAGGCAGTTGGACTTAAACCAGGTAGCCACTTTGGTCATGCATGCAGTGAAATTGTTTCTGGCGTTTGGGGATTTGTTCGAGAAGAACAGCATTAGTTACATGCCGTCTGCGTAGTAGAGGATGTGGATGTGCACCCATATAACGTTTGCCAGCGGGGTCATGTATATGTTGAAGAATCTCTGAGCTAGTAGCCCTGTGGGACTCTGCAGATAATTTCCTGTGCTCCTGAAGAGTACAACGGCATGTTGACAGTTTGACTTCTCCCAGTGAGGAAGGTGTTGATCCATTTGAGGGTATGCCCTTGAATGCCCGTCTGAGCAGGATGAGTTGGGTAGGAAAAGGGGGTTGACGGCTGCAGGCAGGTCTAAAAGATGAGGGCTGCTGATTTCCCCCATCAACAATAATTTAGGAGTAATATGTTTCTGCAAAGAGGGCCCTTTGCAGGTAACAGGACGAACATTTCTCATCGTTTGTCCACAATATAAGCCTATACATCCTGCCACCCAGTGACTAGAATCTCCAGACAGAAAAATCTGTGTCATGGACAATTCACATGGGAAATTAGCTACCAAATCTTTTTCTGTGTGTCTCAACCTAAAGAATATAATGGTACTAATTGCTGAAGTAGCCTCACCCACTTTATACTGTTTTAAGATCAAGAACTGACAATTTTATAAATGTGGTCTAACCGGGGCACACTCGCTTTCTCCAAGGATGTAACAAATGGACATTACTCTGTTAAAGCAAGCAAGAAGATTCTGCTTCCATGAGATTGCCTGAGGCAGAGGTGCATCATCCAAAGCAGATCAGCTTTGGACCCATTTCCATCAAGCTACAGGAAGGAAGTCATTGTAACTGTGGCCACCTCAGCATAGTGTCTTCAGCAGGCCGATATGCATATTACGTGCAAAAAGCCACTGTCTAATTGTTTCCTCTTTGGTATTAGGTGCAGAGGTCCAGGCACCAAATGGTATGAATACTTTGCAAATTGGCCCTGCATTGCAAGCTGACGAAGTTGTAAGTCCTGCACCTCAAAAATATATCTTATGTGAGACCATCCCAATATATAGGTGGCTGTTCAAATCCCCATACCACACTTTTAAGCTGCATTCTAGGTGTGGATTTTCACACATAGTTTATTTGGTTTAACAAAAACGTGGAACATTTTGGTGTACACGCTTGTGCACTAACAATGTGTTTCAGTGTATATCCTTTTGTCTTGCTCTGGTTTATATAAGAGGAAACGATGCCAAAGAATGCAGCACTCTTAGTCTGGTTAATTAATTTATTAAGGCACTTCACAGATATTAAATAAAAACATATGAATATATGAAAGTAAGCATGTAACTCAAATGAAGTAAACTATGCATAGACAAGTAGAATCACAGCAGTTAATCGCAGACAGATGTGCAATGCACCAACAGTGAAAAGAAAAAAAAAGAATATATATATGCTAAATAATCGAACGTTAAAATGCATCACCATGAGGGGTAAATCCGTCATCCTAGCCAGCACCACGACCGGGAAACCCTCTGACGTCCAAGGCAAGAGACCACATATGGGATAAAAAAAATCCGGCCAGCGCGTCCACTCCATGGGTGAGTTTCTGTCTTAACACCAAGTTCTCCCTGTTTTTATACCTCAAAGAAGCTAGGGGAGCATTCTAGAACACCCTCCCCTCTATTACGCAATCAAACGCCAGCTGTACTTGGTCTGTGTCGAAAAACATGCAAAACAACTGGCCAAGTCCCAATGCACATTCCAGAGACAGAATAGTACCTTTCTCTGATGAAAACATTCCCAGACTGGTACCCTCTTATCTGGTCTCCATCCACCATAATATGTTCCAGCACGGTCTGACCCTGTTCTGCTGAGAAAGGCAAAAGCATGTCCTGTGTGAAAACAAGCTTTGTGTGGAAAAACCCTGCACCGCTGTGACGGCAGGGCACAAGACAAAGTCAATGGTCAAGATTGAGTCAGTGGTTAAATAGACATAGTATAACACTTTTCCTTTACCATATCAAACTATTCAACTGCTTTACCCTACTCACTTTAATTAATAGATAATGTAAAATTCCGTCTGATTCAATAAACTCAACAGAATCAATTATTGTTCAACATACAAATAGCATATGTGGTGCTATTTCTACTAAGAGAGCCTGCACTGCCTATCTCCCTGTAATAACCACGACCAATAACCCAACACGTCAAGGAATGGTACCAGATTCATGAAAAATTACATGTGTGTATAATAGCTTGTAGGTCACAGATTAGGTGTGCTCCACTTTTTTTTTAAAGAATTAATTATGAATGAAAAAACGTGCTAACATTTTTTTGCATTCAAATGATCTAAATGCCTCACATGACCAAGATTTCAAGACTTTTTAAAGAATCCGTATCAGTGAGGATGATGGAAGGAGATCACGATCTTTGTTTTCAACTCCTAATATTTTTTGCCTGTCAGTTTTAGCAAAACAAAGAATCTATTCAAAGGGGAGTTGTCTGCAACGGTAAATAATTTTAGCAAGCCCACTATCATGAGCCTATAGATAACCACTGCAAAAGAAATTACAAAAAATGACTTAATAACCTGATGAAAAGCTGAGTATCCAGGTCTGCTGCAAAAACGTTGGTGGAGCAAGAGAAACATAACCACAAGAGGTACAGATGACAGGTGAAGTACCTTGCAAAAAAAATGGGAAAACGAAAATCAATTAAGAATCGGGGACCAGAAAAAAAACACATTTCAACCGAAAGGTATGACCCTCATGTGGCTTACATGGGCAATGATGTGAACTGCACTGCTCCCCCGCCACTCCATCTCCTAATTTAAGCCTTAGAAATAAATAAGAGCTACCCTTTCAGTCACTAACTTTCATTATGAAGATATATTAGGTGGTTAGGTGGGGGGTCAAATTCACAGTGTACTCTGGACCTAAGGCACATTATACTTTAGCTAAATAGAAGACTACCCCTACATCGGTTCTCTTTTTCCCTTCACCCATTTCGGACTTTGGCACCTGCCTCTCCTGCTTGGGCTCTGGCAATCCCCTGTGCCACGTCCTGCAGGCCATGACGAGTGCACACAACAATGCAAGGTGTGGACAGTTGCCCCAACCCACCACTGGGGCAAGACATGCCCTTGGAGACACTACTGCACTAGGCCAAGTCTAAAGCCCACCAAAGAACACTCCATTACCTCTCTATGGCATGAGGCCCCAATCTAGCAGGATTAGTGCACATCTGCACCTATCTCTGTGGGGCACGGATGGCATTGCTGGGCTCTGTTGGCTATTATTTGTGTTATTTGTTTACTCCTTTCCTCTCACTTATAAGTCCTTTGGGAGGAGGGTATTCACCTTTTCAATGAACAGGGCACTGCATTACCACATAGAGGCCAGCGCTGCATTAGAGTTCTAGCCACCTGATCACTGAATCCCATTGATGAGACCTTCATAGGGACGGCTGCCTCCTGCCTACCTGTCTCTTGGGGCATGAGGACCCTGCACCTGGGTCACCTGGCTATGCCCTGATGAGCACTACCCCAGGCAACATACACACACACCAGCTATAAGAACTATACAACACACTTAACTACTCTACCTTAACTTTCGGGGTCTGAACTCACCTAATATGTGCAAGCAAGTTTGGGGATAGCTTCTTCAACTTGACCCAGAGATTATCTTCCTCCAGGAGAGACACCTCTCCTGAGGGAGGGCAGCCACTGCATATATCACCCAAAATATTCCCATCGTTTTTGGGCCCATGCTTCTACCTAAACACTGGGAGTAGCCATTCTGTCCAAAGCAGGTTTTTGCCCCATGGTCTTAAACCTCCAAGGACAAAGAAGGACACTTTCTGAAATTAAGAATCCTGAAGGGAACATGTCCTCTGACTCTGCTGAACAGTTATGCCCCCAATAAAACACAGGACCCCATCTCCCCTACATTCGAGACATACTTCGGGACCAGCTAGCAGATGTGGTGGGTGACTGTGTGTTGATTTCAATCTTGTATGGGACCCAGACTTCGATCGAAACACTACGTCCTATGTGGGCATGGGCACAATGTTCTCTCAACGTGAACACAACCTCATGGATTTGAGGTTGGACCACGCTTCACGCTATAGGCACCATGACACACAGGATTACTCTTTCTAATCACTCTCCATCGAACTCCTGCATTAACTTTTTCTTCCACACACACTTCGTACTTCATAACCTTGATACAGTAGCCATCACTGACATCTCAATCTCCGATCATGCACATGTGAAACTGTTATTGTCCAGTGGCAAAGGCCCCCAGCGGGGGCCACTGTGATGGAGCTTCCACCCACAATTAGAGACACAATGGACACAGCGGAGATATGAAAGGAGATTGTATATTATTAGGAGTTTAACACTCTCCAAGGTACACCATCTCACACGCTCTGGGATGGGTTCAAGGCTACCATCAGGGTGGGGAGATTGCCACCATTGCTGTTGCTAGTACAAGAGGATCCAGGTTGGTAGAGATGGTCCTGGCTGCAGAAAATAAGGCTCTTGAGTGACTTGACAAGACAGCTCCCACCAGACGTAACAAGCAGCAGTTTGTAATTCTGCAGTGGGACACCTGAGAGACCATAGGGCCAACATGGCTTAACACTCCCTCATGGCCTTGAAACAGAATTATCATGAGGCGAGGGCAAAGCTGGCTCACTGCTTGTCCATAAACTATGCCGACAAAAGTCTATGGCCCATATATCTAAAATTCTGACAGGGGACACCACCTCGGCTAACCATTGAAAGAGCCAAAAAACAAGCATTTCACAGGCACTATCAAACCCTTTCCACACAGGATGAAATCCCTCAGCCTTGACAGATGCTTACTGCAAATGCAACTGAGACCCAATCAATCCTCCCCACATCAAACTCCCAGCCACCCCAACACACATACAGAGCTTCATCTGGCACTCAGGGAGCATCATCCCATCAGGAATACTCCAAACCCCAAACGTCTCTCCATCAACTGTTACAGGACATTCCTCGCTATCCCCCCAAGATCGCCTACTGACATTGTTTAACTCCTTCAACCAAGACACAGGCCACACTTCTATTAAGACAGCGGTCGAGATCTCTCTCATTCCACAACAGGGAAAGTATCACACACTTTGTTCATCATACTGCCCTCCTATAGCTCTCCTCAACACAGAGGCCAAGATTTTTAAAAAGAGTCTTGCTAACAGTCTGGAAACCGCACCCCCGGTCTTTTAGATCCTGACTAGGTTGGCTTAATTCACAACAGGCAGGGTACAGATAACACATACGGGACTGCACACCTGATGGGAAACTCCCACCATTGCAATATCCCAGCAAGCCTACTCTCGCTCAATGCGGAGAAGGCTTTTGACAGGGTGAGCCAGGCCTTCCTTCATGCAGTTGTAGGCAAGATTGGTCCAGACCTGGGTATGATCACTAAGATCAGTCCAATGTAGGCATCACTGCCTCAATCAGAGTTAACAGTCAGCATACGAGTTCTCTCAGTCTTTCTAGGGACACCCACCAGGGGTGTCCATTATCTCTGCTCTTTGCTTTGGCAGTCAAACCCTTAGCCATCACCATCCAACGGACGGGCTGCAATTGTGGGCATACATCTTGGAGGTCAGTTCCACAAAAATCTGTCCTTTTACAGGCAACCTGCTAATCACTCACATATCCTGTTACACCCTGCCCACAGCTGTGTGCTGCCTCTCCACTTTTGAGATCGCATCAGGCTTTCAATGTTACCACTGCCACATTGTAAGCCGTGAATCTTACCATACCCAGAGCGAACCTTCTTGCCTTCAAGATCTATCCCCCTTTCGGTGAGCTTCTCACACAATACCTAGGTCTTAATTTAACCCCCACACTGACTTTGTGGACACAAGGTAGTTGACCAGAATACTGATGATCCATTTGGGGCGAACTTTGCCGCTGGATGCCATTGTATGTATTGAGGCTGGGTCAAATTAATGTTATAAAAATGAATGTCCTCCCCAGGATTCTCTACATTCTTCAATCCTTACCCATACCCATCCCCATCCCCTTCCTCTTCCCCCCGATGATATGTGCTTACAGTGAGACATGTGCTCCTTTATATTGGGAGGTAAACGCCCCAGACTATCCAACTCTGGTAATGCTGCCTAGAGACAGGGGTGGTCTAGCTCGCCCTAGCCTACTGGAATACTATTGGGCAGCTCCTCTTCTATTTCTCTGAATGGTTTTTTCACAAAAGCGATAAATAAGTACTGGTTCCACATGGACCAAGTGCAGCCTGCCGCTCCCTGTGCAACCTAACCTTGCTCCATAAGCACACCAGACCGAGCAGTGCATCCATAGCTACTCCCACCAGAACAGTACTTGAGATTTGGAACTAACCGGCACTTAGGAGGGGCCTCACCACATTCCCTTCCCCCAACACACCAACTGCTGTAAACCCAGACCTCATCCTGGCCCTAAACCCCCAAGCATTCCCCACCTGGGAGGCCATTGAGTTTGACACCACGCCTTGTATTGTTATATGAAAAACCTTTAATAAACAGATTTCAAGAAAAAGATGGATGCCAAAAACATCTTCTAATCACGTAGATTTAAAAAAAAAATAAACTCCAAGGTTAAACTCCCAATTATTGTCAACATCCCAAGCTCCCCAAACCCCAGCTTTTTAAAAGTTATCCATTCATGCAGTCAAATATGATCCCAAGCTGTTATCTCCGATACTATACATCACCAGGAAAGTGATAGGACACAATCATCATGTGCTACACAGGGGTATTATTGCAAGCAGACACTTCTAAATCCAAGGACATATTCAGCCCACTAAGACACTACCTGACTGCTGAACCTGCTAGGCATAACTTCCCAGAGAGAGAAAGTACACCTCAAACCTAAAATCTAAAACTGAAGATGCCCACCAACCACAGGTTTGATTGTTATTATTGTTTGTGTTACTGGAGATGATGCAATATACTGCTGCAAAGCCATACTACAAACCTTTACTTCACTTTTGTGAATGGAATGCGCATATGTGAATGTAAACGTGGAACTCTTTTTGGAAGAAAACTTGAAATGAATACTGAAGTGGCAAAGCATACTGCATGTGTGTAACTACATGCCAATAAAAACATGTAAAAAAACAAACATGGTGTCCTTTCGTCCAAGTAGAAAAGTAATATCCTCAAACACAAAACTATTACATGAATGCCTCTGCCAGCTGCTGCATTTTAGTATCAAGAGAGCAAATTAATCTGCCAGTAATGCGTACATACCAACAACGAATACAGAATGGGATCAAAGCTACTATACCTATTTTAAATTAAGATTTTTTTCTTAAGAGGAGGCTGGCTGTTCAGAATTATTTTTAGAACTTGCAATGCTAGAATTCTGTAAATATCCACCCAACCAAAAGCATTGTAAAAACAAAGCAAATGGTTAAGGGTCTACCAACTGGGAAGGTGTGCTATGGTGACAGTGAAAGACTGTTTTTAATTATGTATGGCCATTGCGCTTGGTGAATAACTTATGTTGTGCATTCGCATTTTTTTCAGAGCGCAGGTGCAATCACTCACCTATGCACTTATCAACGTAGCCTGACAATGCCAATTAGTATCAGCAAACACTGGACTACTGAGAGCTGGTCAACAGAAATTAGCTGATAAAGTAAAAAAAAAAAAACACAAAACAAAAACTCTTAAGTCACACTGACATCCCTACAACTACCGATGGCAAGCTTACAAGAAAGTTTGAGACTTGGCTAAACAAGTGATATTCCTGCAGTACAGAGCAGAGGATTCAGAAGGCCAGCCTAGGTGAAACTACATACAAGTTGTGGTTGTCCCTGAAGGCACTTCTAATGTTGATACGACCAGCTAGTTGGAAGCTTGGCTGACTTGGACAGTTGCATCGTAGCTCTCTCTGGTCTCTACGTTGTTGAGCAAGCATACAGAGTCACAGTGAGGTCTCCACTATCGGGAGTTCCTCCAAGACAAGTAGTGGTGCATGTACTGAAATCTAGAGATAAAGAAAAGTTACTGCAAACTGCCAGGAAGGAGGGCACTAACTGTACGTTAATAGCAAAGTCATTTTTAATATTACTTCATAGTAGCACTGCAACAGCCAAGGGTCTCAATCCTAAATGTCAAGAAACCATGTGCACATTGGGCATAAAAGCCATGTGTTTTCAGCAAAACTGACATGATGGTAAATCTCACATTTCGAACATCCCAAAGAGGGTTTGACTCTTGAGGGGCATGTAGAATTGAATCAGCCGCCTCTCTGCAGGTGGAACAATGACGACCAAAAAGAAAATGACAGCCCGGAAGACCCACCACATCAGTAAACTGCAAAGCCACAAAAAAGAGGAGGCCATAGAGACTCTCAACAACGTGGTTGCCAGAAGATCCCAGAGTAGGATACTTATGTCTCAAACAGTAATACTTCTCTGGGCAACCACACAAAAAGTGATGGTGAAATGGCACCTGGTGGGTAAGCAATCACCTAGGTGTTGCTAGGGGTGTCCTTTGACACTCATTCAATTTAAAGACATGAAAGGGTGGCATGCTATATCTGTGAGCATGCTGGATAGGGAGAATTGTCCTAATGGCAAGCATTTATTTACCAAATATTAACTGTATTTATATAACGCTTACTACTCCTGATGAGGAGTTGAAACCCTTTTTGGTGTGTAGTATGCTATACCGGAAACCAAAGGTGGATTAGTAGAGGGAAATATTAACTGTTATTGGGATTTGTGGGAGTGGTAAACATGTGGGACTTAGTTGGATGAATTGAATAAAGGATGGATAGAGGAGCTAAGAGTTGAAAAAGGTTTATTTGGGAGTTTTTTTTTGTAGTAAAAGATGTATGGGATGTGACAGGGTGGAGGTAGGGGATATTTTGGAAGAGGCATAGGATGAGTCAGAGTGGTGGTTTGATTAGGTTTGGGGAGATGAGTTTACTTTTTTTCTCTGTAGTGGGATGAAAATATATAAATATGACAATACATAACCACACAAGAGGTATGCATACACAGATGCTAACATGATCGACATATGGAAATTAATCAGGAAGTATAAAATTGTACATGCATCGATAAATATTTACAAGCTGAAGCTTTTCAGTTTTTGCTGTGAATTAAGGTTTTATTAAATGTATATTTGTCCCCAAATATTTCAATAGTAAAGCACTAAAAAGAATTGTTATAGTCATATTTACACATTGTGACATATGTGCTATCATAGAAAAATGAACCTGTAAGCATACACTCCATCTTTTATGTTACTGATGCACTGGTCTGTTTATGTATGAATATGATAGTTTTATGTATGTAATATTTTTATATTTTTTAAAGTAGTATAGTTTTATATATATATATATATATATATATATATATATATTGAAAAAAAGAGAGGGAGAGACCCAGACTGTGACGAATGGTATGTGACAAGGTGTTTTTTGAGTGTCTTGAAAGAACGTGCTGATTGAGGGAAGAAGCGCAGGTAAGGTGGCCTCTACTGTTGCACGTATCTCACACAACCCATCGATTTCGTGACTGTCTACGTAGGCTAGTGTTTTAGAGCAACAGTTTAGCCAATAGCAGGGATGGCATCTTGATGGATGACTGCTGCCGTCACTCGGGTTATAGAGGACAGCTCTGACGTAGGATCAGAGACTGAGACATCAGATACTGAGACAGCATCTGAGGGATAGGACAATGGCGCAGACTCGGAGTGATTTTTCAGTCGGAGGAGTCCCGTTCGATAACTCCTCTTCCAGTAAATTATGAGGGAGGTGATGAAGACAGTCCTGCTGTCCCTTCGCAAGCAGTCTGTGCAACGGGGTAATAGTGGGTTAGCCCAACCCAGAGAGCAGGTGAATGTGGCGGCAAGCAGAGAGAGAGAGTGCAATTTAGTTCAGCCCCAAATTCCACCGCCCAAATCGTATTGTGGAGACATCAAAATTATCTATCGCAAAACAAACTGGTTTTGTAAGGCAAGCACCTGTGTTTTTGGTCCTGGGTTCGGCGGCCATATAGATAAGCACACTAAACCCAAACATTTCTGGAAACTAGACATTCAGGGGAGTCCACAGAGGTGTGACTTGTGTGGATTCCCCAAAGTTTTCTTACCCAGAATACCCTGCAAAGCTGAAATGTTGAATAAAAACTATTTTTCTCGCATTTCTGTCCCACAAACTACAGGAATATGCTGGGATCCACAAAATTCCTACCACCCAGTGATTCCTCACCTGTCCTGATAAAAACACTACCCCACTTGAGTGCCTACACCTAGTGCCTGTGTCAGGAATGGATCACCGCAGGGTCAACAGCTGCCTCATGTAAGGACCAACATTTACCGTTGTGTGATCTATTCCTGTCGCGGGCCCCAGGCCTAACCACACAAGTGAGGTACCATTTTTATCGGGAGACTTGGGGGAATGCTGGGTGGAATTTTGTGGCTCCTCTCAGATTCCAGAACTTTGTCACCGAAATGTGAGGAAAATGTGTTTTTTTAGCCAAATCTTGAGGTTTGCAAAGGATTCTGGGTAACAAAACCTGGTCAGAGCCCCACAAGTCACCCCATCTTGGATTCCCCTAGGTCTCTAGTTTAAAAAAATGCACAGGTTTGGTAGGTTTCCCTAGGTGCCAGCTGAGCTAGAGGCCAAAATCTACAGCTAGGCACTTTGCAAAAAACACATCAGATTTCAATGTAAAAATGTGATGTGTCCATGTTGTGTTTCCTGTCGCGAGCATTAGGCCTACCCACGCAAGTGAGGTACCATTTTTATCGGGAGACTTGGGGGAACACAGAATAGCAAAACAAGTGTTATTGCCCCTTGTCTTTCTCTACATTTTTTCCTTCCAAATGTAAGACAGTGTGTAAAAAAGACGTCTATTTGAGAAATGGCCTGTAATGCACATACTAGTATGGGCACCCCGGAAATCAGACGTGCAAATAACCACTGCTTCTCAACACCTTATCTTATGCCTATTTTGGAAATACAAAGGTTTGCTTGATACCTATTTTTCCCTCTTTATACTTCAGCAAATGAATTGCTGTATACCCGCTATAGAATGAAAACCCATTGTAAGGTGCAGCTCATTTATTGGCTCTGGGTACCTAGGGATCTTGATAAACCTACAAGCCCTATATATCCTCGCAACCGGAAGAGTCCAGCGCACGTAACGGTAAATTGCTTTAAAAAATTTGACATTGCAGGAAAAAGTTCCAGAGTAAAACGTGGAGAAAAATGGCTGTTTTTTTCAGCTCACTTTCAATATTTTTTTATTTCAGCTGTTATTTTCTGTAGGGAAACCTTGTAGGATCTACACAAATGACCCCTTGCTGAATTCAGAATGTTGTCTACTTTTCAGAAATGTTTAGCTGTCCGGGATCCAGCATTGGTTTCACACCCATTCCTGTCACTAACTGGAAGGAGGCTGAAAGCACCAAAAATAGTAAAAATGGGGTATGTCCCAGTAAAATGCCAAAATTGTGTTGAAAAATGTGATTTTCTGATTCAAGTCTGCCCGTTCCTGAAAGGTGGGAAGATGGTGATTTTAGCACCAGAAACCCTTTGTTGATGCCATTTTCAGGGAAAAAACCACAAGCCTTCTTCGGCAGCCCTTTTTTCCCATTTTTGTTTTAAAAAACTAAATTTTCACTGTATTTTGGCTAATTTCTTGGTCTCCTCCAGGGGAAACCACAAACTCTGGGCACCATTAGAATCCCTAGGATGTTGGAAAAAAGGACGCACATTTGGTGTGGATAGCCTATGTGGACAAAAAGTTATGAAGGCCTAAGCGCAAACTACCCCAAATAGGCAAAAAAGGGCTAAGCACGGGGGGGGGGTTAGGGGAAGGCCCAGCAGCTAAGAGGTTAACATTTACACATACCTTCCATATAATCATGTTTATATGTAGGGTCATGAGTGATCATAACTAGAGGTCCATAATCATGTAGTCAAATACTTATGTAGTGACCTAAGTACATTAAGTATAAATATAGAGTATATATATTTTAACCATAAGTGAAATATACTTTGTGCATTTAAGAATAAATATGAGAAAGAATATACATCTTTATTCATAAGTAATATGTGCAATTGTACAAAGATGGACATCTGAATACATAAACAAAGTATACATATATACAAACACACACACACGTGTGTGTGTGTGTATACACACCATTAATGTCCTGTGCACAGTGTTGCAGTTCATTTGAAAGTTGAATATGATGGTCATGTAGGAAAGAGCCAACTCATTAATAATCTTCTTAAGATAAGATGGTTTTCTGTGGATCTTAAGTTTGGGGTAAATTAATTCCATAGTTCGGTTGCTTGAGAAGATAAATATATTCCACTGATGTTTTTTTTTTTCTTGTATGCTGGGATTTTGAAGCCGGGTGCCGACCTGGAGCAGAAGTTCCTTCGTTGTATGTATGTTGTGATTTTTCTTTCTGATGAAAAGTGGTCCGGTTCCATTCATTGCTTTGTGGGTGATACAAAGTAGGTTGAAAGTAGATCTTCTGGCAACCAATAAACAATGTAGGGCACCTAGGGCAGGAGGGATGTGGGCTTGTAGCTTTATATGTAAGAGTAGTCTGATAGCAGAGTTTTGACTTTGTTGTAGTCTTTTCATAATTGATAGAGTTGATCCACGGTGGATTTGCGTAATCCACTTTAGACAGTACTAGAGATAGTAGCTTGGACCATGTGTAAGAATCCTAAGTGGAGGAATATGTGTATCAGAGTTTTCATAGTAATGAAGCGTAATCGTGCTAAGTTATCCACTTGGGCATTAATTGATAATTGAGAGTCAATGGTAATTCAGAGGTTTCTTACTTCCCTGGATACTTTAGGAGGTGGTCCCAGATCGTCAGGAAAGGTGACGAGCATATCATAATTGTTCCAATCAATACTGTTGAGTATTTCAGCTTTGGACACATTCAATTTGAGATGGCTCCATGTCACCCACTGACCAACAGCTCAGAGCCAATTGAAAATAGTTTCCAATGCCTTTGGGGCTTTCAAGCTTAAGAAGCGTTTGTGCGTCTCATCAGCGTAGTTATAGCAGCTGAACTGAAATTAGTCGATCATTGCTGGTAATGACTTCACACAGAAGTTGAAAAACAAGGGTGAGATGACTGAGCCTTGAGAGACCATTCTTTTTTTATGTAGGAGTTGGATAAAAAAGGATGAGTATGGATGCCATTTGATGTAATTTGAAGTTCGGCTAAGATCCATTCAGAGCAGTCCCCTCTATGCCAGCTTTAAGGAGTCTTTGGATTAGATTGTCATTATCAGCTTTGTCAAAGGCAGCGGAAAGGTCCAAAAGAAGATGTACAGCAACCCCCAGTTGTGATCTCTTGGGTTTTTAAGGTCATCTCACATGGCGATTAGGGTAGATTCGGTGCAGGACAGACTCCTGTTTGGACGTCGGAAAGTATAGAGTTAATTTAAAAAAAGTGAAACATCTAGCTGAAGACCGCTCTTTTTCTTAGGTTGCCTAGGCAGAGTTTGTTTGTAATAGGTCTATAGTTGTTTGGGCCTTGAAAGTCCAGGTTTCTTTTCTTTAATAATGTAAATATGGAAGTGTTCGGGAAAAACTTCTGTTGCCAAGAAAAGATTAATGATTCTGACTGGGGTGGCAGCAGAGATTGTTAAAAGGATGTTCTTAAAGATTTGTGGTGGACAAGGGACAAAGGTGCAGCCAGCTGGCTGGCTTGCTTTGACAAGATCCATAAAATCAGTTTATGATACCAAATATGGAAGAGGTCTGATTTTACATGACTGTCCAACATTCTGACCCATTTTCCATCCCTGAGTAAGTTAACTAATTGCTAGAGACTATAACAATTTGTGGTTTTTAAATCTAGAAAGGCCTCATCCTCCTCATTCTTCATCAGCTGTAGAGGTGCGCGCCTATGTGAGTCACTGGTGGGATGTGTATTACTGAGATGGTATTGGGCAGAAGCATAACATCAGCGGAACACTAAAGACAGGCAGAATGAATTTTATCACTACATGCATGACAAGTATGTACTCTTGAACAAAGTACTCTGCTTTTCACATCTAGTCATCAGGCTAAGGCAGGCAGAGTATCACTGCAGTACAGTCTACTTAAACAATCCCTTAGTGGTGCAAATTTCCTAGGGGAAAACCAGGATGACAATTCCTACATGGCATTTTGCTGCAATAGATGACCCTACAAACAAAGAGGTGACCAGACTAGAAAATAGGCATTAATTTAAATAGAATGGCAGTACTGCTGGAAATGCCCTGAATGAGTGTAACGCTTTTAAAGTCATGATTAGGTGTCACTGTATCAAGACAACTGCAAGGATACATAGCGTCTAGTCAGAGACTTGATGGCTCAGGAAACATCTTATAGGGCTAGAAAAGATGACTGAAAGATGCATGCAAATTTACGAGGAGCTCTCTTGAGAAAAGGAGTGCTATGTGATACTGCTACAAATACTGCGCTGTATGGTTCATAAGGCATATATGATTAAGGCACACAGTGACAAGCCTAGGAGACTAATGACTTGGTTAATTAAGTCTGACAAGGGTAGGCCGCCACTAATGGCTATATGAGACAGGACTGGAGCAACAGTACATAGTCATATTGATCGGAAAAAAATGGATTGTTACATATTGACACACAAGTAAACTCAAGGCTCAAGACAAAAGTATAGAGAGATATTGCTTAGGCACATATACAGTCATATCTCAAGACCAACCCCACCCCCACCTGAAATCCCCCTGACTCCATAGGAACTCAAGAGAGCTATCTTCAAAACGGCCTGCGAGGAACCAAATGAGCTGATGGGCTGTTGGCTGAGTTTTAAGCAACCTATGCAGCCATGAAAGCCACTAAATCACTCAACATGATCCCAACGACCACAGAAAACAGCATGGCACCTGCATGAACGTGCGAAGTGCTGATTATTTCTATACTCAAACTAGGCAAAGAACAAATGACGTTATATTATTTTGCTTTCTAACGAAGCTGAATGGCGTTTGAGAAATAAATAGTAATGTATTGACTAACTGCCATTAATGTGTCACAACAATTTTTTATACGGGTGAACAAAGTGTTTGTCCCGGCCACATTAGTGGTCTCATTACAAGTGTCTTATCATCCACATAGCAAACCTGGCAGTCTGACTGCCAGAGAACCGCCAGTTCAGCCAGGCTCTTGGATCCCGGCGGTCTGGCAGTGGCAGAGATCCTAATCCACCTGCCCTGCCGATTATGACCTCATTCTCCGCCAGCCTTTTCATGGTGGTAACACCACCATGAAAAGGCTGGTGGAGAACAGGGGCAGGGGGCCACATGGGGCCCCCTGCACTTGGCATGAGCAGAGCAGTGCCCTCCCCCCCCCGCCCAGCACCCTCGCAATGATCACTGTCTGCAGAGCTGGTGCACGCTGCTGGATGCAGCATTGCTGCTGGCTCAATTATGAGATGGAGACAATGCTGTAGCCTGTTTCCCGCTAAGCTGGAGGGCAGAAACCTTGGTTTCCGCCCTCCAGCCTAGCAGGAAACTCTTAATGGGTCTGGCGGGGAAGTAGCCAATGTGACAGCAACCTCCCTGTCTGAAGTTTGGTGGACAGTCAAAACCATCCGCCGAACTCCTAATCAGGCCCTAGGTGTCCGAATATTAGATGGTCGCTTAATATTTTAAGAGCAACTGTAAGTGTGTCCAAACTTCGCAATAATAGCAGTAAGCCATGAAAATGCTTTTGAATGCAGTTTGAAATACATACATAAAGAGCTGTGATAGTAAGGTTTAGGGCATACACCACCGAATGGTAGATGGATGATAGAAGCATGGCATAACAGGCTGTCTATGAGGCAAGAATGCCCGATCCTAGCTGGTTTTTGCTACAGCTATGTGAATGCCAACAGGCAGTGCGCACAGATGATGGGTAACCACACGAAACACACGTGAATGGTGTGGATCATGCATTGTAACTACACAGTGCATTTGCTCCTTCTAGAGCAGATGCCACTAGACTAACTTTAGAAAATAATGACAGTGCGACATCCAGAAGCACAGTCACTTGGTAGGTCTTCCCAACTCTCATTTTCAACACCCTGATATTCTTGTTGTGATGTCTTACACTATCAAACAAGACACTCTGGGTAACAGAAATCATGTTGGTGCCTGACGACCCCAACCCCACCCGCACATTGTATATGCTGCCTGATTTTACATATGAAACAAAAAGGCTTATAAACTAGTAAAACACTGCATAGTCCCAATAATGATGCACAACTTGGTTACTTCTCTGACGGAACACCTAACAACTAAAGATACCCACCACTCGCAGGTGGTGCACTATACTGCTAAAAATGCTCATAACACGCATCCTTCACCCGTGTGAATGGACTATTGCATATGAAAAACTGAGTGTGGAAGTTTATCTGGAAGTGAACCTAAAATTAACATTGAAGTAGCAATGTATGTAACATGCATATTGTATGCGTTGAAATAGTTACCAAAAAAAAAAGTTTCAAAAACCCAATCTGGTGTACTTCCGAGGTGCAAGTAACGTACTCACAAAAAAACAACTAGAACATACATGCCACCTTTACCAGATGGATTTTAGTATCACAAGAGTAACTTAAACTGTCAGTAATATGTACATACCCAGAACAAATACAGAACTGGAATTTGTAGAATTTACGATGGTAGAACCACCTAAGTATCCACAGATAACTAGATAGATCACAAAAACAAATCTAATTGTTAAGCCAATATCAGTTAAGACGGTGAATTATTGTGACAATGCAAAACATGTATTTTAAAAAATATGCATGGGTACTGTTCTGTGTGAGGAACATATACTGTACATTCAGTAATCTGTTTCAGATTGTAGCAGGTGCAATCACTTGCCAGCACACTTGATCAAATTAGCCTGGTATTGCCCCGAAGGACCAGCTTTCAAGGACAGGTTTAGAGAGTTCTTATTTTTTTGGTCTGGTGATATATATATATATATATCTATATATATATATATATATAAGAGAGAGATATATAAGAGAGAGAGATATAAGAGAGAGAGATATAAGAGAGAGAGATATAAGAGAGAGAGATATAAGAGAGAGATATAAGAGAGAGAGAGAGAGAGCTAGCTCATACTAGTTCCAGCGGGGCTGAAAGGGGTTAAAAGTGTGGCATCCAGTGCTCCCCTTCTTGCCACACCTTCCACCCTAGAGCCACTCACGACCTTAGGCAATTTCCACCCAAATCTCCATGACACAGACAGGTAAGAGTTAAAGCCTAGCGCAAAGCACACTCGCACCCAACAAGGGCTGGTGGGAGCTCTTAATAATCAGACTTATAGTAGCTTCTCCCAAAGAGACCAGAATTTGTTTCTCCTACCAGCAGGGCCATTATGCTCTAAGTGGTACAAGTTATTAACTGCACTCAACCATTCTGTTATGGTTGGAGTCAAGGGGAGGACCCAATTGGCGCACATCACCCGCCAAGCAAGAAGGATTAAAACAAACAAAAAATGCCTCTGATGTTTACCAAGCTTAAAACTTGCGTCTCCCCTTCTAATACTCCGACTATTACAAAAGAGGAAGTCAGTCTAATTTCAGGCCCAATTGCATTCATAGGTACCTTGCCCACACCCTGCCAGAAATAGTCCAACTAGGAGCATAGCCAGAACATATGAAGCTCATTAGCCTGCTCTTCATTGCAGCAGGGCAACACTTCTTGTCTTTCCCAAGGGCTGTCAGTTTCTCTGGAGACCAGTAAGCCCTGTGTAATGTTAACAAGTGATTCCTCTTTTGCTAGACCGATTTGACCATGCACCAAAGTGTGGACATAGAAACCTGCCACAGATTATTGAGATACTGCTCTGACATGCCTTTTCCCCACTTCTTTTCAGGTAAAGCAGGAAGTTCTTCAGATGTCTCCATTAGCATCCAGTACCATAGGGCAACCTCCTTGGGATACATATACCTATGCAGCAGCATCTTTTCCCAGGCACTCTCTTCTTTCTGATTCCTTGGTTGGGTACTCGCCCAACTGGTAATACTTGAATTTAGATACCAAGCCCCCCCCCCCTCCCGTTTGCTCCCTGAACGTAGGCCAGGGTATCAGAACATGATCTTCCATTAACTGACACCCCCCCCCCCCCCCCACCACCACCAATAGGAGCCTGATTACTGTAATAAGTTACCCCCAGGATTCGTCTGACTTAAAACAATGTGTTATAGGCCGTTGTGAGAATCTTTAACCTGTCCAAACAAACAAAAAATGGTCTGCTGATGCCTGAAGATGGCTAGTCATTGCCCTTAGGAGTGGGGTGAAACAAGACCTGCCATTCAATAGTCCCTTTATATTTTTTAGCTGAAAGGCCAAGTAATACTGATAGATATCTGGAGTTGCGATTACCCCTTGCTCTTTTTCTTATTTATTTTTAATTTTACACAGCTTTTTCCAAGCAACACACACTCCCTTAGATGCCCATACGAAAGAAATCATGTCCCCCCTGTAGCTTTTTAAACTACTCTGGCTTTCATTCTAGAGGAATTGTGTGAAACAAGAAACAACATTTTGGTACGATCATCATCTTCGATATACTGGATCTACCTATAAAAGAGTGGGAGACCCACCCATGTCTTTAATAACTTCTTTGTATCTGCCAACACCATGCTAAAGTTAGGCTGGGCAACATTCTCTAAACTGGCTGTATTTTGCACCCCCAAATACCTTACTTGTTGTTTAACAGGCTACTATTCAGAAATTATACACAGAAGATTTAGAAGCCTCAGAGGATCAGATAAGGTTTTTTTGGGGGGAAGTATCCCACTCATTGATCTTGATGAAATGCCAAACCACAAGTTGGAAGCAAAAATAGGAATCTAAGAGATACACAAAGCATTTAAACGCTTGAAGAGGGGAAAAGCTCCAGGTACTGATAGTCTCCCAAATGAACTGTTTAGTGTACTTGAGGAGGAACTGGCCCCTATCATGCTGGAATAAGTTAATAATCTCTGTTGAGGGACTGAAGATTCTGAAGTCATGGGAGGAGGCAACTATTAGCTTAATATTAGAACCCAATAAAAACCCTGCACATTGTGAAACATATAGATCTATTTCTCTATTGAACTCTGATAAAATGTGTGTATTGATTTTATAATCCAAGAGGCCAGAAAGGCTTGTAGGGTCTTTGGTCCATGAGGATCAAAAGGGTGTTATTAAAGGGAGAGGGATACATGTTCTAAATCATTACTTATTGGGTGCTATAGATCTGGCATGCCAGGATGCCTCCCCGCTAGCGGTTCTCACTTGTGATGCTGCTAAAGCCTTAGATCAGGTTAGCTGGCTCTTTCTGCAAATTGTTATTGGGGGCATTTCCGTTTGGGGGGGCTTTTTCTAGGGCAATTAGGGCCTTGTATAGAAACCTGATGGCCAGAATATTGATTAATGGTAAGGTAACTCAGCAATTTAAAATCAAGCGTGGGACCCGACAAGGTTGCACACTTTCTCCCCTTCGCTTCAATTTGTATATCGAGCAGTTGGCCATAATGATTAGGAGGAATACAAATATTATTCCATGTCAGTGCAGAGGATGGGAGAAGAAAGTAGCACTATGCGCAGATGACTTAATGATATATACTGGTGATTTAGTCGGGTCTCTTCCAACTATTGCACTCTCTCTGGATGAATTTGGCAGGATGTCAGGTTATTTGGTAAATTCACAGAAGAAGACTGAGATCATGTGTTGGAATATGGATTATAGATAGCTAAAACCTTTTGATTTTACTAAAATTATATGTATATTGTACTTCCATACAGAGGCTTTCAACCAGTTCTCTTCAACCATTAGTCTGTTAAATAATTTACATTTTGTTTCCGCTCAATACAGCACACAACACTGGGTCAGCCTAACTTCAGCCACTGCCTAACTTCAGTTTGAGTGACTGCATTGGGCCCTTTCAAAAGGAGCACAGCCACACAAAAGGGAGCTTCAGTGCCAGGAACTATTATGTTTATTCTGTGCTAGGCCGGACATCCTTATTGTAGTCTTCCCCAAAATCTTTTGTCTAATCCTCTCCTGTTGCAAGGATTTAGTTTTGTTGGCATTAGGTCTTTGTGCACTTTAACACTGCTAACCAGTGCTAAAATACTTGTTTTCTCTCCTATAAGCTTTGTAAAATTGGCTTACACCCAATTGGCATATTTACTTTACTTATTCTTCCCAGTAAAAGGGTGCACCATATACCCAGGGCATGTAAATTAAATGTTACTCGTAATCCTGCAGGACTTATTGTGCCAACCACTTAAGTAGCCCTTTAAACCATGTCTTGGGTCTGCAACTGCAGCATGTGGACAGTTTGAAACTGCCTATTTGATGTGACAAAATAAACTATTTGCCACCCTAAAAACTACCTTTTCAGTACATACATGTTATCCCTAAGGTAGGCCCTAAACATCCCATACAGCAGGGTGTATCATTTAAGATGTAGAACATTTTATATGTTCTGGTAGTTAAAAAAAAAAAAAAGATATATATATATATATATATATATATATATATATATATATATATATATATATATATATATATATATATATATATATATATATATATATATATATATATAATAAAATAAAACTCCCAAATTCGTTTTTCACTACTGTGAGGACTACCTATCCCACAGGATTACAATGGGTTATCTTATTCCATTTCAGGACTGTGAACAGTTTGCAGGTGGCCTATGTGAATCCCTCCCAGAGAGTGAGACAAATATGGGCTAGTAGATGGTGGGATGGGCCATCCTTCCAGAATGGAGGGGTGGAGCTGTTGTCGCCCAATTACATTACAAAGGGCTACCTCCAGCACACTCACAAAGGTACGTGAAAGCAGCCTTTTTTCACTCTAAACAACTTAGAGCCTGGGCAATAGAAGGCAGGGAATTTCCATAACCAGATGTGAGGGAAGCCTACATGTTTCCATCACTTAAAAGGCCGGCACCAGGTATAAATATTAGACCTGTTGGGTACACTCCTGCCCCAGCAGAGGAACTCCAGAAAGACTTCCTTGTATTTCAGAGAACTGCCCTACTGCTTGATGCGGACCTCATAGGACTGCCCTGCTCCTTGAAGCTTGCCTTGTAGCACCAGAGGACTTCCCGGCTGCTTGATGCCTGCCTTGCAGCTTGACCCCAGGACTACTAGAGTGCCTCTAAAGGAAGAATGGTTGGTTAGCCTCCTGTGTGAGGTGCAAGGACATAGAAGCTCTGGAGTCCTTGAACTCTGCACCTGGCCTCTGCTGGGAGTGAGTCCTGACCACCTCAAGTGGTGCACAACCAGTCCTGGACACTTGGAAGTGGTGCTAAAGGTTCTCCTATAGCCAAAACCTGAATTTGGGACTTAAAACGTTTTCACCAGACAGTGGTCTGAGAACCGTAAGGAGACCGGGAACTACCTGCTCGCCAATCCACCCAAGGTGCATCATTGGTAGACATGCTATGCTCTTCTCAGCAGCAGCAAATCCTGTTCAGTGGGACCCCATGCAACGGTATCCAACCTCATGGAGCCCTTGTCGGTTACAGCTCGCAGCTTTGTTCCACTGGAAATTATAGACTTCCCAAAAAGTGGCAAAGTCTGAAAGTAAGAAATTTCACCAAGGCACAGGTCCAGCAGTACAAAGAGCCCTCCTCCTTGAACTCCATCGGCTACTTTGCCCCCTGACCTTTACCTTTTCCAGAACTTTTACGTGAAATTTCATTTAAGTCCGAAAGTCGGCCAAGACTGGACTCAATCCACTTTGTGTAGCTGAACCATGCTCCATCGCAGTCAGCCTTAACTTTTGCCTTAGCCCAATCTCGCACAACCAG
Source organism: Pleurodeles waltl (assembly GCF_031143425.1). NCBI lineage: Eukaryota > Metazoa > Chordata > Amphibia > Caudata > Salamandridae > Pleurodeles > Pleurodeles waltl. Next base: position 457,683,459 of record NC_090448.1, read on the forward strand.
ATACCTGCAGTTGACACTGATTTTTTCATGTGCTATTTTTCACCTTAAAAGGTCTTACCTCCGGCTGTGCAGATGGAAATCTACTCATCTGGTGTAATTTAATTTATTACTTTTTACGCTTTGTAAATTGGTGTGGGATTTTTCTTGTGTTGCATTTTCACTTTATTACTGTTCGTGTGCTGCATAGATATTTAACACACTGGCTCAAAGATAAGCCTCACTACTTTTGTGCAAGGCTACCGGAGGGTTAAGTACAGGTTAATTTAGTGACTTTTCGTGTTTTCACTCTGATGGGGATTGTGGCTGTGGCTTAAGAGTCTGCTCCCTCTACCAAAATTCAAAACCTTGTTCCTCCTTCAAACCGCTGTTATCGGGGGCAGAGCCTGGTGCCGCGAACAATAGCAGCTCTTTGTTAGAGCTCGGGGAGATGGAGATGGGGAAGCAGGCCTTTTGATGCTTTCCTGCTCTTATCACTACATTTTCTTCAATGAATATTGCATTGGACACAATGAGAACATCACACAGATCTAATTCGTTCTTCTTTGAAGGCTTCTGAGCTTATTGGAAGCAAAAACAAGCATCGCTATGGAGGAGTAGAAAACAGCGGCTCGTAGGCATGTCTGAAGCATCTTAGTGAGCAATAGGGCCATGTGTTCTTGTACCACTCTACAATGCTTAGGGGTTCTTTGATCCCATAGCGATATTAATGCTGCTAGAATTGTTATATAGTTTCAGCGCACGCTCACAAAAACAGCCCTTTGAAGTTTTCTGCAATGCCCCAGTTTGATGATCTCCTTGAGGCATAAACTTTCACTCAAGTACACAGTACAGATGGAACATCACTCGAGGTATGGAAGGCATGCTCTAACTGGCCATTGACTGAAAGACTGCAACAATTTTTTCCTGTGCTTGGGAAAAACGTTTACTTTATCTACAATCTTATCTCAATATTATAAAAATATAGCAATACCATCTGATTCCCAATTTCTTTAAATCTTGCTATCCTCTATGGTAATGCAGCAATATTAGAGGATAGGTTTGGGAATCAGGGGTATTATATATTATCTATTTATTCCATTAAAGATTCGGTATTAACTAGTCCTTATACAGTGGAAATATATGGCACAGCTAACATTGATCAATTCATAAGAAGAGATAAAAAGAGAAACAGGAGTAGGTTGGAAGACTGTCAAAGATGTTAGCAGGGAGAAAAAAACTTGGAGAACAGAGAAAACAGGAAATGGAGATATAAAATATGCTTTATTATTAAACTCATGTTCAACTATCAAGGAATCAATAGTTAAATCAAGTCTATTGAGTACTGCAAACACAATTTAATCACATTGATCATAGCTGTACACAGGACGATACTTTTTCAGACTTTTTGTATGCTTTGAATCACATAATTATTCAGATATGATACTAAAAGGGGGCAGGAAATTAAACTTCTCATGTCAGATCCTAAGAATGTTAGACAATTACCATACAGTGAAGCTTTGATGTCAAAACCCGCCACTGCCAATCAAAAGTGTATGATGGCTGAATCTCCAGAATTATCTACATCGGCTATGGATACAATACTGAAAGGATTATTAGATATTAAATCCTTGATTTCATCTGTAAATAACGCAGTAAAAAAATTTTTTTTTTTTTTTATTGATTTATCTAACAACAATCGAAGACTTCAGAACAATGCCCCGGAAGAGGGAGTAGGGTGAGTTTCATCGGGGGGCACTCCTATAAGCACAACAGAACACTTAACTATCATACTGTTCATTTTACAATCACATGTAGGCAGTTCGCTCTTCTGCCTTAACTGTGATGAGTTCAACTGTGCTGAAAAGGTAGATCAATGCACATTTAATGTGTACGGGATTAAGGAGAATTGTCCTAGTAATTCAACATGCAGAGTGTTATGGTGTCGTTTGTAATGTATTTGAAGCCTACACTTTTAGTGTGCAGGACCATGTTCCATCATTAGATGAGAATGTGAAATTGAGGATATGCTTTAGTGCCATGTGACCCTTATCACGGTAGGTAAGTGTCGTCTTTAGCTTTCTATCTTGCCACTAGTGTGTCCCAGTTTTCACAGTCTGTGCGTAGTTGGCCCTTGTCCCTCAACGAGGGAAAGACTCTCGCCTCTGTCTTGACCCATCTCAAGACTGTGGAACCATTTAATGGTATCCAGTGTTGTGGGAGCTTTCCATTGCATGCCCGTTTGTCTTTTGAACAAAACAAGGCTAAATCAATGAATCTGTGAAGGTATTTGTCCATCTTAGTTCTGGGTCGCATTCCTAGTAGGAATGATTCATGAGTGGGAGTTAGTGGGTGCTGTATGATCTCTTCTATCTGGCAGCAATTAAATGCCATGCATTTAGCACAGGGAGGTATTCCCATACCATGTGAGAAAAAATCCTGCCGCTGTTAACCTGCATCATGGGCATGGAAACACGTGGCCAATACGGTGCAGGGATAGGTAGGCTTGGTGAGTGTAGTTAAACTGCATGAATCTGAATCGGGGTTTACGATAAACCTCCCGCACATGACGCAATGCACTCTCCCATTTTGGTATTGCAAGTTGTTGTGGGAGGACAGCATTCCACCTAACGAGTGCTGCTTCTATGAGTAAGCCGGTGCTGGTGTGCAGTGCTGTGTATAGTAGTGATAGGATTCTTTTCTGGCTGACGTCTGAGAGCAGAGTATGCAAGACAGGCGACTGCGGTGGTTCCGCATCGCCTGTACACTATGTATCGTGTAGTAGTCAGCGGATGGCGTGATAGGTCAGGATGTGACCTGGTCTCAAAGCTGCAACGTCCATGGTGTCCATGTATGACATTATAGTACCGTCCAAAAAGAGATCCCTTAGTGTTGCGATTCCTCCTCCAGTCCAAGGCATCAAGTTGTGTAGTCTGGCTAGCTAGGGCCCTCCCGGCATCTAGGTTATGAAAACATGGTGGGTGGGTGGGTGGCTTGGGGGTGGGAGTATGGAGTGATGTGCTCCTCACAAATCGAGTCCAGCATCTTAAAGCATTAACCATTGAGCTTGAATCCCCCTGTGATTGGCGTGTACTGTCTGCTAATCACACATACATGGGAGTGTCACCTATTCTCTTCCTCACCATCTTTTGCTCTGCGCTCAGACATTCTATGAGCCAGCATAAGGGCCATTGTATTTGCGCTGCAGGAAAGTAACTTTCAAAATCTTGTGCACCCAGTCCTCCCTCTGCAAGTGGGCGCTGGACAGCAGTTAAGGCCAGCCGCCGTCTACCTTATCCCCCATATCAGTTCTATTAATAGGCCATTCAATTCCCTAAAATAACTCCTGGGGAGACAAACAGGAAGTGCTGCAAAAAAGTACAGCAGCCTGGGCAATATAAGCATCTTGGAGATTACCACCCTTCCCAATGATTGACTCGTAGCACCAGGACACGATGCTCCGAACTTATGCCTATGAGGTGTGAGGGGATCAGAACCAGTGGGAACAAACATGATGATGTGTAAGAGGTGTCTAATGTTGAGAAAGGTACTGCAGCCAGGTATGAACCCAGATTGGTCCTCGTGGACCATTGTTTTAACAAGAGGAAGGAGTCTGTTTGCTCATATTTTCCCCAATATTTTACAGTCAAGATTAGGCAGAGATAAAGTTCTATATGATCTTAGATCTGGGGGATCCCGTCCCTGTTTGGGTAAGACCACTATCAGCGCCTCGCATTGGGAGTTCGGTAGCTCACCTCGTGTCCACGCCTCTTGGAAAACTTCTAGCAATGGTTGGGTGACAATAACGGAATAGGACGCATAGTATTCTATTGGTAGGCTGTCTGAACGCGGTGTTTTATTTCGGCCCATTTGGGCTAGAGCTATGGGTATTTCTTCAATCTGGATAGGTTCTTATAGTGCAGCTGTCTGCGCTGGGTAAAGATGAGACAAGGCATCATTCATAAATGCCTCCAGTTGCTTGGGGGTGAGGTGCGGGGGCGCTTGGCATAGTGTGTGATAGAATCACAAAAGGTATCGTTAATGACAGGTTGTGTAATAGCCATTCTGCCATCGCTTAATTTGATGGCTCCTATGGGTGTGTTGCGATATTCATCACGGACAAGTCAGTAGTCTACCGGCACATTCGCCTTCTGCATGTAGTTTTGTTAGATGGAATTTATAGCCATGCTCGCGAAGGCGTGTTTCGGCCTCATTATGAAGTGTGCGGAGTGCACAAAGAAGAGCCGGGTCGCCTTCATGACATGCAATCGCTTGCTCCAATAGGCGGTTTTGGCGCTCCAATGCCATCACTTCTCTATGTAGTGTACTGACATACCCCCCCCACCCAAGCTCATATAAAGTCAGCAAACCCGCGCCACCACCTTATGCGCATCCAATTCAGTGGCATGGAGGGATGTTGAGTGCTTGTTCTGTTCCAGATAATGCGCAATGCAGGTGAAAAGTTCTGCACTGGAAGGGGGGGTCCGAGAGGGCAGCTGTTTGTAAGCTCCATGTGGGTATGCTAGAGTGTGGTACTCTCCATTGAATGACTAGTAGTAGTGGGCAGTGATAGGATAAAGTGCGGGCAAGGTGTTCTACCAGCGTTACCTTTTGTCCCATGGTGATGGTTCCCAACAACAAATCTATCCAGGTGTGTAGATCATGTACCGGGGAATAAAAAGAGTATTCCTTCTCTAATATGTGTTTGAGACGCCATAAATCATTTAGCCCCCGCTTGTAATCCATGTACCCAGTTGTTGGGACACCCCTCTACTCACAAACCATCGTACTGGAGAGAGCGATCAGTCTAGTTCTATTTCTTGGACGCAATTAAAATCCCCTCCCCACAAGCACAGGGTCAGACGATTACTAAAGAGCACTGGTTTAAGTGTGTTGAAGAAGCTCCCTTGTGCATACCTTGGAGCGTAAACCCTTATAATTGCTAAGGGTGTCCGTCTAAGAGCCCCTCCACGATGACATAGCGGCCTCCTGCATCCTCTCTATGTATGTGAGAAGTAAATGGTACCCCAGGCCCTACACCTCCAACAAACGCTGAGTGGGACATGCCATATATTTGTCCTCGCCATTTACATTTAAGTTTGCTGAGTTCACCTACAGTGAGATGAGTTTCCTGCAGGATGGCAATTTGTACAGGGTGTGGCTCAAGATAAAAGTGTGCTCAATATCTTTTAGCAGGCGCAGCCATGCCAAGGACATTCCAACTTAGCAGGGTATAGTTGGGACGGTCCTCAATGGTGTGAACCCTCATTATATAATTGGAAGCAAGATGTCCCCCCACCTGTCACTCCCATCCTGTTGTGCAATCTCCCGTTGGGTTCTTATTCTGCATGTGTGTGGAGTAGGCCTTCTTGCCCTGCGTCCCCAATGCCCCTATCTGCCTTCTTCCTTTCATCCTCTGTGAAAATGAAATAGTCTAAACTAACCAGTAAACAATTAACAGTAACCTCTCAGGTGGTATGTCCATGCCCAAACCGCCACGATGCCTCAAGTTACAGCACATGGGTATCCAAAAGTATACAGAGAATAAACCTGCCCATTTGGATAACTTGGGTCGGGACAAAGTTCACGGCCCTAGTGAAAGTGATCCCATCCAGCTTCTCAGTAGTAGTTGGGGGGAGCTGTAGAACCGGCTCAAGTGTCAATTGAGAGCTCCTCGCAGCCCGCATTTTTCCGTTCCCTGGCTCTGCATAGCCGCATTCCTATTCATTAGAAGCGTACTCTTTCCTGCCATGGGCACTCATGACATAGTTAGACATTGTAGGTGGTCTGGCGTGATTCAGTTACAGTTTGTCTGCAGTGTGAGGCGTAACGACCGGCCCGATAAAGTGAAGTGGGAGCTCCCAGTTTCCGAGCCCGAACCGGAGTGTTGTTTCTTCTGGAATATTGGAACGGTATTTGCTGCATATTGCGTGGTCTCTTTTAGTGCTCTAGCCCTCTCCTTCGCTGCATGTATTTTGGTGGGTTTCAGTCTCGATCCACTGCGTCGGCAACTACGTGTAGTAGGTAATAGCCATTTACCTGCATCCTTATCTCCCACTGACTGTGGTTCAAACCCTTTAGCGTGTATCCATGTATCTTCAGGGTAGGAAAAATGAGGGTCTTATTCTCGTTCATCACTCGGAGCTTGGCGGGGAACAGCAGTGCATTTACTGTTTGATTCCCTTAGTTGCTGCTCAACTTTCACATAAAAGCCCTGCTGCACCTCTGCGGTAAAGTCTGGATAGGCAGTGACAGTGGAGCTCTCAAAATGCCATGGGCCACGTACTCAGAAGCTCTGTATGATATGGTCTTGATCCCAGTAGTTCAGAAAGCGGGCAATTAGTGGGCGAAGTAGAGCCTCAGGTGGAGGGGCCCTTCCCGGGATCCTGTGTGTGCGTTCAATCGAGAAGATTTAACAGACCGTGCTGGTCAGTACATTATCTAGTAACCAGTTCTCTATAAAAATGTCTATGCATTGGCCTTCTGCTTATCGGGAAAGCCCAGGAAGCAGACATTACTTCTGCAGCACCGTCCCTCCACATCCTCCATTCTACGTTGTAGTCGATACTTATATGTTGAGTTGTTTCATTTGAATCTGTAAGTCTTCAACAGTGGGCTTCACCGTACCTAGGGAGGTCTCCGCCTCCTGTGTCTGCTAGCTTATGATGGTTAGCGCGGAGGAAGCCCACATCTTGAGAGACCAAGTCGATAGTTTCCAACATAGCTTTCAAGATTCTCTCAAACTGCAAGGAATGTGCGATGAGCGTGGATTCCACTTGTTTCAGCGTAGACATGGCGTCAGCGAGGAGTGAGTGGTTTGGGCTGTCTTGTGGCTGGGGTTTGGAAAGTTTAGACTTCACCATCATGTTGCTTGCGTTCGATCGGCGAGTCGCCCATCACCCAGTGAGGCCCCAGTGACTGCCATGTGCGGAGCAGTTGATTCAGGTGCCCCTGACACAGGATTCAGCGCCTCAGCAGACTTGCCCAGCAGTTGCGTAGTCCACCAGGAGACACCAATGGGTAGATCAACACTAGGGATAATCAGTGCTTTTGGCAGCCATCAGAATGGTGAAGTCCTGCATGGTTCTTTCACTTTGGGTCTCAATGCTTCTAGGACACACTGTTCGCACTCTCGTCGGCTGCCCACTTCGCCAGCACAGGGAGAGTGCGCTGACAAGTATCTGGCCCCTACCTTGTATATGGCCTTTGTACAGTAGCCCTAGCTCTCTTTTAGATGACGTCCACTGCTGTTCCCATCTATCAGCGTGCTGCAGTTGGGGAATTCAGGCAGCAGCCGCTATGTCTCCGTTCTAGCCCTTTCGGTCTTACAGGAGTCTCTTCGTCTGAAGTCTGGGCCTTGTGAGGCCGCTCGCCGCAGTCCTATTTATCTACCCTGTGATGTTGCCCCCTAGTGGTCCGTGCCTGCTCCCTCATATCGATCCGACGAGGCCTCCATTAACTTAGTCTTGGGTACTTCAGCGCGCTGCTGAGGTGTCCGTGTTCAACACAACACCAGTGTCTCTCAGCAAAGCAGGCCGCATCTCCAGGCCTCCAGTGTTTCCGGTGATGCTTCTCCTTTTCCAGCATTCCTGTGTGTCGCAGCAGGATGGGCTGTGCCAGCTCGAGCTCCTTTCTCCTCAGTCCAGTGCACAGTGCTCCCCCCACTCCTCTGGGGATACCAGCCAATCCCACGATTCAGGCTAGAGGAGTGCACCTCTGGTCTGCACCTCTCCTCCGGGCCTATCTCTACCTTGTGCACGTGTCGGCGTGAACGCCCAGGCTCCATCTGTAGTCGCTACATTGACAGCTGGTGATTACCTCTTGTTTTTTTCAGTGTGTAGCAAGGTGTCGTTGCCCGGCTCACGCTCAAGCCCTGCTTGGGTTGCACCTTCACATCCTTGCCTCCTCCTTCTGCTGCTCGTCTCAATTGCCTCCGGAGTTGATCACATCCTTTTCCTGCTCCTCTTTACTGCCTGGCATCTGATGGTCACTACAGGCAACTCAGGCTCTGGATGGGCAGGATATTATGTGGGTCGTAGACGGAGCTATTCACTAGGCATCCTGCACAGCTGCCATCTTGGCTATGCACCCCAAATAACGCAGTTTCTGGGAATACAATGGAAGTCCGACTTTTAAGAGATGAAGTTAATAAATTTCAAACTAGTATGCAGACAATGGAAAGTCGCATTATTGATATTGAATCTCGTCTTGACAAGACTCCTGACAAGCCATGACATCTGGTACCTACAACAGAAAACGATCAACTTAGATCGTAGCAGAAGTAATAACATAAGGATTGTAGGTCTTCCTGAACAACCTGAAAAAGATATGTTAGGTTTCCTGACCAATTTAATTCCCACTTTAACTAACATAACCTTCACATCACCGCTTTAATTTCAACATGCCTATTGTGTTCGAATTTCAGACTGCTCGTCACAACCTCATTATATCCTAGTCTCCTGTTTACGACAGTAACAAGCCCGTCAAATTATTACTGATGCTAGGAAACACGGTCCCTATACATATGACAAGTCACAAGTTACAATTACAGCACACTTTTTGGCACCTACTAATGTTAAAACAATTGCTTGCACTACGTTCGAGGCTGAAGAAGAGAGACATTAAATATGGTCTTCTGGAACCAGCGACCATGAAAGTGACTTTTCAAGGAAAAACCAAAGAGTAGTTTGAGCCTCATGACTTAGAATCTTTTTTTAACAAACTTAATGAACAGTAATAAGAGATGGAACATAAATCTTCCCCACCACCGACACGAGTATTCACTGAAAAATTCTACTCCAAATGCTGAGGATCATGAACGATGGGAGACTGTTCAACAAACCTGGTCCCATGGTAGTAAATTAAAGGCAGTGAAGAAATCTCAAACTGGAGATAAATCTAGATAGCCCCTGAAATCTTGATTATGATAGTTAGCAATTACACTATTGACAATGTGTTATTTGTTAAATATTATGTGTAATCCTATTGTTAGGATCTTTCCCTCTCTCCTTCCCTTTTTAATACCTCTTTCTCCTTTCATACAGGCTCAGGTTACTTTCTACCTTCCTATACTTATGGTCATACTCACATAACTCTTTATCCTCTACATATGATCTTATTCCTATGAGATATCTGGTATTCTGTTTAATAATGTCATTTGTATTTGGCAAAGCTGTCCTTGTTTCTGTCCCTCACTCCTTTTTTTTTTTTTTGTTTACTCCCGCAGTTTAAAGATTTAGTTTAAGTGTACATTGTTGTCTTACTACTTTGAGTTGGACAATTTCATTTATATTGCTTGTCATAATATATAAACATTTCTCATTCATATTTTGTTTGACTTCAACTCGTTTTTAATCTATCTCTCTTTATTCTATTTTTTTCTACCCTTCAAACAGTTTATATTTCACATTGATATAATTTAATTTTCTTCATACTCAAAGGAGGAGGAGGGAAAGAGAAAGATTCTTCCCATTCTTATATTATCTTTCATTTACACTCCAACTTGAATTTCCCATATTTTCTGACCATTTTATTTATTAATATAACTACTGCTCCTTTTATTTATCTCCTACTCTCCCCACTCCCTTCTTTGTTCTCTCTCATCTTTACCTCAAAACATATTTTTTTCCGACACAGATACAAATGTGCTAGGCATTTTTTGTTTACCTTATATTTTTTCTTTTATTCATTTGCCTCCACTGCTTTTTTTGACTCTTCATTTTCTATTTCTGATTTTTTTCTCTTTATTATGTAATCCTCCAAGTTTAAACCTTTAAAGAATGTTTCATTTAATGTTAATGGTTTAACACATTTTATTAAGAAGAAGAAAATACTGACTTTTCTACAACAGCAAAAGCCTGATATTGCATTGTTGCAAGAAACTCCTCTTACTGTGTTACAAAGTGAGGAGAGATTGGATTTGTCATGTTATGTTAATACCCCTAGTCGCAAATGTGGTGTCGCCATCCTTTTTTTAATAAGAATCTGCCGTACAAAGTTATTCAAATGTGGGTCGACATCAACGTTGTTGCCAAAATTCCAATTTGATATTCTTTTCTGATTGTTGGTACAATTTATGCACCCACTGATTCCATGAAAGTATTTGTCTCCCAGATTAATAGGTTGTTGTCCTCTTTTGTATCTACACACTTAATAACAGGGACTGGAATGTAACTATTGACCTATTTATAGACACCCACCATACTAGTGATAGACATATTTTAACTGATCTTAGTAAATACTTTGTGTTCGAAGAGCCATGAAGATTATTACACCCAGGCGAAAGGGTTTACACTTTCCCGTTGTGTTCACATTTAATTTGGTTAAGAACGGATTACTTCTTGACCTTACCTTCACTTCTACAACTAGTATCAAATACTGGAATTATCCCTTGCAGCCTTTCTGATAATTGTTTAATAGACATTCATTTAAATGTAGGATTATCACAAACCCCAAAGCCTATTTGGAGATTTATCCTTTCTTCATATAAAACACCTCAGGACAAACACAAATTATGCCAACATGTTGAACAATTCCTTATAGATAACGAGAATTCGGTACCTAACTTGAGCCGAAAAAAGATCCAATTGAACAGTGACTGGTAAACCTAGAAAAAGATGTCTTAAATTTTACAGAACATTATAGCCAAACAATCTCTGGAGGTATTAAAGAAACTACTCTCAGTAAAATACAAACCATGGGAGTGGAATTTTAAAATAATCTACCTGGCCGAGGGACAAAATGCTAATGAGATCTACATGTCCTTAAAAATCCACTTGTCCCACCAACTTCCTACATCAATTATAAGGGCTGACGCAAAAACATGTAATATGTTTTTATTTTGTTTTATTACACCAGTAACTATTCAGTGCTTCGTAATCATGCTAAAGAAAAACTTGAAAAGCAGCTACATTATCCCTATTTTCCAAAAGTATCGGAATACAATCTGCTCTAAGACTCGTTATTGACAATACTTCAGTAGTTATGATAGATGTGGCCCCTTATGTCCACACACATGCTTTGTGCCTCCTGTTGCAAGCCAGAGATCAATAGCTATGCTGGGGTCATATTCCTCAAAGTTGGGCTCTTCTATTTTAAGAAGCATTAGATCTTGGAGAACATCTTGATTTAACTGTGTTCTTAGTGGGTTATGAATGACATTCATTGCAGAAAACACACATTCTGCTTCTGCTGTAGACACACTAAATGTGAACATAACCTCCATGAGCTTTAATATATTAGTTAACATAGAAGATTTTGTTGCTAGCAGGGTGGAGTATGCAGTAAATATAGGAATGCCTTTGGTCTGAAAGCTTTTCATATGGGTTTTAAGTCTGCAAAACTCCTCTACAATTGCCAACAACTCATCTGTGGTGAAAAGTACTTCAAAATGTTGAACAATTGCCTCAATATCAGAGAACCCATATTTATACAGTTCCTCTCTACTTTCTGGCTATAGTATATATAATCAAATGCCTGAAATCCTTGAACTTGCATGGAATTAAAATTTGCAAACCTCACATCAATGTACTTAACTACACTGTCAATGAGCTTACTGTCACACTTTGGATTGTTGATGCTGGTGGACAGCAGCCTGATAACATTATTTCTCAGCCATCAGTAGAAATGTTTCCAAACTTTTCTTTTCTTCAGGGTGGTATAGTTTTATAAACTGCTGCATGTATTCACCCAACTCACTCTTAAGGCCTACTAGGGTCAATGCACACCGCTCTACAGCAGGTGGAACATGCAATAAAAGCAGTTCATTAGACTGAAAGAATTCTGAAAGCTGAGACACTGTCTTCAGAACATCTCTCAGGTTGTAAAGATTTTTTATAAACGTAAAGCTAGTTACAATTGAGAGGTACATTTTTGCCTTAGCAGCAGAATCATCACTCCCAGCAGCAACCTGTCCCAGGTGTAGAACCACTATCTGCAGGTTTTGTTGCATCACGCCAAAGCCCTGCTTTTGCTGGACATCCATCTAACGTGTCTAATATCAGTGAAATGAGCAAAGTTTTCATCAATTATTCCTCAAATTTTGTTGGCATCTCTTCGCCTCTTAGGACTATACCAGTAAAATTTTAAAATACATTTCAAAGTTTCTTCAAACTTTGAAATAGAGGGTTTAGATTTTACACCATCTAGAATCCCAAGCTGAAGTTTGTGAGCTACACAATGGAACGGTAGAAGCAAAGGAATGCCTTTGTTTAGAAGTGATGCAACTCCTCCCTTACATCCCATCAGAACTGCAGCACCATCAAAATTGACAGCTATTAGTGATGGGCCTGGACATTCTGTAGACCTCATACCTACTAAATCCAAAGATAACCTTTGGATTTTTAGCTATATCATCCAGAACACCATGAGCATGAGCATGTTCAAGTGGAACAAGATCTCCAAATAGAGTGTAGAGTTTCCCATCATTGACTACTCTCACCAGCACAGCTTCCTCTTCAAAGAGCCTTGTGGAGGCTCTTGACTTCCACATGCAGGACTTTGTTAAAAAACCTTTAGTAAAAGCATTACGTCCTTTTGCACAACCTATTTTCAATTTTGGATTCAGGCGCTTTGCTGCAGGCTCAGGGACCCCCACCCCGGTAGAGGTCCATGTTAATGAGCCTGGCCCGTCATCTAATGACCTACTAGATCAGACTGTTACCTCGGTCTTAAGTGATCATGAATATGGGGCTTCCCAAAATCAATCAATCCCCTCCTTTCAAACTAGCCAGCATTCTGACTCTGATTCTTCTAACTCAGACAAGTCCCCTGTTCAAGACAAATTACAGGGTAAGCTCAAACGTAAGGCGCATCGCGCCGAAGATTCCGCGACACCACCTCCCGGAAAGAATTTGCAATTTGATCCTGACACTATTGTACACCCTCAATCCACAAAATGGGTTTCATGCCAGGAAGTGGCAGATTACATGCAGCCTAGACTGTGAAAAAGTTTTGAGAAGGACTTCTGGAACACCCTCCGTTCCGAATGCCCTCGTCCAGCATAAAGGACCCCAAAACAGGTATTGACAGAGCCTGGAGAAGTTGCCAGGATAAGTTATTAGATATTTCTGGACCGCTTTCTAAAATACTAGACTTAGCAGTGTAGGCTAAGGAATCGCAAGAGGTAATTGATCCTGAGATCTTGTTGGAATGGGCCCAACGAGCCATTTGGGAAATGCCAGTTGTTCCATTTCTACGTAACGTAGAAAATCACTCCTACTTCGTATTGACCCAAAACTGACTGAATTAGCACCATCTGATGCAGGTCCTGCAGCTAATGGACTCCTGTTTGGAGATAGATTTGTCAAGGACCTGGCCACCTTTACGGCCCTGGACAAGGCTCAAATTCCATTACAAAAGTATTCAACAGTGGCCTTTTTCACAGGGCCGGGTGTTTTGGAGGTCGAACGTCAGGCAGGTTCAGCCCACAGACTTCAAGACTGTACAACAGAGGCAGAGGTTCCTCAGGATATCAGCCTAACGCCAACTTCTATCCGGCAAGAGGTCATGGATACAGAGGTCGAAATCCCAGGGGACCTCACAAAGGAGGATAATATAATCAAACCCCTGCTCTATCAGGTAATTCTTAATCCTGCTTGAGAAGTGGTTCTGGGGGGGGGGGGGCAAAGTGAGTCTGTTTGTACACAATTGGTCTTGCATCACTCAGGATGTTTGGGTACGAGAAACTATTCAGGGTTATCAACTAGAGTTCTATTCAAATCTCGAACAGGGCTTCCTTCCACCTCCTCTCAGCTTTTCCCCAACAAGAGAGTTCAATTATAGATCAGGAGGTCAAAGCTTTACTTCAGAAAGGGGCGACTGTACCTTCCCTTCCCCATCCCAAGGGATTCATCAGCACTATCTTTTTGTTCCAAAAGAAGGGAGGAGGTTCTCGGATAGTAATCAATCTTCATCACTTCAATTCATGGATTGTCTATCGACGTTTCAAAATGGAAGGCATTCATCTCCTTCAAGGTCTTTTGCTGGAAGGAGTTTGGATGGTCCGGTTAGATCTCAAGGACTATCTGACCATTCCCATTTTCACTCCTCATTGACGCTTTCTCCGATTCTTCTGGAGAACAAGGTGTTACGAGTTCTCAGCTCTATCCTTTGGCGTCAGCCCCTTGGTGTGTCACCAAGATAATGCGTCCAGTTGTTCAATGGCTCTGAGAGAAAGGTGTTCGTCTTATAATTTATCTAGACAACATTCTAATCATGGGGCAAGAGGAAAGTCTAGTCCTCCACCTTTCATGGACAGTTCAGTTACTCCAGGATATGGGGTTTATCATAAACGTAGTGAAATCCAGCCCAACAGATAGATTACTTGGGGTTCAGGATATATTCAATTTCAGCTCAGTTGAAACTCCCCTTAACCAAGAGATTGGCCATCAAGAAGGAACAGCGGAGAGCGTTGGCTGCTCCTTCTGTTTCCTGCAAAGTTGTGAACGCACTAAGTCTGGTGCTACACTGGCTGAAAAGTAGACCTAGAAGCCAAGAAAAGATTTACACTAAGATCAAGGATGTGGGCTTTGGAAAAGGACAAGCTTACCTAAATGGGGTTCAAATCTACCATCCTTGTTACCATAAAACAATTCAAAACATTAGAAAATATGTATATTTGACTGCTTAAGAAAGATCGATAAAAGAAATAAAGCAAATAAACAAAGAAAGAAGGGAAGGAAGAATTAAATTAAAAAAAAGTAACAAAAGATAAAGAATGAAAGAAGGTAAATAAAAGGAAAGAGGCCAAAAGGGGAAGAAACAGGGAAGGGCTAAAATGAAAGAAAGGCAAAAAGGAAAGGAAGAAGAATGGGTGGAAGGTAACAGGTTCCTTAGTATAAAAAAACAAGTTACTAACAACCAAATTATACTCCACCTACGTAAACAAAACTGCTGCAAAATAAACACTTGTGAAACAGAGCCTAGGAATGCCATGAAATGGCAGCAGTCTACTTCAAGGAGAATGTTAAATAGTATTGGAAAGAAATAGGGACTAATGAAGCTGAAATGTGCCATCTGCTCACTTCCAATGTGCCTGACATTCAAAATCAGGCAAAAATGGTACTAAATGGAACTCCTTCAATGTGGATGCCCACCTTGTGAAAAAGAAATGTACTCACTCAAATTGACTAACTATAGGCTTAATTATGCTGGCCCATTGCCCCATGTTCACTGTAGTGGGCGGACACAAACTGGGAATGACAATAACAGACCAATAGGTGAAAACAGGTTGATAAAAAAAACTTTTAAATATAAATAATATTTTAATAAAATTAAAAGGCCATGGTAAAAACCAGACCTAAAAGGCTGTGATGACGCAACCGCATGCCATTCTACTTA
Organism: Pleurodeles waltl; assembly: GCF_031143425.1. Taxonomy (NCBI): domain Eukaryota; kingdom Metazoa; phylum Chordata; class Amphibia; order Caudata; family Salamandridae; genus Pleurodeles; species Pleurodeles waltl. The sequence goes on from NC_090448.1 coordinate 457,698,774, forward strand.
ACCAGGCAATAGGCATGTGTGATGATGTATATATGCATTGGAACGCATACAAAAAGAATAACTCCACTGCCATTTTTTTGTTTTAAGTTTACTGATCTGAGAAAGATCTCACTTTTCTGACCTATTGGCAGTGCTTTTTGCAGATGCTGTGCAGCATAATCAGCAAAAAGCTTTTTTCCGAAGCCGTGTAGCATTGTAAAAATAAGAGCAAAATCACACAGGCATGATGATGCAAGACCATTTCCTAGGCTGACATATGTATGAGGATGTATGTAAGGATATGCATCAACATAAATGCACCTATGGTATGAGCGTGCACTTGTACTGATCAAAAATGGACACTCTTTGGATTGCCTACAGATAATTGTCTGTTTCATGTCTTACCAGGTAGCTAGATGGAGCTGTGGGGGATTCCCTTCTTATCTGACCAACCGACCTCCCAAATTCTATATCCTTTACTTTTCCTACACACTGATAATAACAGTGCTTAATTTGTCTAAATAAAATCACAAAACCAGAACACACCACGCACACACACATCCACATTTCCTGTGAGAAATGCAAGCCTTTCACATTTGTTTATTAGATGAGCGCTGCGCAGAACACACTTTAACACAGAGTTTACTGCACATTACAGGCCCACATTTTTGACACGCAGACTCCTGCAGTGATATAAAGGTGCAGGTATGAAGTATCTACATTTATTTAATTTGTGAAGAAATGGAACCGGTACTTCTCAGAACAGGTGCAATACTTTTTAACAAGAGAGCACACACACTTTGCTGTAACAAATCAGTACTAGCGAGTACTTGAACATTCAATATATTTCAGTGTAATACTCGGGACCCATGTGTTCAAACAGGCTAATGTCATGTGTACATTCTCATGTGTCACCAGTGTCTGACTGGCCTCTAGGTAATCAGGCACAGCCCGATGGGCTGGTCTGATAGGTCTGCATGTGGGCCAGTATTCAGACTGTTTGTGGGCACAGTTTTATGGTCTGCTGGGCGGTTTTACTATTGATTTCCCAGGTATTAAAAAAACTTTGCCTGTGGCAAGCCATGCTGTTTTCCACATCTCGCAAGACACTGAGTGTGTCTTTACAAGTGCAAAGCTGCCTGGGCAGCATAATGTGCAATTATTCACTGTCTCCACACACTGTTGCTGCAGCTTTTAGAACAGACGCAGGGCCAGCTTTAGGGCTGTGAGAGCGGTGCAGCCACACCGGGTGCTGACCTGAATTAGGAGGGTGCTGACCTCGGGGGAGGGGTAGTGGGATGGGATCTGTGTTTAGCAATAACTTAGAAACTTGCGATTTAAAAGCACCTGCTGAAACTTTTCAAGTGTCAAGATACCTCTTGTGATTAATGTTCCTGCTAGGGAGAGAGATGGGAGTTTTCTCTAGCAGCAGCCATAAAGTAGCATAGAGGGTTAATAAATATGCCTGCCGGCAAGAACAGATTTATATTTTATGTCATAGCGGAGTGGATAAGTAAAATTAGAGCCTATACAAGTGCTTTCAAACAAATGCATGTGAAAGGGCGTATTGGAGAGATGAGGGGCCAGGTGGTAGTGAGGGAATCTGAGGTGGTCATTTGGGTGATGGGGGCGCCAAGAAAGTGTCGCACATGGCGCCACTAGAGCTAACACCGGTCCTGAAATGACGTCACAGAATGTATGACGACAGTGCAGACAAGGTCAAATGGAGGAAATCGAGCAAATCCCAGCAGCACTTTTTGCTCTGATTTTCACATTTACTGACCTTCGTCATTTTGAATGTTTGCGCAAGCCTACTGTGATGTTAAAGAAATCAAATTTTTGCATAGCAGAGAAATAGCAGTAGTTAATTATTTAATATATAAGCAAAGGCAATAAAAAACAGACGCCAAGCAATCTTCTCTGTGCACCTACTGGTTGGATCTGTTTACCATATGTTTTATGTCCAAGAATGAAAGGCTGAGTCGGCCTTGCAGGAATTTGAAATTGTGACTTTCAATCAGAGACAAGAGGGCACCTCACTGAGCCATCTCTAAGTTAACTGTCAGTGAGCCATAGTTCTCTTGTCTGAAAAAATAGGGAGTGCTTAGAAGCTGGCTAAATGATTCTGTATAAAAAAACAAGACTTGTTATGTATAACCTAGAATGCCCACGTCCCGTCTCGGGAATACCAATTATAACCATAACGGACAGAAGCACCAGTGGAAAGTGTCCAGCGCCTCGACTGCTCTTTCCCCTCTACTTCCATGTGTTTGGGCCAGATGCTGGTTCAGCTTTGTCCAGCTTCGCCTAACATGGTATATTGAGGAGCCTCTTGATTATGTTTTTCTGCTTAAAAGAAATAAGCAAAATCAGTGTCTCCTAAACATAACATCTTTTTCATGAAGGTTGTACACAAATTACAAATGTACTGGTGCCACTAATGACTAAGTTTATTAAACATTAAACCACACCAGTAGTTTAAATCAAAGTCTGTTTAAAGTAGAAAATAGTTTGCAGCTTTCTGTTTTAATGAGACAGGCAGTTGCTGCCTTCGAAGAGTGCTCTAGTCTCCCCGCCCCATGAAAAGGAGACTGTATGATGCTTAAAGGAACTTTATCCAAGTGGCATATGGTTTCCTATCCCTGCTTCGCACCCCCTTTCTCTTCCTAGGCCATTAGATAGGGTAGGCCATCGTCATTACACAAACCTTCGTACGTACTTGTAATGACAATGGCCTGCCCTGCCTAATGATCACATGGGGGGGCAAGGCCTTTTATTTATTGTTAAACAAGGACCTTCCTTGCCAGCGTCATTACAAGTAGTGCATATGTACACCTTTGTGTATGTTTAAACAAGGGCCCAGCTGCCCGTGTGATCATTAGGCAGAGAAGCCCATCGTCATTACACATATGTATGTACTTGTAAGGGCGATGGCCTGTCCTGCCCAGTGCTTAATTTGTGCTTGTTGTTTCCGGTGCTGAGCACCAGCACCTATTTTTGAGGGCTGGCGCTTATTCTTCTGCCCCAAGAATTTGCTGTTAGCTAAACACACACATGGGAAAGAGGGAGGAAGAGAAAAATAAAAAAGCACCACAATGGGAGAAAGCAGGAAGTTGCAGAAGTGAGCAGAAGGGGGAGGGAGTGGCTTTAAATGGATTGAAGAGGCCCGAGATGGCTTCAGGATTACGCTGTCTCAGTATTACATGTTCCCACATTTAATTGCAGCAGCCCCGGGTTTAGGAGGAGGGCTTTGAGCACCGGCACGTTTTAATTTACAAATTAAGCACTGGCCCTGCCTAATGATCACACAGACAGCAAGGTCCTTGTTTAACAGTAAAAAAGGGCCTTGCTCCCCGCGTGATCATTAGGCAGGGCAGGCCATCGTCATTACACAAACATACGTACTTGTAATGAGGATGGCCTGGCCTGCCCTGCCTAATGATCACATGAGTAGCAAGGCTCCTTGCGGCCCATGTGATCAATAGGCAAGGCAAGCCATCGTCATTACAATTAGTACATATGTACGCCTTTGCGTACGTTTAAACAAGGGCCTTGCTGCCCATGTGATCATTAGGCAGAACAGGCCATCGTCATTACACATATGTTTCAACTGGTTACTATTTTATGTATATGTAGAAATTATTTTTCTTTATTTCTTTTATCTGCTTATTTCTTGCGAATCACTATTTTGATATTCCAAAATGATTGTCAATAATCTGTATATTTTTGAGTTATGTATCTTATGTACTATTTTCATATGTGATTCTCTTTGTTTGCTTCTTAATTTATTTTTTTTAATGGGAAAAAAAAGTTATCACTTACGAGCAGCTGGTGGGTTCGACGATGCTGACCCATGCTTGTTTATCGTTGATAGCCAAATGATCAAAGGCATACTTCGCCGGGGTTTGGGTTCCTTTTTCACTTTGTTTTCCTCTGTGGCTCCTCCGAGATACTGTGTCACGCACAATCACCTCCTCCCCAGCTTTAATTATCTTGTGTCCTCCTGTGCACTAGTAAAAGTGTTAGCTGCTTGTGTTAATGTTTGCCTGTTAAGAAACAGCTGTCTACCGTGATTTCCAGTTCTCTCATGTGCAAAGTATATTGCACTGTCTGAGTCTTTCCTCTTGAAGTTACAGAAAGTACAATAGGAAGCAATACATTATAATTCTTCCTGGTGATTGTATTGGTTTCCCAGAAGTTCTACTGAAGTTTTTCTTCCTGACTAGTTGCTTGTGGTACTTTATAGCCATGCATTTATAAAGAGCTTTGTACCCCTACTCAAGGCACATCTGGAGCTTTTGTTAGCTGTACGGAGGAGAGCGACAAGAAACAAAAACAGCACAGACAGAGAGAAACTAATGATCAGTTTATTCGTTTCCTTTAATTGTGTATTTCTCTCTTCAACCTACAACTTGCAAACTGTAATTGTCATTATGTAACTGTGCAGAACTCAGCTATAATGACTTTGTACTACGTGAGTAGTATGGATCAGTTCTATGAGGCATAGAATTAAACCGTCAGTCACCTCTATGGCCTCACTTTGAATCCCAGTACATTTTCCTAAACCCGAAAAATGCTTTGTGTACAAAAGCAGTGTACCTGAGTGTTATCTGAACAACTGAATAACTGGGAGCGCACACTGGTAGCTAAAAAATAAATTGTTTCAATTGTGACATCTTTCCTTTGCATACTCTACACGTGGCACAGAGTGGCACACAGTTACATTTTTCCACCTATCAGTCACAGACAAGGCATTTACCCAAGTTAGGGTTATTTAGCTGAGATCCCTAAATTGTCCAGGTAGGTCTTGGTGCGCTTCAGGCTCGAATGCCTCAGCTATCTAAGGAAATCCTCTCTCTGTTATAATTTGTAAACATTAAGTAATCAGAGACATTGCCTAGGACTCAATTTCAAGATGAAAAGCAGAAGTCTAAACACAAACCTGGACCTGCAACCACAGGGCTCAAAAACCAGATTGTCAAAGATAAAATGTCTCCCAAATATGAGAACCCCTTGTAGGGGTAATTTTATCAAAGCTTTACTATTTACTTTCCTAGGATCCGTCTTTATAATCTTTAGTGACATCATTCAGCATATTGTAAGCTAAATAGTAAAGGAAGATATTACATTTTAACACTAGATCTGAGCATTTAATAATTGTTAAGGTGACAGCTACTGTTTGACCTTTCAATTTCTCAGATGTAGAGTGGAGTAGTATGGAAATCAAGAACCTGTGCACTTAAATGAGTTATGAAAGCTTGAAATGTGTAATCTGAGATAGTATACCGAGTAATTAATTTACTAACGAAACAATCTACACGTTGTGCATAACTATGTTTATGCTGTGGTGCAGAGTAGGAATCTAACTCCGCAATCTAGTGTCATCTCCAATAACACTGAGGTGCTTCTGTGAATTGTACTATTATTTTGCTATAAGAAAACAAAGGATTGCGGTCATGGAGGGTGCGAAGCTGACTGTGTCAAGTGTTGCCACTTTCAAAGTTTTTTTACTTTCTTTTTTTTTTTCTTACAGAGCTCCCAACAACCACATTGATGATGCTGGCTATCTTGACAGCGCACACAGCATTTTAGGTACGGTCATATGAATCAATGGAACTTTTGAGGTTTGGTTGTTAAAACTGGTTCAGCCATTGCAGGCGCTGGGTACCCAACATTTTAGACATTCAAAATGTTTTACCTCATTCACTGGTTCGTAGACCATGGTTAACTTCAGTTTCATGAGGCAATGTGTCCCCACGTTAAGGCAGGTTACAAACACATCAAAATCATAAATACAATTTATAAAGTAATTGGGCCCACTCAAAGTTCTAGATCAATAAAATAGTAAAGAGTTTTATTTAAAAGTAAGCAGTACAGAGTCAATGCCACGGAGGCTCTTAATAAAAAAGCAATACAGAGAAATGCAAAATGATACATTATTTTTACGTACAAATAGGCCAGCAAAATCGTGAGTAACTTACATCACCCCTATTACAACAGGAAAATCTTCTGCATCACCCCAAAAATAAAGAGTTTTTATACATTATTTTTGCATAAGAAATTACAGAATCTGCTGAATCAGTGTGGTGTGAGTAAATTTATCATTTCTTCACCTAATCAGAGCACATGGAAAATAAAAATCATAAGGCCTTACTCATAAGCACTATCCCAATATATGACTAATTATTTAGTATCCTCTATGCTAACTTGGTCAGGAGATGCGAGAACAAAACTAAATGCATTAACAATAACATGTTAAATAAATGAATAGGGCACAGTGAGCCACAATGTTGCGGTTGTGGCTGAGCTGGAAAGTTCACCAAGAACCGAATAAACAATAACAGGAGATATAAACCACTACATTTCAGTTTGATGTGTGCAGCAGAATTTGTGAGGAGGGACGTGGCCAGGGGGGAGGGCTTGAGTGACGATTGCGAATCATATCTTAGAAAAAATGGCGTTTCTACATAAATGGAGGCCTAGTTAACAACAGAAAAGAGGATTTCTACACAGTGGAAGGAATTAGTTTTGAAAGCAATAGTATTATATCAGAGTATATATGTGAAATCGAATGTGAAAAAGCATACTACACATTGTTAATGATGCACAGAAATATAAACTCACAATCTTACACCATGTCGGGCTATTGTTTTTCCCAAAAAAAAGAAATACATAATATACACACAATGCTTTTAATCAGCTGGCGTCATCCGCCGATCGTTGAAATTGTCATTTACATTTTGCTTCTACCCACCACTAGCAAACCATGGGGCAATGGGTAAGCCCAGCTTTCCTGATTTAAAGGGACTGCACAAAGACTGTGCACATTGTTCATATCCACTGTTCAGTAAACCTGCTTAAAGTGTATTTTTTCAACTGGTCTTCTATCTATCAAATAGCTATTTGTTTTGATTGCCATTTGGTTGCTCACTTACATGGGAAGTTATTTTTCGTCTGCTTCTTAGGTCTGTCATTCAGTAAGAATTTTTGACTTTACAAAAATATATCAATATAACAGAGTTGCTTATAGGGGTATCTGCCAACCCTCGCCATCCATTGGTCTACTGTAGTGTCAATCACATTGTGCTTCCAACCACCACAGAATACAACATGGGTCAGTCCACTTGGCACTGGCTCAGTGACAGCATTTTTCCTGTACACTTGTATATCCGCCTGCAATGTTGTGGTCATCATTGCTAGGGCACATGATTTATACTTTGAAAATTTTTGGTTACTGTTGTATTTTTGGGGTTTTTAGTGCACACCGAGCTTTTTTCTGCATGCACAGTACTCTATCCTGCCAGGGTAAAACTAGCCTCCCCTAGCAGGATAATTGTTCTAAACATACTTGCCCTATCTTATGACGCTCATGCTATCTAAATTTTTACTGTAAGCGAGGGAAAAAGTCCGCTACACTGTATGATTTTCCATCATTCTTTCATTGCGTCAGCTTTTTCACCATAATAAAATATTACAAGTTTTTTTTTTTAAACCTCCTCATTAATGTGGCACCGGTCTGCTGCACACTTTGAAGTGTGAGAAAAACTCTTTCTACTGAACAGTAATGTTTTATAGATCATATTAGCAAACAATCTAACTTCAAACAGTGCTGATAACGTAGTAAAATGTAGCCATTTACATGTAACTTAACACTGGCTGAAAAAAGTCAACAGTTTCGAGTTTTTATTACTGTAGGCCTTTCATCTTCTGGCAAAGCAAACGTGGAAATGATTGCAGAGAACACATTAAAAGAGAGACCAAGCATCACTAATGTTGAAAAAGCTGGCAGCCTACTTACAAATATAAATATTGAACTGTACAGTACCCTGAGGCTTCTTTTAACTCACTCATGCAGCAGATTAATAATCATTCTGATGGTCCATGCTAACCTTTTCACACAACAATCAAAAGCTACGTTTGGAACTTGTAACTTTTTGATGGTAAATATAAAGCTCAGAAAACATTCTTTCTCTGCAGGCAAATTCAGCTATGTGGAACAGAGATTTACCTTGGAACGTATTTGAAATATCGCCCTACCAGGGATATTTTGTGCTGGTATTATATAAAAAGATAATCCGCATCAGCTAAAACTCAAATAAATGGCTACAGGCTGTCCAGAACCATTATGACATTGTGGGTAAACACTAGAAGTTAATCATGGCAACGTTAAATTTACAACCATGTGTCATTAAAATAATTAAAACAGGCACCATTTAGATGAATAAGAAATGCCCCGTCTGCCACTGTACCATCCGACCAATTCAGACTCTGAATATTAGGGAATTCATTTTTTTATAAAGTAAAACAAACACTGTGACAAACGGTGTAAAAAAAGTGTTACCGATTTTTTTTCGCCCCCCCCCCATAAACCAAAATGTGATAAAGCTCGAGTCCAGCCACATACTCAAAAGTAATTAAAAGCCTCCAAAGACAACCCACAAATGGATCGTTTGATGTCACACACGTTAATGCAGCCACCCCAGCCCCTCCCCCGATTAACAGCTGATTTATGCCTAACTTCCTCGTGACGCATGATAGACGGTGTTTACAGGTGAATGGGGTGAGGGAATTGCATATTTTAAATCTACCCCCTTAAGGTGAATCACTAAATGGATTTTTTTTTCTTTTTTCGGGAGAGCAGCCGAACGTAGGGAGGTCTGCTCCCCAGGTAATTTGGGGAAGTGGAGCAAGTCAATGACTGCTCATAGGTCTGGGCTAGCTTTGAGCTACTTTTGGAGTCCAAGGGGTTTATAACCAGCCATTTTGCGGTATCAGCCACCATTTTATATTGGCGACACAGTGGCTGGTACCTAGAAAGTGAGCATTTGGCAATACTGTTAGCAATATTTTCAGTGTGAAGTCTGGTAGACATCGGTGGTTATTGGGCTTCACCAATAACCATGCAAGTCTACCAGAACACAGTGTGTTGCTGTTGTCAAATGAAGAATTGGTGTTGCAGGCCTTAAGGCTCTTGGAGGCGGCAGGGCACCTTGATTTGGTCTCAGAGGGGGCACCACTGGGTAGCGATCACCCCATGAGGAAAGAGGCAAAAAGGGTTGCAATGCTGGTGTGTTCTGTCGCGCCAGACCCCACCACCCGAGCATGATGCCAGTCAAGTAAGTAGGAGGGGCCGATAATGCACTAGGAGAGCTGCCCTTTATCAACTGGGGACGGCACCTGGGGCAGAAGGGAGGGCTTGTAAGGCCCGTTGACCAGAAAATGGTGCGACTAGGGAGCACAGAGGCTCTCCCCAGCTGCAGAGTCTGAACCGCAATGAGTGAGGCCTTCCCGCCTGCGAGCGAGGCCTCGAAGTTAGGGCAGAAGGGCGGGCCACCACAGACACGCACACAGCCTCTAAGAAGGGGAGGAGGGGGGCTCTGCATCGCGGTCAGGCCCAGTTGATGTGATGAGACGCCCAAAAGAGGGAGGGAGGGGCAGGGGGTGCAGAAAAAGAGCCCTCAAAGGGGTACAATTGGAGTCTGAAGAGAAGAGGACTCAGTTTGGGGCAATAGAAAAGTTTTCCCATCAGTGTTGCTGGTGAATGGTGCATATCATTTACAGGGTGCAGCAAGGGTGACTAAGCATGTGCGGGGAAGATGGGGGTGGGGGGGTGGCTAAGCACAGGTTACATGAACCACCATAGATTGGGGCAGGGATGACTGGCTGAGTTAAGGGCACAGTGCCCCCTCACTCCCCCACCACCTCCCTCCCCCTCCTCCCTTCCCCCCAGGCTCAGCAACAGGGGACCTTCAAGGACCAAGGAAATATGGTACGGGACGCCATGTGGGAGGGTAGGCTAATGGATGCTGAGACAGGGCGATAGGCTTTTCCTTTGGGTGTCTCACCTGCAGAACTAGCAGCTGACCTAAAGTGCAGGCATGCATAGGTCAACCGCTTTAGGGCAGCAGACCAGGCTTCAACAAGGTAAGGACAGCAGGAGGGTTATGGCGGGACACAGCAGCGACAGGCAGGGGCTTACAGATCAGGAAGGGGCAGCCAGGGATGTGCAGGGAAAGGCTTGTATGCCCATTAAGCTGAATTGACTAGGTTTTTGGCTTTCCAAGTATGACAGACAAGACAGCGCTAGGATTTTGTTCCAAGTGTTTAATCGTGGTTTCAGACTGGGATATGAGGGCCGATTGGCAGAAAATTTAAAATAAGCCTGTGAACACATAGGTGGTAAGTGACAAGTTGCTCAAAGAAATTCAAGAGGGTACGATGGTGGGACCTTTTGACGAATGGCCCATGAATGACTGATTGGGTCCCTTATTGGAGAGCAGATGTCGGTCACATATTCCCTTGAATGATGTGGCGTTATCCCTGGTGGAAACAGTGGGACAAGGGACACTAATGGCAAAGAGCGACATTAAGGGCATGATTACCAGAGTGCCGATCACTATTCCGTCAGACTCGTGAGGACCACCTCTGCTTTGGCAGTCTAACCACCACATTACGACCCTGGAGGTTAGACCGTCACGGTACCAACGTCTCCTCCGGGATCGAGTATACCGACATACTGACGGTGAGTGCAAGTCACAATCAGCCAGGGCTGAGCTACACACACTTTCAGCTGCTGGGCATAAAGTTTGACAGAAATGGTATTTAGATAAAGATTTACCCAGGGGCTGCTCCATATTGTCTCCCTTGTTTGAATGCTTCATCACCTTCTTGCAATGGCTGTTTATCAGCAGCACAACCATGAATATATGACACATTATTTAGATTACAAATTTTTTGTGGGGAACACCAGTTCCACTAACTGGAAGCGTTTGCTGGTATGTTTCAAGGACATCACGGTGCCTTTGGCGCCAGGAAAGACAGTAGATCCAGATATAGTGATCTTATTTCTGGGAATCAAAATTGATTCCGGATTGATGGAAGCCAGGCTCCCTGAGGCTAAGAAAAGGACTATTCAGTGGCTGCTGGGCAATATGCTGGTAAAAGCGAAAGTCACAGTCAAAGAGGTACAGGTCTTGTTGGGACATTTGAATTTTGCATGCAGGGTGATGAGTGGGTAGGACTTTCTGTAGGAGACTGGGGTTGGTCATTAAATAATTAAATGTAGTTACTTTGACAGATTCAGCCCCTCCTATAGTGTGTACAGTAGAGCTTGTTTTTTAGGTCACTAATCATAGTGAAAGACTTAGTCAAGTTAACTTTGAATTCAAGTTTGTCCATGAACAAATTAAAGGCAAGAATGGGATGTAAATCATTTGTGGTTCTCGCGATGAACACTGCTTCGTCTGCATACAAGAGAATTGGGACAGAGTGTTTCTTAACCTGTGGCATATCTTTCCCCATATTCACAAGATAAATGTTTAGGCCCTCTATATAGAATAAAAACTGATACAGAGCCAGAAAACAGCCTTTCTGTACACCTCATTTGGAGCATGTGGATGGGGAACAATCCTCCTCTACTTCATAATGTATTTTTACTGTTGTAGCACCATACAACAGTCTGAACAGGTCCATCAGTGATACCTCAGTGATTGTTTCCATCATGGGCTACAACTTTGTGGAGTTCACGGTGTCAAATGCAGAGGAGAGATCCATAAAATCATTCTGTAAGGAAATTCCCTTTACATACTTTACCATCAACAGTAACAGATTTAGGAATTTCTCTACTGTTCCCAGGTCGGGGTGGAAACCATATAGAAAATCGAATGAGAAATTATTTAGTTCTGCGCAATCCTCGAGTCTAGAAAAGTTTTACAAAGTGGAATTGAGTAATGGAATGGTTAGTGATCTGATTTTTGTCCCCCTTTTTAAAAATGGGTGCTGTTATCGTCTTAGTCCAAGATTTAGGCTGTCCCACACTAATCAATGCTGGAATGACATTTGTAAGTAATGGTGGCCAGAACAGTATATTGCTTCAATATGTCCATTGATACACCATCGGGTCCTAGGGCTTTTCCTGCTGAGCTCTTATTTATTGCATTTATTTCCTCAGACATCTCAATTGAATTGCTTAACCTAGGATCATCATCATGGTAACTTAAAGTTGATATATTTCATCAGCTAATTAACCAACTACCCCTAATGGCTCAAAATTCTTTGCAAAATGAGAATGAGCTAATCGTGAGTCAACAGAATTAAGACATTCAACCTTAAGAATAACCCCATCTATAAGGAATGGGTGATTTACAGCTCCCCATACCCACCTATTATCACTTAAATATGCAGCTGGTTTTAGGTCTTCCTGAGCTGACCTCCTAATTTCTTGTTTCTGTTGCTGCACAACTGCCTTATATACCTGTCTAGCTTGTCTTACAACCTCATTATTTCATGGAGAGGCTTTTAGGGAAGATTTAAGTGCTCTGGTGCAGACTAGCAAGATGAGTTAAACCTGATGAATAATGGGAGATCTCTCATGAATTTCCTGGATGTAAGCATTTGACACAGATTGACATATCTTGCCAAAAATATCCAAGACAGAAACGGAATTTGCCACCAGCATCAAACAGGTCATTTTCTCTGCTTTATTATCTACAGTTAGATCATTAATGAATTGGTACATTTTTTGTATCCCATTTGATTCTCAGCCCTCTAGCACACTAATTCATGTCCAATTCTTCAAAGGAATTACCCTTTTCTATCATCATTTCAGGATGAATGGCAAATAACGGATTACGATCACTTGGGGAAGAGGGGGAGCAGCACAGACCACTGACACCAGGTTTGTGTGAAAAAGACCGCTTTATTGAAACAGGTGCCCATAAAAAGAAAACCTCAGACGTTGCCACACAAAACTATAGCCTCACTATGAAACTTTACTCATCTATGTTAAGCTACCCTTTCCCTAAAATCTCCCACAATAATTTGATACAATACTAACGTAACTGCGTCATTGCTGCTCAACTGTAACTGTGATCTTTGATCTCCCTAATGCCTTTACTACAACTATTATCCCAAGTAGGGAAGTACCCTCTTTTTGGCATGGTTACCCCCACTTTTTGCCTGCTGTGTTTTGACTGTGTTCACTAGGATGCTGCTAAGCAGGAGCCCAGTGATTGTGCTCTCTCCCTCTAAATTTGGTTGCTTAGGACTTTGCACACCCCACAATTGGCATACTGGTGCACTAATGCAAGTCCCTAGTAAAAGGCACCCAGGAACCAAGGGCATTGGGGCACCCGGTGTTCCCCATGAGCTGCAGCATATATTATGCCACCTATGAGAGCCCATGCAAAATGTGTCTGCAGGCCTGCCATTGCAGCCGGCATTAAAAGGTGCTGGCACCCTTTCACTACAGGTCACAGCATCAGGTCACTGTAAGTCACCCCTATGGTAGGCCCTCCAAGACCAGAGGGGCAGGGTGCAGGCACCCATGTGTGAGGACACCCCTGCATGAGTAGAGGTGCCCCTACAAACTCCAGCTCCATTACACTGGACTTATGTGCGGGGAGGACATTTTACCGGTGAAATGGACACAGGTCACTACCTGGTATCAAACATGTCAGAATCCTACCCCAATACTGTTGCCAGTATTGATTTTATGATTCCATGCACTCGGGTGGCTCCTTAGACTACTACCAGCATTGCTCCTACTAGTCTTCTGGGGTTTTCCACACAGCCCACACTGCTGCCACCCCTCAGATAGGTTTCTGCCCTCCTGCTGCTTGACCAGCTCAGGCAGAGGAAGGCAGAACAAAGGAACTTTTGTGGGAGAGGGAGGTAATACCTTCTCCATTGGAAAGGTGTTACATGGCTTGGGAGAGGTAGCCTCCTCCAGCCACCGGTATGCTTTGAAGGGCACATCTGGTGTCCTGCTTGCATAAACCAGATTGCACCAGTCAAGGGAGCCGCCTGCCACCCCTACTCCTCCCCCCCTTCCCTGCTTTGGCGTGAAACTGCATAACAGGAAAGGGAAGTGAGCACTCCTCACTCCTCCAGGTGGCCACTTTATTCTGCCATCTTGAATCCAAGGTGGGCAGAGGCCCCTGGGAGCATCTGAGTGGCCAGATCAGGCAGATGATGTCACAGCCCCCTCCTGATAGTTGGTCAGGTCATCTGCTAGGTGACCAATTACCTCTTCCTGGACTTTTTAGGATCTCCGTCTTGGGTGTGTCCTCAGATTAAACGTGCAAGATTCTAGCAGGAATCCTCTGCATCGTTTACTTCATCTTCTGGTCACTGGGACTGCAATTGGACCTTCCAGGAACCAAAAATCTGCAATTACAGCGACTTCGCTGCTCTGCAACATTGTTTTTCCAGCTCCTTCCAGCTTCTGCAACATATCCCCAGCTGTGCATCCTCTGAGGGCATCAAGTCTTCAGTCTGCACGGGAAGGAAGAAGGAATCTCCCTCGGAGTGAAGGAATCACTCCCTGCATCCACAGGCACCAACTGCAACAACGACCGACTGCGTGGATCTCCTCTCATCCTGAGCTGCATGGATCTTGCATCACGGGTGGTGGTGATGGTGGTTCAGAGTAGTCCTCTTTGTCCTCTCTGCCAGCTGTCCAATTTGGGTGGAGGTACGCCCTTAACGCCTTTCCACGCAGGACAGTGCCCCTGTGCACCGAGTCTCTTGCAGCTGCCAAGGCTTGTTTGCATCTCCTCCAAGGGATCTTCAGGCGGCATGTAACTCCAGCCCCCAGCACTACTTCCTACGACGCACAGCCCTCTGTGTGGTTCTCCTGCAGCGTGGGATCCTTCTCCAGTTGCACTGCGTGGGCTCTTCTGCAACTCCTGTGTCCCCATCCAGTGGAACTCCTGTGGGTGTTACCTCCGCTTCTGTGGGCTCTGTGTTGCTGAGGGCCCCCTCCGACTTCCCCTGCTGGGTTGAGTCCTCCTGGGCCTTGCTTTTCCTCCGTAGCTCCACTTTTTGCCAACCGCGAAATTTGCCTTTGCCAAAGCTTGTTGGTGGAATTCCTGCACCAACACCCGACTACTGCAATTCTTCTTCCAGTGTGGGACACTGTCTGCATCTCTCATTAACTCTTTACCGACTCCCGGGCTGCAGTGCTGACCTTCTTTACATCAATGTTTACCAGCTCCTGCATCTACAGCTGGGAGGGTAGTAGCTCCTACTCCCCCTGGACCCTTCTGTGACTTCTGGACTTGGTCCCCTTCTTCCACACGGGTCTTTCTTTCCAGGAACCCACAGCTGGTTTCTTGCAGTCTAGTCTGGGTGTTGCATTTTCTTCTTTTCCTTTCTTTTGGGTGGGTTGGGGAAAATCCAGTAACTTACACCTTTTCTCCTGATCACTAGGGGGCACTGTTACTTACCTTGGGGGTTTCCTAGTACCCCCAGTTCCCCTCTACACATTCCACTTACGTAGGTGGGGTCTGTTGTTCACATTCCATTTAGTATATGATTTGGGCTCCCCCTAGGGTCACTGTTGTCTAACTGCATTTGCACTGTTTACTATCACTTTCTATGCCTATTTCTGCGAACTACTGTATATATTTAATGTGTTACTTACTTCCTATTGGAGGGTTGCCTCTCCAGTACTTTTTGGTATTGTGTCACTAAAATAAAGTACCTTTAGTTTTGTAACACTGAGTGTTTTCTTTCATGTGTGTAAGTGCTGTGTGACAACAGTGGTAATGCATGAGTTTTGGATGTCTCCTAGATAAGCCTTGGCTGCTAATCCCCAGCTACCTCTAGAGAGCCTTCCTTCTAGACCCTGACTACAGTACACTAGTAGGGGATACCTAGACCTGGTATAAGGTGTAAGTACCTTAAATACCCACCACACACCAGCACAGCTTCCTACAGAATGCAACCCAAATGGCCTATTTTGACCCAATGTTCCATACTGAGGATCACAGTAGATTCAAGTCTGTTGGGGCTCCTTTCGCAACATAATGGTCATCTGAATGCTCAGAGACAATGTGGCTTATGCCAGTCGAAGCCTATTTGTCACAGAATGTGCCTATTCTCAGCCAGAGAAGGAGAGGTTGTAATGACGCTTGCTAACATTTTTATGTGTTTCTATACGGAAACGTTTCACTTTTGTTACAGCCCACTAAGCCTTACTCAATGTTTTTGGAAACCCGAAAGCTAAGCTGCTCACTCACATTGAGAGGTGGGGTTGCAACTGCACGAGTACGACTATGCAATTGTACACAAGCTTGGTAAAGATCAGAACCCTGCTGATCATTTTTCACAAATGCCACTACACTGTCACAGTGCGACATCCAAAACAGCAGAGTAGTACAGAACTTCATTGTGAGGTCCAGCACGCCAGCAGCACTATCCACTCAACCGATTATTGCTGCTACTAATGCCAGTAACAACACACTTATTCTCAAAGGCATTATTTCAACTCAGTTGTGGAAGAAAAGCACTCGCACTTTTGCTAACGAAGCTGAACTTCAAAAATTTACTGGACTCTTAGAAATGGGGTCTCTAGCTGGCAGTGGGTTGTACCCTGTCCAATTAGGGACCGTCATTCTCGCCAGGATAAGGGAGTCACACAGCTAAGATAACCCCTGCTCACCCCCTTGGTAGCTTGGCACAAGCAGTCAGGCTCATCTCAGAGGCAATGTGTAAAGTATATATATATATATATATATATATATATATATATATATATATATATATATATATATATATATATATATATATACACACACACACACACTAACAGTGAAAACATTACAAAAGTACTCCACACCAGTTTAGAAAAATAACCAACATTTATCTGAATAATACAAGACCAAAAGAAAAACAATCCAACATACACAAGCAACAATACAAATGTTCAAATATTAACTTCAGTATAGCACTTAGAAACAAAGGCTCCAAAGCAGGCTCTCACAATGTCTTGACAGAGTAATTCCCAAGAGTCAGACGCCACTCGCGAGGGAGTGCGGGACAGTCACAAAATTGCATGGACCCCAGGTACAGTACCTTTGAAAATGATTAAACAAAAACAATGAACGGAGTTGGGGAGGTGAGGCGCCACTGGAGCCGGTGCGACGTTGGTTCTTTACTGCTACAGAGGAGGTGATGGGATTGTTCCTTAGGGTTGCGAGGTAGGTGAAGAGGCACCAGTGGCCAGGCATCGGTTCCTTCGATTCGGCGGGGTCGACTATCTGCTCTCAATGGGAAATTATACTTAAAAGATATTTTAAGGCAATACCTATGTTAACCTATGGGAGAGAGAGGCATAGCAATAGTGAAAACCGAATGTAGCAGTATTTCGGTATCAGGACATGTAATAAACACCAGTACATGTCGTACCTTTTAAATAAATTGCACCCTGCCCATGGGGCTGTCTTGGACCTATCTTAGTGGTGGCTTACATGTAGTAAAAGGGAATGTTTGGGCCTTGCAAGTGGGTGCACTTGCCAGGTGGAACTGGTAGTTCACAGTTGCCCACACAGACACTGCACTGGCAGGTCTGAGACATGTTTACAGGGCTACTCAGGCGGGAGGCACAATCAGTGCTGCAGGCCCACTAGTAGCATTTGATTTACAGGTCCTGGGCACACATGGTGCACTATACTAGGGACTTAATAGTAAATCAAGTATGCCAATCATGGACAAACCAATGACCAATACAATTTAGACAGAGAGCATTTGCACTTTAGTACTGGTCAGCAGTGTTAAAGTGCCCAGAGTCCTAAATCTAACACAAACAAGTCAGAAAAATAGGAGGAAAAAAGGAAAAAGTTTGGGGTAACCCTGCAAAAAGAGCCAGGTCCAACAAGGATGAACTGTCCGAGAGGCTCAAGAACCGCTATACCTGAGAGCATAAGACGGCAAGACACTGAACTAGCCCGTAAAGGACATTGTGGCATCGAGGCCACCAAAAGAGCCCTCAAAGACCAAATGTGGTTCCCACACCTCGATGAGCAAGTTGAGAGGGAACTAAAAAAGTGCGATCTTGGCCACTACCTTCCCCGAAGTGACGCATCATTGACAATGTCTAACCTTCCTGCACAGACATGGGAAAAAGTTGCAGTTGACTTCCTTGGGCCCTTAGAAAATGGACATCATCTCATGGTGGCGATTGATGACATTACGCTTCCCTTTTGTAGAGGAGTAATCATCAATAACCCATAACAAGGTCATTGAGCGGCTGGACGACATCTTTGCAGCCTGGGGTATCCCAGCAATTCTCAAATCTGACAATGGTGCACAGTTCATTAGCAAAGAATTCAAGGAATTTCTAATCAGACTAAATGTCAAGCTTCAAAAGAGTACACCTCTGTGGCCCCAAGGCAATGGCGTTGCGGGAAAATTCACTGGTACACTCTAAAGGGTTATTCAACGAGCATCGATAGAGGGCATAAAGTTAAACCAGGTCTTGTGTCAAGCCCTTGGTGCTTATCATTCAACTCCTCACCCCACAACAGGTGGGGGGGGGGGCGGTTTTGTCCTGCCACCTGGCTATTAGGGAGATTCATCAGAACAGAATTGCCCCAGTGGACCTATCTTTGAATGTTGAGAAGGTTCACGTCACAGATACTTCTCTAAAGTGCAAAATGAAAACATATGCAGACTGCCGTCGACAAGCTCAGAAAACTATGTTCGATGAAGATGACTGGATCTTGGGCAAGCAGAAATGAAACCAGAAAACAGTCACTTCATTTGCTGTTGCTCCTCTGAGGTTTGTGATGAACTTTGGACATATGGTGCAGGTGTATCATACCGGAAAGTCCATCACACGGGACTAATCACCCTTTAGGCACCTACCTTGACGCTCCTCAACTCATATGCTGAAGAATAAAGATGCCTGTTACAGAGCACTATGTGTATCGTGTTCATCTGCATGCTCTAAGGCTGAGGAGGGTGCTACAAATAGCATTTGCCATAACAAAGACAAGGAGGTGTGGAAGACCAGGTTTACTAAAGAAAATATGAAGGATAAAATAAAGAAGGGAAATTAAAGTGAGGGATACGACTGACATACATGGAAGTTTACTGCAGAAGAGAAACAAAAATCTAGTAAAACCAATAAATAATATAGGGCACAACGTCACTGGACAACACTGGTAAATTTTCTCCCACATTCAATGCACAAAGGCAGCATGGATTACTAAAATATGACTAGTTGAAGTAGTCTTACACAACATGGTATTAGATATCCCAGCCAGTTAAGACATTTTTAGACACTACCTCGATAACTTTACAAGTAATAGCTTGTAAGAGCCAACAGATTGAACCAAAGGCTCATAGCATCATATAATTTGCTTATGGACTGCCGGACCATAAAGGGTTTCTCACAGGCAGAAAGAACTGGCTCAATGAATGGCAGGAAGAGTTCTGAAACTACAGAGGAAACCTGCACACTTTCATTAGCGAGGTTGGATTTAATCCCAACAGTAGGCTAGCAAAGGGAATTGTAATTCTTCAGCCACATTTTGTACTACTGTAGTAAGTGAGCAGACTTCTTCTGAAGGTGGTTCTGCGGAATAAAGAATATCTTGTTCAGGATATGTTTCAAGGCCACCAGGATTTTCTAGGTCTATGTGAAGGCCAACATTTGTATTGTTAGGAGGGGGCTGATTGCCAGCCTCTAAATCTTCTTCTGTGAGCCCATAATCTCTATTGTGGTTTCCAGGGTATCTGAATCAAATCGGAAAATTCAGATGGATTAACCGCTGAGCCCTAGGGAGGAGCTGAAAATAAAAATTGGTCTCAGTAACATGCATGAACTCTTTCTTTGGGCACTTGGATTATGTTCAATGGATTAAAATGTGGAAGCAATGGCAACTTAAGCTCAGAGGGTGATGTTGGTGACAGCATCAAAAGCACAAAGATTGACAACATAGTAAGTAGGGGTTTCCTTGGAAGGAGGACCATGGTCAAAGCCTCTAAAAAGGTAGAGTGAGGTTGCACTAGGGTCAAAGCACCCAGAAGAGTGAAACTCAGAGACGGAACACCAATGGAGAATGGCTCAGAGGGTAATGGCGCAATCTTGAGAGTATCCACATGGCCTGCCACAAGGCCAGAACCCAAGAAGGGTCGGCAGATGTAATGTTCAACTCCAACTTCTTACTTTTCAGAACCAGAATCTGCCACAATGACAAGTAAAAGGGCAGTGTCAGGAAATGGCACCGAGTATCCCAATATACAAGGGACTATTTCTTCATTTTGTTTGTTTCCTGTGTAAATTTTGTATTTCTAGAGAAAAGATGCCTTAAGGTTTTTTTCCCTGTTCTGTCACTTACCTGGAGGAGGGGAACAAGCTGTGGTTAGCTGTCCTCGTACAGCATATTAAAAAAAAAGTTTGGGCTTCTGTTTCTCTTTGGCTTTCAGGCGCATCAAAGAGATAAATGCCCATGAATCAGGGTTCGATCCAAGAAAAATCACACAGATAAGGACATCTTCAAAACGGTTTAAATAAAAAAACGTTAGGGGGGAGACTTCAGAGCTCAGAAAGAGCCATCGACTCACATCAATGAGGCACAGAACAGAGGAGCTGATGAAAGCGTGCTTGGTGGCACCATATTAACGCTGATGTCATCACATCCAGGGCATCCAAAGCCCCAACTTTAAATACAGGGAGAAGTTCTGCACACAACAGTGCAGTGTACAGGTTGTCAAGATGGGAACAAATTTCACAAGGGCAGCAAAAGGACTGAGACACTTAAGTTCTCACACTGCATACATGTTATTTGCAGGGTGAATCTCATGGCACTTATGATCTCGGGAGTATTGGTCCTCCTCACAGCAACACTCTGGAAATCTCAATAATTTAAGTTCTCTACACACAGGGTAGTCTACCTTCTATCCTCCTTCAGATTCAGCCATTTCCCTCAGGCCTTGGGTTAAAGTGATACCCTCTCAAATGGAGACTGCCGATACTTTTGCCTCATCCCACCTTCCTCCACATGAATGTGCAGAGTTCTTTGAAATAAAAGTAAATACCGGATAAATAAAATGGCGGCTCAATTCCAGCTAACCAACATGATACAAAGTTAGCCCCTATCTGTAGGAGAAATAGCTACTGACAAAATGAATTTTTAATTCAGGTATACTACAGTTCAATGACAACTAGACACTCTCATAGGAGGGTCATAATCCAGATGACGAATTACAAATAAATGTGGTGTTTCTGCATTCTTCTCACCAGGGGAGGCGGACACATGTGGGAGGTGAGGTAGGAAGGCATGTCATTTCTTTATATAGGTTTCATGTTGGCCAAGCACTTCGACATTCATTGTTCAGATGTTGCTCGTCATACATTAGCTCATCTGCTGGAATATGGCTGGTTCAGGAGCAGTGAGCAGTAAAAGGTCCTCCCTGTTCCTTTCACTGGATGCATTAGTCTTTACAAAAATTAGTCTTTACAAACAATTCTGCATGATAATGGACTTCAATGAATTCTGCAATCTTATTTTCTCCCCCAACACTAAAGTCTGATGTCTCTGAAAGGCCAGCCTGACTTTGGTTACATCTAAAGTGCACAGTATGAGGTGTTAGTCAAAGAGACAATTTTGACAGGGGATCCAGCTGTTTAAAGTGCTTTGGCTAGTTAGAAAAGAGCTATTTAATGCCACGTGCTGCATGGCCTTCAAACCATAATGACTTCAAGTTATCCCTCACCACCTTGGTACTGTGCCGTCTATTTACCCTTATTTGATGACTTGGTTTAATTCATATGTTTTTATCTAAGAGAGTGCTTGAAAAGGATACGTTGAGTGTTGTTCAAAGTTTCTCTAATGATAATTGACTTCTGTACATTATTCAATCTTATTTCTCCTTGGAGTCGTGGTGTGGTGCGGTGCGGTGCATTCTGGCAGCTAATCTGATTCCCCCAATGGCCCAGACGTTAATGCAATGAGAAACACAGGGCCTGTGAGGTGGGACCAAAGTCGGTGGGTGCCATATTGAGATAGAGAACACAGAAGGTACAGCCATTCGCAGATCAAGATGGCCACACCTTAAGTATCTCCACCTGGCATTGTGGTCACTGGGACATCTTCTCCCTCCCAAGAAACTGCAGGATGCTTCATTCTGTCCAAGAGGCAAAGGAACAAATGCAGCGCTTTCTTTCATTGTATCATCTCAGGCAGCATGGATAAATAGCGTGAGTAGCATAGATAAATGTACAATAAAGCCACACCCCTTCCCTGGAAACACTACAGAAGGCCTGGTAGCCTAACAGCATGCAGTTTAGAACTATGTCACCAGTGTGGAGTTATCCTTAAGCAGACCCCGGTTAGCAGTGCTGACAAATGGAGGCTGAGACCACGCTCTCCATCTTCCTCTAAGGTACCTGAGAGACACCAGCAGCTCTGCTGTGGCCTGGCAACATTTCTAATTATCACGGAGGCGGCAAGAGCAGGCACGAGAGATAGCAGCTAGTGGAGTATGTGTGCATGTAGGAGGCTGGCCTGGATTTTTAGTGGGTACCTTGGGTACTTACACCAGGTCCAGTTATCCCTTGTTAGTGAATGTAGTAGTTTTCTAGCAGCTTAGGCTGATAGTGTTAGCTATAGCAGAGCAGCTTAGGTTAAACTAGGAGACATGCAAAGCTCCTGCAATACCACTTATAGTTACACAGTACTTATACACAAGTAAGGACAATCCTCAAGTGTTACCAAAAATAAGGGTATTTATTTGGGGGTGACAGTACCAAAAATATCTTAGAGACAATACTCCTTCTGGAGGTCAGTAGTATACACAATATATACACTAGACACCAAAATTAGACAAGTAAATCAGTCATAGAACAATGTAGGAAATCCTATAGAATGCAAAGGGAGAAAAAAGGTCTAGGGGCAACACAAACCATATACTAAGAAAGTGGAATGTGAATCACGAATCCCCCCCTAGACAAGTGTAGTGTGTGCAGAATCGCTGGGAGAGTAAGAATACAGTAAAGGTAAGTAAATTACCCCACCCCAGATCCCAGAAAAGCAGGAGTAAAGTACTGCAAGTTTCCTTAGGACACACTACACCTCGTTTTGGGGATTTTGCAGCAACCAACCAAGTCTGCAAAGAACAACTGCTGGATTATTGGACATGAATACCTGGAAAGGAAGGGGACCAAGTCCAGAAGTCGAAAGAAGTTCCAGTAAGGACAGGAACCCCTGCCAACCCAGAGGTGGGTGCAAAAGAAGAGTCCCAGGTTAGTCGAAGACTGCAGAAATGCACCCTAGGTAGATGCCAGCGGGTTCCTGCACGATGCAAAAGAGGCCACACGGCGTGAAGATCTTTCAGAACAGATTTCGTGTCGGAACTCACCAACAAGCCTTTGCTACGACAAAAGTGTGTTTTGCATCAAAATGGTGCTGGATGGGCCCAGGAGGGACCAGGGGGGCTCAACTCTGTGTGAGGAGGAAGAGGGGGCTCTCAGCACTTTAGAGAGCCCTCAGGATGCCAGCCAGCTCCCCCAGGAGTCACAGGATCCGGGTTCAAAGAGGTGCAAAACGCGGTTGAAAAAGCACAACAAAAGAAGGTCCCACGCCACCGGAGAACAACTCAGCGAGCTGAGCGTAGCAGGATGGAGTGCTGGGGTCCTGGGCCAGGTTTTCAAAGAGTGCACAGAGGCCTCCGGAGGCAAAGAAGACACAGTACACAGGGGTACCGTCGTTCTCGGGGAAGGCAAGGTCTTACCTCCTCCAAATTGCATCAGCAGGACCTAAGGAGAGTCTAGGTCGATGATGTCCACCATCTGTGTCCTTAGGAGCACGCTCGTCATTGTGAGAGGAGTCCCAGGGTACCAGTCGTAGTCTTGGAAGGTGCATGCTTGGAGCAGGGGAGTGACTGTCACTCAACAGGAGATTTCTTTGGTTCTCCTGGTGCAGGATGAAGACAGGGAGTCCCCAGAGCGTGCACACCATGGAAACTGTTGCAGATGCTGACTTGGAGCTGAGGTTGCTGAAGAAAAGTGTCTCTTGTAGACACTTTGTTGCAGTTACAGCATTTCTTGGAACAGGCTGCGGTTGATCAGAGGTCAGAAGAGTCAAGTTTTTGCAGAGGATTCCTGAAGGAAACTTGCAAGCAGAATCTGAAGAGAACCCACAGGAGAGACCCTAACTAGCCCTGAGAGGGGGATTGGCTACCTTATCAGGTATGGACCTATCAGGAGGGATCTTTGACATCACATGCTGGCCCTTGCCACCCAAAGCCCTCCAGAGTGCCCCTACACCTTGCAAAGCAAGACGGCTGAAGTCTGAGACACACTGGAGGAGCTCTGGGCACCACTCCTGGGGTGGTTATGGACAGGGGAATGGTCACTCCCCTTTCCTTTGTCCAGTTTCCTACCAGAGCTGGGGAGAAGGGGTCCCTGAACCGGTGTAGACTAGTTTATGCCAGGAGGGCACTATCTTTGCCCTTCAAAGCATTTCCAGAGGCTGGGGGAGGCTACCCCTCCCCAGCCTGTAACACATATTTCCAAAATGAGAGGGTGTAACATCCTGCTCTCAGGGAAATGCTTTGTTCTGCCTTCCTGGGTCTAGGCTGCCCAGACCCCAGGAGGGCAGAACCCTGTCTGTGAGGTGGCAGCAGCTGTAGCTGCAGTGCAAACCTCAGACAGCTGGTTTGGCAGTACTGGGGGTCGATGGTAGAGCCCACAGGATGCATGGAATTGGCTCCCCAATACCAAATTTGGAATGGGGGGACAATTCCATGATCTTAGACATGTCACATGGCCATATTCTGCGTAACCATTGTGAAGCTACATATGGATATTGACCTATATGTAGTGCACGTGTGTAATGGTGTCCTCGCACTCACAAAGTCGGGGAAATGGCCCTGAACTATGTGGGGGCACCTTTGCTAGTACAAGGGTGCCCTCACACTTAGTAACTTTGCACCTAACCTTCAGCAAGTGAAGGTTGGACCTATAGGAGAAAATGGCTGTGAAATAGTGTGTGCACTATTTCACACAGGCTGCAATGGAAGTCCTGTGTAAGGGTTTGTCTGAGCTCCTTATGGGTGGCAAAAGAAATGCTGCAGCCCATATGGATCTCCTGGAACCCCAATGCCCTGGGTACCTAGGTACCATATACTAGGGACTTATAAGGGGGTCCAGTATGCCAATTGAAATTGGTAAATGAAGTCACTGGCCTACAGTGACGCATTTAAAAGCAGAGAGAGCATAAGCACTGAGGTTCTGGTTAGCAGTGCCTCAGTGACACAGTTAGGCACTACAAAGGCATACAAATTAGGCCATAAATTATGAGCACTGGGGTCCTGACCAGCAGGATCCCAGTGAGACCGGCAAAAACATACTGACATACATGTGAAAAATAGGGGTTACATGCCAAGGAAGATGGTACTTTCCTACAGTGCACTAGAAATAGAAGACACTACTGTCACTGCTTGAAGAAAGAAAAAAAAAAAAAAATGAACTGGAGGCAACACACCACCCAATTCTAGGACAGATGCTGAAGCAAACTGCTGTACAAAGCACTAGAATGACAGATGCCCAGTTACGTTGTGTTGCACATTGCTTCCTGCAATTTGGCCATAGAAGTTAAATTCATGCAGTAAGGGTCACAAGCCTTGTTCTGCATGCAGGGCATACATTGTAGTGCCAGGCAATAGTGAGCAATTTCATCTTGACAGAAGAAATACAGAGTGTGTATGGCATAGAAGACTGACCAGGCAAGGTGCACACAGCCTAGATCTCGGACACCCAGTATCTGTCCATGGGAAACTGCCTCCGAGCAACAGCAGTCTTCTGGACACACCCTGCAGATGGGACCACCTCCAAGCACTGTGGTCACTTAATCAGAACACCAGGGAGGAGCACATCAGAACTCAAGAGTTGTTCTATGATCATATTGTGAGCACCCACTACCCCCATATACTCTTAACCGTTGATGGTTTTGGGGGACGTTCACTGTGATCTTGTATTTTAATAACTGAATGGCACATGTGGAGGAGGAGAGACTACTTGTTTTCCTGGCTGCATGCTTTGTCTGCATGCTCGCGGTCTGCTTCCCTACATTTAGGTAAGGCCAAGTACAGGGGGACGGGGGTGGTTTGGCTTGATGACCGTTAATGCATTCTTT
Source organism: Pleurodeles waltl (assembly GCF_031143425.1). Taxonomy (NCBI): domain Eukaryota; kingdom Metazoa; phylum Chordata; class Amphibia; order Caudata; family Salamandridae; genus Pleurodeles; species Pleurodeles waltl. The sequence goes on from NC_090448.1 coordinate 457,724,678, forward strand.
TGAAGGCGCTTCGCCTTACATACTCCTGCCACAACACAGTCACTGGGGTACAACTAGATGAGTGGAAGGAAAAGACTCCCTGGAACACACTCAATGTCATCAATAGAGCTTGATAAGTCTGTGATACACTCCTCAATGAAGCACAGTCATTTCCCACCCGTCCTTCACTCCAACTACTACTGTTCATTCAGTGACTGCACGCTCCTTGGGGGTTAAGTATTGAAATCCATGCACTGAATTGCTCTGGGCCACAAGGCTTCTTCAAAGTTATTATATCAACCACGTTTGTCAGTAGACCTATGGGGTGGAAAGCAGCATAACCACCAACTTCAGAAAAAAAAAGAAAAAAACAGAAATGACTCTTAAAAGCATTATGAAAGAGATCCTTGCTGTTGGTGCTGTGCGCTCGTTTGATTCCACTAAAGTTGGCTTCATTGGAGATCTAATCTATGTAGTCCTACTTGCTTCTTTACACAGATATTTTGATTCCCCTGACAGAAAACTATAGGACTTTTGACTGCCAGGTGAACTCTCAGCTAAATTGGGGTTTTAATAGCTTACAGGTAAGACGCAGTCATAGACTTGGCAAACCTTTTGTGAAGAAACAATATTCTTTTCTATGGGGTTCCAGGGGAGGCAGAAAAGGGAGGCATGCTTGCAGGCCTGATGGGCTCTAAATTCCAGCTCCCTAATCTCCAATTTCCTGCAACTCTTGAGCTTCAAAGGCCTCATTTAATTAGATCTCAGAATCGGAGGGAAATAAACAAACCAAGCACTACTGTTGCACACCTGATGTATGCCGGCGCACCCAGCATCACCCAGGCTAAGAAAAACCATGAAGATCCTTTCTTCTGTGACTGCCACCAAATCTATGTGGCTGCAAACTGTTCACATGAAACGGCAGTCACATGTTACTTGCACTGTGTCCTGGACTGTAACAATAAAACATCAAATTGTGCCTCCTGGATCCCAGGGTCATGAAGGAAAAAAACTCAGTTTTCATAGCCTGATGGCCTGTCCAACTACCTGGACTCTGTCAGCCCAATGCCAAAGGGATTCAGATGGATCAAAGACCACATCCAGTAAGGAAGTGGGGTGCAACAGGTACACACCCATCAAACTGAGGCCACAGCCCATACCATGGGCATTCTGAATGAGGAAGCCTTATTAAGTGGCGGAATCTTATTCCCCTTTGAAGGATTACTGATAAGTGATGTTATTTTCTACCCAGCTGGAACCAGGGACTCTCAGATATACTGACCGGCTGCAAAGGGGCTAGGAACACTGAGCCAGATAAAAAGAAAATCTGTCTCTTCTATGCAACTGGGCCATGTTGCTGCCATTATGTGAGATCTCAAACTATGTACACATACCATACTGATCAACTGCTCCTTCATTCTGCTGCTTTGCTCTCTCCTCCTTGGTGAGCATCCTTCTTTATACTAGAACCCTCAGGGGAAGGGATCCTCTTCCATTGGAAATTTCCTGGGGCTCTACATGGCAGACCCCGAACACCAGGGCTATGTGGTACATGTCCTAATATTGATTTCTTAGCTGTTAAAATGAAGTTGCAATCCTCATGCTTTGAATCTATTTCACCCCATTTGCATAGGTCTCTTTTGAGTCGTCTCCCAATATGCATACTCTTCCACCATAAAACCTGGGAGTTTTCTGGTGTGTTAGAGAAGAGGTATGGCCTCAGTTCAAATGGTCAATGGCTAATCCATAGCAACGCCATGTACTAAGCAGTTTTTATTTGCCTATCAAGACGCACAACACACACCGAGCCCCTGGGCACCAATACCATTTAAGGCCAATTTCTCCCTTATGCAGCACCGGTGGAGTCTCCTCTATACTATTATTGATCATAGCAGACTATTCCATCCCATCTCTCATCTGCCTGCTGATTGACTGTTGAATGTACCTTCCTTCAATTCAAAAGCAACACCCCTGCCCCCCCTCTCCAAGAATATCTCAGCACAATAACCACTAGGTCTCTCATCGCAACATTAAAACATATAATTAAATGGCAGACAATAGGTCAGAAGAACAAGAGCTCTTGTAGGCTAGAATAAAGCACTTAAAAAAACAAAAGACAGAACTTAAGAGCCAGCACAAAGATCTTAAAATTCACTCCCACATGGGGTCTCCCCTTATTAATGAAGTGACATTGCCCCGCCTTACCCTCTCTGAAAAGCAGGAATTAGAAGAACCCATAACGATGGAGGAAATTAAACCTGCAATCTCAGCAATGGCCACTGCAACTCCTGAAGTGACTCAGAAGGTATTCATCGGGTGGCAAGCGGTGCTCCGCTCCACCGGATAGTGGCCTAAGCTCACCCAACAAACACCCTCATGGCATGGTGCCTGGCTAGGCGAAGTGTCCACCTTGGAAGGATTTAGTAGATGGGATGCCATCGGCATTAGACTCCTGGGAGATGTCTGGAGGGGTTAGTGTATTAGCAACACAAAAGGATGATGGACGGAGTGCTGACAATGCAAACACTCACCCCAGTCACAGATCTGGGTTTAATCCATCGTTTTTTTGCTGCCCATGCCATTCCAGTTTGGACTCAGCCATATGCAAATCAGTCTTGACCCTGTTCCCCATGGGAACAGTCCAGCCCGAACTGCCAGGCCAGGTCTTCCCTGGACTGGAAACAAGCATCCTGGGACCGGTTTCGGGGTTTCAACAAAATTGTTAATCAAAAAAATTAACTCGCAGTGAAACAGTGTGAGAATTAAAGGGGTGTCTCTGGGAGATTAATTTAATAACATCCAGGACTTTGGGAGAGATCTCCTGCACTTGTTCTGCTGAATATACAACGTACCACCACAGAAACATTACTGCACATGCAGGGTCAATATGAGTGATATGCTCACGGAGGTCCCTCCTAAAATCTAAAAAAAAAGGAATGAGTATGCAGAAAAGAAGGCAGAACTACATTTAGTTTTCAAGGCCATAAAGCACAGCAACACTGGGACTTCTCAGTGATTTCTCTCTGTGAGAGATTTAACTTCCACCCAGTGACTGATTTCTGAGAGAGCTATAAATTCCCTACAAGTAGGGACATCAGACACCCATTTCTGCCCCATTTTTCAGGATAATGCAAACCAGTGGCACTACATGTACAGTTGGAGATAAAAGACTTGCTGGGTATGAGTGCAGATGAGGAGGATCCCAAACGTCCCACAACCCTCCAGTGCAACAGCCCCTTCCAGCCCATTTGGCAGATGGTAAAGGTTGGCAAGAGACTGAACAGGCTTTGTGCTTCGACCAAGGCACAGGCAAGAATAGACATGCTGCAGTAAGTGAGGTTGATCAGATTAGCCAAAGATGACAACGTGAAACCCTCTGCTAAGGAGAAGGCTCAGGACCCACAAGAGGACCTGTACAGAAACAGTGATGGTATATTGAGGGGCAGCAGAGGGGTTCAAAGTGTGTGACCATAAAGTTTGGGAGGGTCAGTCAGACTAAAGACAAGAAAGCCAAAAGCCCTACAAGGTGAAAGTGAGGTCTCCACTCTTGGGGGGGGGGGGGGGGGGGGGGGCAGGGGGGGTTGGGTTATTAAGTCAGGGGGTGCAGAGCTTCTATCTAAGGCAGGAGAGGAACAATTTAATTACCTTCAGTAACACCTTTGCTGGTAGAAACTAACTGCAGATTCAGCACCTTTTGAATGTTCTCTCAGCGTCAGACATGATCTGGAAAACTTTCAGCAGCACCCCTGAATGCAGACCTATAGGTGGTGGTGCACAGCTCAGCAGCAGCATTGTTCCCCTCAGAAAGTGACACATGGTGTTGCATGCAGACATCACCCAGGCATGCTGACATCAGTTGGTTTTTGAGCTGTCCGCACCCAGACTCGGAACATATTGTGTGACGCCCACCTAGCAGTAGTCCAGAACATGCCCTCGGCGTACCAAAGCAATGTTAGAAGCCTTGGCTCTAATGGAAAAAGCCCACAAGCCCTCTAGGGGCTGTTTATTTGCCAATGCGCAGCAGATTTTAATACAGAGTATGATCCAGCAATAGGCGGTCCTTTTCTGCACTGTATTGCCCTTCTTCGCTCCAGTGAATCCAATAAAAAGCTGATAGTCTACATGGTATTCTCTATTACGATTAACGTAAAACTAAGGGCTCTTTTTGGATTTAATCAATGGGGTGAGATAGAGAGAGCAACGTCAGAAGAGTGACATTTTGCTACATGTGAGAAGAAGTCTCCACTTTCAGAAGAAAGTCTACTCGGGTCCTCAATCAGTTTGTCTTGTTAGAACATGCTATTTGGCTAACTGACAGAAAGGGCCTGCCATGCTGATGTTATGACAAATCAGACTTTTGAGGTAAACAGTCAGAGGACAGCTGAACATAGGTTCCTTGTGTGTACTCTCTTTGAACCCAACAACCAAATTCAGGACCTACTAGGGCATAATGAATGGATAAGAAGTGGACATTATGTTCCAAACTTTCCAGAAACTGAATTACAGGTGATTGAATTAAAGAATGCTGATCTGGCAACCTCAAAAAAATCTAAAAGAGCTGACAGGAACCCTTCAACTGTGCCCAAGCAAAGACGTGCTAGGCTAGGGACAATGCAAAATGCAACACTTACAAAAGCTTAGCCTGAGGACAGTCAATCTGGCAAGTGCTTCACCAAGCCACCAACCTGTCCCAACAATAGGCACACACAGATTTAGTCAAGGGCTGACTGTCAAGATCGAAGGTAGTCAAAATTACCCTTCTCAGTCTTCAAGCATGGAGGTGGAGATTGCACATACTCAATCCCGGTCCCTTCTGCTGAAATAGGATATCCTCCCAAAGGGGCAGCCTGATCGGTGGACAGATGCTCATGCCCAGAAGTTCTGGATACCACACTCTTGTTTATCCGGTTCTACCCATTCTTGATCTTCTTCGGAACTCAGGGCAGGAGTGTTATTGGTGGAAAGGCAGACAGGAGTCTCAAGTTCCACTCTGGGCAGAGGAGTCTCCGACCAAGAAATGCTCTGAAAACACCAATGCGCAAAAGTGCTGACACTGCATGTTCTTGGCAGTGGTGAAAAGATCAAGTCACGGTTCTCTCCATTTGCGAAAGACACCCTGTGCCACCTTCGGGTGTAACTGCTATTCCTGTTCAACTACTTACAGACAGCTGAGTTCATCTGCTCTGGCATTTAGAGATCCCACCAGGTTGTTCAATACCAGGAAAATCCCCTGGTGTTCCAGCCACTTCCAGAGGCCCAGAGCCATGACCTTGCCCTGTTTGTTGCAGTACCACATGAAGGTGGTTTTATTTGAACACCTGCACCTTTTTCCCCTTTGATTGATGGTAGAAAGGCCTTCAACACCAAGACTGATGTGGAGCCAGGCAAACGCCAGAGACCAGATGCCCCTGATCTCTACTTCTCTCAAGTGGTCACTCCAATCCTTAAGCACTGCCATTAGTCAACACTGTCGGCTCTAGCTGGGGTAGGGAGAGGGGTCTGCTGCTGACCAAATTGTGGTCCAGCTGCCACAACTGCAGATCTTTTATGGTCTCCTTTGAAATTTGACCCAGGTCCCTGAACTGGACAAGGCTCAAAAACTGTACGCCAGCACAGAAGCTATGCCAAAAATACAGAGGGAACTAAGTAATATGTGACTGGTAAATGTGTGGAGGCAACTACATCCGGGGATCATGGACTTCCAGTATTCATAGTTCCACACATGTCCAGTGTACTTATATCAGATGTCAGTCACCAATTGGGCCCACACTGAAATTACCTGGTCAAATTTCTTGGGCAACCACAATGAATATATGCCTAGCCATAAGACCACTCTGGAAAAGAAACAGAAGTATTCTTTAAGCCAGCCTGGTGCATCACCCTCAACCCGTACATAATTTGAGATTCTTTCCAGGCTATGATAAGAGGAAGAGTAATTGGCCTAGAAATGGGCAAGACCGGAGAGGTCGAAAAGCAGAGCTCCAGGTGTTGTAAAGCAGTGACAAGTAGAACCCAATGAAGAAAACGCAATGCAGGTTGGCAAGGATTAGAGGCCAGTTTAGAGCTCACAGACCCAACAGAACACAAATTGCACTACTAGTAAAAGAAAGGGACATAAGTGGATGCTCAGAAGCACGAGGACATCTCCACAAAGACGCACTAGTAACAATAACATTGCCAAAGGCACACAAGGTTGCTGGAGACGTTTACCCCATGGCCCATCACGTACCCCTAGTGTACAATATAAACGCAGCAGATGCCGCAGTTGAAGCTCACCTTCTGGAAAGGACAAGCCACCCTAACTCTTGGACTTGGCAAAGATAAAGCAAGGCTGTGCGCTCAGAGATCCCATAGCAGAAAAGATCTAGAATCCTTCCTGGAGGTGAACTGAGGATGTACTGGAGCGTAATCTGTATATGACTGAGACGCGCGGGTTCTATCTTCCTCTGCTGGAGGCACAGAGTAGAAGGCTCTCCCTTTATAAAGCACCTGTAAGCTCCGCCCGCTGAGCCACACCCCGTCCACCCTCGAAGTAGGTAAAGGAATTCCCGCCTTTTACCAGGATGATGGATGGATGACTAAGTATTTTTTACCCATGATTCTAATTATGTATTATATGTGCATATGTGTGTTGTATTCATATGTGTGTGTGTATAAATATATATATATATGTGTATGTATGTGTATATGTTGTTTCTGTGCCTGGCATGTTTGTGGATCTTTGCATGGCTCCTGGTTTTTTGGGTTGTTATACTAGATATCTATGAATTTCTGCTCTCTTTTATCACACTTATCTACTCATCACTCTTATGTCATGTCTCTATCAAACTATCCTCCATTCTCACTCGGACTCATCCCAAATCCCTTCGACCACTTTAATCTCCTAAACATCTCTGCCTAAGCTCTTCCCTCCACCTCCACATCTAACTCACCAAACCTCACTGTACCTCTGTGACCTCCCACACAACCCTACTAAATTCTCCTGCATTCATCTCACCCTCCTACTATGCTCTCCCTAACCCTTCCACATCCTCTTTCCCCTCCGCTCCCCCTTTTATTCATCTCAAGCCTTTGGATTGAGTAAATGAAGGATAAACTCCCAATTAACACTTCTAGATTTCTTTCCTCCTCCACCCCTCCATTACTCCAGTCAATCTAACTAACAAACTCTCATATCCGCAACTCAAATTAACTCATAATACTACTAAAACTGTACTCCTTATTAAATTATACTAATCCATCACTAATTCTTTTGGGTACCGGAGTAGCGTGCTACTCATCGAAAAGCGCTTCGACGCCTCGTCAGGGGTAGTAAGCGCTATATAAATACGATTACAATACAATACAATATTGGCTTGGAGGCTGTTTTCGGAGTACCAAAACCTAAAATGTCACGATACTACAACCCTACAGAAATAGGTCACCAGGGAATGGGACACGCAGGAAGAGTTCAGGATTTTCTTCAAAACCCCTCACACCTTTGCAGGTTGCAACATACAATCTTCAAAAAGATAAATGACTCATTTGAAGAGTCAATTAGTCTAATAGAAATCCAAAAGGTGGAAAAATCTCCTCAAATGGGAAAAACACCAGGACCAAATGGCTTTCCGATGTCATCCAACAAAAACCTTCATGCTGCAGTTTGGGAAACCACTGGAGACTTTGATCAACTCATTCACACACACACACACACACACACACACACACACACACACACACACACACACACCTCAGCAGTAGCCCCAACTATGAGAGAGGCAGACAGTACCACGATAATCAACCCAGAAACCCTAAGGATTATTGCGGCTAATACAGAGCCATTGAACACCTGAACACTGGCAGGCAGCTGAAGTCTAGGCTAAAAGACTTTAGGACTTCAGGCCTGACAAACCCAGATCAGGAGGGTTTAAACAAACACTGGCAGAGAAGTGACAATAACAGACATTTTGCAAACCTGGCAGAAAGAGGCTTTCAGCACTCCTGCTTTCTCTGAATTCAGAAAAGGCATTTGATCGCATTAGCTGGGACTTACTCAAAGCTACCCTGGGCAGACTAAGCATTGGGAAGCGAATGAAGCACTATTCTGGCAGGCTACAGCGCTCTCTGGGCAGCTGTTAAGGAGAGTTGCCAGAGGGCCCAAGTCTTACCTTCAGAGTAGACCAAGCTAAAGGTACCCATTCTGCCACTTATCTGCGATGGCCATGAAGCTTCTGGCAATCAGATTCAGGGTTTGCTGTGAATTCAAGGGCATCCCCTTTAAAGGAGGAGGACACAAATTTGGTCACTTCACATAAGACATTCTGCAGATGCTATCCAATGCGGTATCCTCCTTCCCGCTGTTTCTGAATGAACTGTAACACTCTGAAGCAGTCTCAGTCTTCAAACTCAATGACAGTTAAGTCATTTTGAAAAAATCAGCCCCTTCGAAGGCAGAGAAGAACCTAAAGGTGAAGAGAGGGAAAAAAAGCCTTTTCCCTGGAGAAAAAAAATCCTCCAATACCTGGGGTTACATATCACTTCGAGGCTCAACAGCTAGAGAGCAGTCAATTTGACGCTATTAAGGAAGCAAATTTATGCTCCTGAGAAGGTGAAATCTCCTCTAAAAATTGTAGCATGAATGTATTAAAAATTAAAATACGTTCTAAAGGTCCTCTATGAGTTTCACTCACTTTTGGTGATTTCTCGGTCACAGGGCTTTTTATTTCTACAAGACCACCTTATGGAATGACTCCTTGGAGGTGGGTGAAACGGTCCCTCAAAAATCTTGACACTGAGAAAGAAGAGGTTTGACAGTGTCCTGGTCACTTCAGTGCTATAGGGCAGCCCACCACCATATTCACAAAATGGATGCTCAGAGGATGTGAAAAAAGGGCTCTTTATGGACAGGGCAGTTGTCAATTTCTCACTGCGGGACTTGGCCTAGGTGGGATCAGTAGAACAACCTCAGAATGTGCACTTGGCAACTATAGTGAGAACAGTCCATGAAGTATGGGACTCCAAACTGTAAGCAAAGTGAAGGCAAACAAACCTTTCCATTATCAAACACAAAAGTACACACCTAACCAGACTTCACATCTGACATGAGCGGCAAGCACTTTCATTGAGAAGAGTGCAGAACACTGACTTTTCTATTACAGCTGTACTAAACCTTTCATTCAGTGTAAGTCCGAGTTTTATGTCTAGGAGACAGTCTCCAATACTACTCGCTACAACACTGGAACCTCAACCATACTAACACACTGGCAGGGTCTAGATTATTTATATACTTTGCAAACTCCATCTTTGTCTGAACATGCCCCATAGGTCTGGTCTTGTGATAGCCAATAAAGCATTCAAATACCTTAAACTAAGCCACACAATGATTCACTGTTAGCTTGTCATTGTTAATAAAGCAGTTCCATGATCTTCCTCTATATTTGTGCAACCCTTGGGTGAGGATCGATTTTCACTGTTCTCCCTTCTCACCAGAGTGCTTTCTTCAGTCTGGGTGCCTGGCACTTCTGGTTGTTGGGCACTTGCCGAGCACTTGAGGCAGCTTGAGTCATGAGGCCTCCTCCTTCTGGAAGTCACACTCCAGCAGGCTATTCTACAGTTCATCTAGGAGAACCCACCAGGAAACTCATTAGGGCCCCCCTGCAGCAGCTCAGTCCTTCTACTCTCCCCTAAGAGTGAAGGGAGGCCATCACCACACATCCTGGCGAAACAAGTCCCAGTATGTCAAATGAAGTGAGAAGTCCTTGAACCGGTGCTTGCAGTGGGTGTCTGGTATCTTCTCGTTCAGCTAGGCATTCCTCCTGTGTCGGTTCCCACAGATCCAGTCTGTTTTCAAATGTCTTCCCTTTATGCAGGGGTTTTTAAGCGGGAGGTGTAAATTTCAAGAAGTCAGGCACATCTGCCCAATCCTATGGTCACACATCTCCAACCCTGCCACAATCCTCCTGCACAGCATTTTAGGAATTTCAAAGCTGGCACTGTTGAAAGACCTCTGACGAGAACCTAGGCCCAGCCACCTACCATTTCAGTCTGGTTTCTTCCGTCCATACCTGCATAGGGCACCCCTCTTGTGACTGTCTCCTGAGGTATGGTTACTCATCTGGGGTTCACCTTCCCAGGCCAGGTGCAGTGTGAAAAGTAATTGGCAGATGTAAATTATGCCCTCAGTTGCCCACCTAACAGGAGCAGACCTAATTACAGCTAACATTCCTACTGTGTCAGGAGGTCTCTGATCCTCCAGCTGGCTAGCGTGGTATTTAGTTTGCCCTGCAGGGTGTTTCAAAACCTAAATCTAATTAGGAGCAGTGTCAGAAAAAATGATAACTATGAAAGAGTTAAAAGGAGTGCAGATTTGGAAACCTATGACAGTCCTGCATGTGTATCCTAATTTAACATAATATTGGTGTGTAAGCAGACTCTAGGTCTACCTATGAGGAAACAATAGTTTGGTGTATATTTTGCTCATAGTGTAAAAACCAGAGGAACATACTAAACACTATTAACGTGCACTCATATGATAAGGTCTGCAGAGAGCAGCACCAATCAATGAAGTATCCCTTCTGCTACCAATGCACAAATGCAGAGCTAGATGGTAGTTTCATGCTCATGTGTGAACATATTCACATGCACCTAGTCAAGAGCCTCTTACCTTAGCTGTGTAGCAGCTGACCTTATTTTAAAGGCCGACAGTGAGGGTAAGCACTCCCAATTCATTATATCAGACATTATAGCAAGTGAGACTCACTCACGTCATAAGTCCATAAACCAGGAAGTCCAAAAAAGCTAAATAATCCAGGGGAATTAAATAGGGTCGTGGCCACTTCTTGCAGCAGCCAAACAAAATAAGGCACAAGAAGTCTTATCCATCAATGTTAATGTTTTATAAACAGGTTCTTGGAATGTCTTCAATGATTCCACCATAAATGCCTCTATGGATTCAAGTTACTTCCTGGCCAAACAACTTTCTCGCTTAATTGTTGTAAACGTTGTTGGGGAATTCACCTGACCATCTTGACCAGCCCTTGCTGGAATTAAGATCACAATACTGAGATCAGTTTGCTATGCTCAGCTTCCCTATTGGATGCCCCTGTTAACAATGAAAGCCATACTACAGGCGGTGTTTGCTCTATTTTAACCCCCTTTACTATAAAGCTGTTACTGCCCTATACCAGGTCATTGTGATGCCCTTTCCCTTTTATCTAAACCCCTGGATAGATCTACTATATCTACGTATATTGACGTAAAAGGTTGTTTTTTCCTTTGATTCAGATTATTTGCTTTCCACACAAAGTAAGCTGTCGATCTAGAGATACATCAAAACATATGATTGCTATTAAAACTTCATTGAAAAGGTCTACAACAGAGACCTCATTGAGAAGCTATAATCACACCTGGTACACTTTTGAATTAAGGCAGGCAAAAACAATATTTTTATGCCTTTGAATAGCGGTCCTAGAAATTACACTCTTGAAATAAAAGTACTCCTGCAAAGAAATAACCATATATAAAAGCAGTTTATCAAGAACTGCAGAGATGTATATTATGCTGGAAAAATTATTCTTTCCCTACTCAATCAGCTATGATCTCCATTACAAAGGAAGTTAACAAGCCTATTCACGTTATATGCACTTGTCTCACAAATTAGAAATAGAAAAGTGTTATGATCAGGCTTAGCGCGCGCTGCTGCGTGCCGAACCCGGACTGCCTCGGTCGCGTGTCTCGAGCGAGGCAGTACGGCAGTTGGAGGTGAGATTAAGCCAGAGATGAGACGCGATTTCTGCGCTCTTCGTGGGTTATTTATTTAATAATAAAGACGACACAAAACGCTACCTCGGTGTCTCTGGACGTGATTATAACAGGATTAAAGTGGCGACGAGGATGGGATACGAACCCAAGCGTGCAAAGCTGAGCTACCGCAAGGTGATGAAGAAGAACTAGATGAATATTTGATGACTACAAAAAAATTGTCCACAAGATTTGATGTTTCACCTAGTCTTGTAGTTTTGTGGCACAAATTTTGCAAGCGTCCGCAGTTTCAAAGCGAGGATCTTGATGCATATGTCAGTGCTCTAAGACAACTGGCTTCAAAGTGTGAATTTCGGGATTTTCAAGACCAACTCATAAGGGACCAGTTCATTGGTCATTGTTCAAATAAACATATTCAGCAGAAATTACTCACCATGGGAAATCCAACGTTGGATGAAGCTATCAAAGTAGCCAAGAGTGTGGAGATTGCCCAGATCTCTTTGATGGAACTTTCTTCTAGCTGTGAAGGGTTCGGATCCTCTTCATGTCAGCGTGGTTACAAAAAGGGGTGTGACAAAGAATACTGATATGAAGAAGAGTGACAATGTTTTTTTAGATCTTCGAACATTTGTTTTAGATGTGGAAACATGCCTCATTTCAAAGATGGCAAGTCTTGTCCTGCAAAGAACGTTGTGTGTAGAAAATGTGGAAAAGTCTGTCACTTTGCTAGAGTGTCAATCCACTAGTAATAAGCAAGCTAATGTCACGTCCATAGGGGAAGAAGAAGAAGAAAATAGAGAAGAATCTTTTGTAAAATCCTTCCAAGACATGATTGTTGTGGTCACAGATAAAGTATTAGGGGTCAAGGAACATAATCAATGCATAGATCCCATGGTGGATATTTGGGTTGGTGATAAGAGGCTTCGCTTATTGGTGGACTCTGGGGCACACATTACTATGATTTCATCAGAGCTGTTTCATAACACTTCGGGTGACAGAAAGTTGTTCCCTCCTGATAGGTCTCCGGTCTCGTATGAAGGCAGGAAAATTGAGTTAGAAGGTTACATAGAAGACATTTTGGTGTTCAAGGGTCGCAAGATTTTTGGTAAAATATATGTGGCTTACAAGGGTTTTAACATTTTGGGGTGGTATCATCAGGGTTTGTTTGGCATGGTGCTGAAACCTGGAACAAAAGAGCAGATTTTGGTGGTGGAGTGTGCAGATTCCAAGACACAGTTTGAGGATGAGTTTCCTGGTATTTTTGCCCAGGGTGTGGGGAAGATTACAGGATTCAAACATAGAATAAAGGTTAAGGATAGGGCCATTCCTGTAAGACAAAGTCAGGTCAGTACCATTTAGTTTAAGAGAAGATCTTAAATCTGAATTGGACAAGCTTCAACAGAATGGGGTAATTGAGCCAATTGAGTCCAGTTTGTGACTTTCTCCTTTGGTAGTTGCCCGTAAACGTAATGGTGACCTGCGTTTATGTGTGGATCTCAGGAGTCTCAATAAGGAAATATGGGTAGACTCATATCCCTTACCCAAGATCAGTGACCTACTTGAAGGGCTCAGGGGCTCAGTATGGTTTTCAAAGATGGATCTGGCGTCTGCTTATCACCAGGTTGAACTGGATGAGGATTCGCGCCATTACACTGCTTTCAATTCACCCTTTGGCACTTTCCAGTTTTGCAGGATGCCAGTTGGGTTGGCTTCTGCGGCATCAGCGTTCCAACGCATCATGCACAAACTTTTGGGGGGTATCCAAGGTATTTTGATCTTTCAGGATGATGTATTGATTCACACAAGGGGTTTAGAAGATCACAATGAGAAAATTAGATCAGTGTTTAATATTTTTCAGTCCTTTGGAGTCTGTGTGAAGAAAGAAAAGTGTGAGTTTTATAAACAAAAAATAGAATTTGTGGGCCATTGTGTGTCTGGGGAAGGTATTACACCTCGTCCTAGGTTAGTAAAGGCGATTGTAGATTCCCCTAACCCTAAAGATGAGTTACGATCTTTTGTTGGCATGTGTGAATACTATTCAAAGTTCATTTCCAACTATGCTAGCAAAATGAAAGTTTTGTCCAATATGCTCAAAAGCAAAGTTCCGTTTAAATGGGACAGTGAGTGTCAAACCATTTTCGAAGGTGTTAAGCAGGAGTTGGTAAACGCCAGGCCACTGAGTCCTTACGACCCCAGCCAACTGTGTACGATTACGGTGGATGCTAGTAGGTATGGGTTGGGGGCGGTGTTGTCGCAAGGTCTTGGGAAAGAAGAGAAAATTATAAGTTTGCTTCTAGAGTTTTACGTGATCCTGAATTGAATTATTCAGTGATTGAAAAAGAGTTGCTAGCATGCTATTGGGCTAGTGAAAAATTTAGGAGTTATGTATGGGGCAGAAAATATGTAATTCAAACAGATCATAAACCGTTGGTTTACATTTTAAATGGTGATAAAATTAACTATACGACTCCTCGTATCGCACGCCTCACCACAAAATTGTTACAGTATGACTTTCAGGTCAAGTATATTCCGGGGAAAGACAATTTCACAGCAGGTTTTCTTTCTCGTCTACCTATATGTGAAGAGAGTAATCTGAATTTGGAAGATGTGGAAGACTGTTTCATAGCTACAATTGATGCTGATCAGTCCAAGGTGTGCACTGAGACTGTGTGGAGGGAGGCTGAAAGCAGTGATGAGGTGTTGTCCATTGTTAAGCAGCATATAATCAATGGTTGGCCTAAGGAAAGAAATGTGAATCCTTAAGTTCAGCCATATGTCAAGGTGGGTGATGAATTGTCAATTGAAAGTGGAATCATTTTGAGGAATGATAAATGTGTTCCCCCATGTGAGATTCGTACAAGGTTGGTGGACCATGCTCATGAGGGTCATCTTGGTGCCACTATGACTAAGAGACGTATTAGAGCTCACTATTGGTGGCCATCTATGGACAAGGATGTAGAAGGAGTGGTTGGTGGGTGTGTGGTGTGTAATGGTGCAGAAAAAGGGTTGAGGATTGCAAAACCTCCATTACAACCCATATTGTTACCGGACAAGGCTTGGATCAAAGTTGGGGTCGATATGGTTGGACCTTTCAATTTTCTCCCCATCCAGATGCGTTTTGCTTTTGTGTTAATGGACTATTACAGTAAGTGGCCAGAAGTGCGTTTTTTTTTGCAAAGCCTACTGCGGGTAGTGCGATTCAGTTTCTCAAAGAGATTTTTTGGAGGGAAGGTTTTCCGGAATCCTTGATTTCGGATAATGGTGTACAGTTTGTGGGTCATGACATGGAAATGTTTCTGAGAGAATCTGGTGTGAAACATCTGAAAAGTTCTCTATACCATCCTCAAACCAATGGTTTAGTAGAGAGAATGAATAGGGTGGTTGTGGAGTATGTCAAATGGGCTAAAGCGAGTAAACTGGATGTGGAAGAAGCAGTGAATTCAATGTTGTGGTTCTATCGCACCACTCCACATTCTGTGACAAAAAATTCTCCTTTTGAACTGCTCAAAGGAAGACGTAGCACCTCAAGACTGTTTCCAGCGTGGTTAGCCAGAGCTGTCTCTGGTAAAATTCCTGATTCGGTGGACAAGGACGGGGTGTTGGGTGAAGTAAAAAAAAAAAATCTAGAAAAGGTGAAAGCTAGGTATGACCTGAAGAATTCTACAAAAAAACTCTCATTCCAACCTGGAGATCTGGTGCGTGTCAAGTTACAGACATTTGTGAAGAAAGGGGAAGCCTGCTATGGTTCTCCTGTGAGGGTAAAGAAAGTATGTGGTAATGCCATCATGGTTGAGGGTGGCCAATGGTGGAATATGGGGAAGGTTGTTAAAGTTAAGGATGTTGGGCACTGTGGAGTGGGTGGAAGTGACACCTCTGGGTCAGAGGGTATTCATCAAGAACGCAGGGTGTTAGACAATCATTTGTTAGGACCCGACACCTTGAGGAGGTCTGTCCGTGAGAAACGGGTTCCGATCAAACTCAGGGAACATCATAGTATTTAGCAAGTATGTTTTAAGTTTTTTGTATTTCATGGTCACGCTGATCTGATTGTAAAATGTTATGTAATGCATAGATTATTCAATGCTTTTATGTTATTCCTTCTTATGTATGTAAGTTGTTCTTTTTGTTCAAAAAAAAAAAAAAAAGGAGATAATATGTTATGATCAGGTTCGGCGCGCGCTGCTGCGTGCCGAACCCGGACTGCCTCGGTCGCGTCGTGTGGCTCGAGCGAGGCAGTACGGCAGTTGGAGGTGAGATTAAGCCAGAGATGAGACGCGATTTCTGCGCTCTTCGTGGGTTATTTATTTAATAATAAAGACGACACAAAACGCTACCTCGGTGTCTCCGGACGAGATTATAACAAAAAGATTCTCAGATTTCATTATGGATGAGGTAGCAAGAATGCCCGCTTTCAAATTCAATATTCAGTAAATCTGTATTATTACCACCAACAGAGCGAATTAGACCAAACCAAGCCACATAATTTCCCATTTTCAACCCCTAAGTAAGAAGGATTTATTCAGCTGATCTGAAGCTTCCACCCATGTGTTTGCCCGAAGACATCCTTGCAGCTACAATATATAACAGATTATCATTGTATGAAGGCAATTGTGTGAAAAACATTAATACCTTGTTAATCGAGGAAAGGTGAAGCACTTGGCAGTCCCATTAGAGGTATCAAATACTGTAACACTATGAAACAACACAATAAAAGAAATCCATCTGCTCATCACTTCCAGCCTTAGAAAACACGTGGTACTGCACTCATACAAGGTGCCTCTTAGTGCAATAGGTGAGTCTCTTGTGACAAACTGACAACCTTAGCTGTCTGCAGCAGCAAAGCATTTTCCTTTACATCCAGTATTTTAAGCATAGCAAGAATGCAATATCAGGACCGAAGGCTAGATTCTCAATTAATTTTCTTTGTTTTACTGTTCATAGCCCCCAAAAATATCAACAACATCAACATTATTATTAGCAGTAGGACCATATTTCGCATGAGTCATTGCAATAAGAATTCAAATGTCCACCAATCAGAGGTCCCGTGGTCCACATAAGACAATCCACAATAAAAAAAAAAAGCATATCTTCGCTGCTCTGCAGCCAAATAAGTACTTTGAATTGTAGTTCAGAGCTAGACTGCTTGTTTATTTGATGTGCCTTGAATGTCTCAAAAATGACTAAGTGCTGCAAAATGTTTGTTTAAAGCAGAGACTTGTGCCAGGTTTTAAACCTAAGGAGAAGTACTGTTCAATGGGAAATTATTACACAGTGCAGCACACTGAGGATTAAATGTGTGTAATTATTTCCCACTGAACAGGCACTATACACACAACTGCAGTACTGCTGAAGGGTGACCCGATCGAGTGCCAACATAGTGCAATAACTGCACCTGTGAAACAAACAGATGAGCATGTGTGGACAGAGGGAGTGGAGATATTCACCACGTCATCATCATCATCACTTTCGAAACCACTGAGCATTTTATGTTCTTTTGTCCAGCCTATGGGATTCCGCGATCAAAATGGATTTGCAGTACTTGCAGGGCTATGGGATTTAAGAACTGTTCCTTCGCTCTACGGGTTCTAAAAAGCCACAATTCAGCCGATGTAATTCTTTCAGTAAGCAAGTATTTAGCAACAGCTTGGCGTATACGATGTCACCTCCAAAAAGCAACCTAAGGTTTCACTTTTCTTATAGATAAGTTCTAGAGTCTTATGTGTAATTCAAGTTTATTATTGTTTTAATGTTTTTAAACTAACTTATAGATGTGTATTTATTTATTTATGTACTATTATCTCTGTTTTTACGTTGCTTTTAAAGCCAATTGATCGAATAAAGTTGATGATGATGATGATTCAGCACGTCATTCTTGGAGATGACAAGAGGAAAGAACACCAATACAGGGAGCAGGTGTACGGCGTGGCCAGTGTGGTGTATCTTGTTAGGAGAGGTCTCAGACTCCGCATCTACAACTCCATGCCTGCATCTGGAAGCTCAAGTAGAGTCAAATAAGAAGGGGGGAGAACAATAGCTAATCAAGCACAACAACATTTTTACAGACATTAAGGAGACTTTAGAGTGTGCAGCTAGGCAGACTTTCAGGTCAGCCCATTATATCCAAGGGCACAAAGCAGTCCATTGCTCAAAGAGCAGGTATATCCAGCTTTTTCAAACAAGGCCATTCTTTTATCAAGGCATACAAAATTGAACTACATTTCCCACTGCTAGTATAAGCAATAAGTGCTTGTGGGCAGTATGGTACCACCACCCAGGAGGACATGAGAGGTGGCACAAGATGGGCAGATACTATTCCCTTTGAAAGATAAATCTGTAGATGCAATAGAGGAGTAATTTAGGAAGGTAGTCTCTAATGCTCTAGAGCATCTGGACAGGAAAATCTTGATCCTGGCCGCTATGTACAGTTTGGAAGAGGACGACTCAGGTGAGAAACCTTGTCTGAGCAGATCTGATAGCCGGAAGGCAGTCCCAAATGTCCCAGGACAGAGGACAGCCCAGTAGTGGGGTGGGGTGGGGTGGGGTGGGGGGGGGGGGGGGGGGGGGGGGGGGGGATGTCCGGCTCAAAGAACTGGATGGTATGCTAGATCCAAAAGATATCTTTCATCCAGAGTGAGTCAGTGTAATGGGTCTCAGCAGTATATGTAACCCACTAAGAGGGCTCTAAATAGGGAAAGTGGCATCAACTCCATAAGTCGATGGAAAAGCTGGATCAAGGGGATTACACTGATTGTATGCCTGGCTGACATTCTATTGAATCCTGATTTCATAATCAATGCACAGAAATCCAAATTTCATCCTACACAGACTATTGTCTTTCTAGGATTCATAAAAGACTCAGCACAGCAAACTCTAACACTAAACAAAAAAAAGATGATGCTCATCCAGAAGCAGCTGAGGAAAACCTTGTTGAAGGATCAGAACTTTTCAAGGCATCTGGATAAGTCCATACAGGCAATTTTCTCAAGTCAGATCTACTTCCAGGCACTGCGTAGGCTTCTTGCTTAAGGTAAGGTCTCGCATACACTGAAGATGTGAAACAAGAAGCCAGAATGAAACGTCAGTGGATAGATCATAGGGTAGCCTTTAACTGCAGAGCCTCATTTGGATCTATACCAAATGTATTAATTGTCAGATCTGACACCTTTGGCATTGTTCTTACCCCTTCCTCCCCCCTGTTTGCCTTCCCTCCTTCGGTTTTCTTAATTTGCTTTTGTTGGCCTTAGGACTCTAAGACCCAGTGCTATAGTGCCTGTGCTCAGAACTCCAAATATAGTATAATTTGCTTACACCCATTTGGCCTATTTAATTTACTTATTTGTAAAGTAGTAACTTGGGTAGAGTCTGTAAATTAAAAGCTACTATTGGGCCTAAAGCATTCATTTTGACATCCACTTAAGTAACCATTTGAAACACACATCAGGCCTCCCACTGCGGTTTGTGTGCAGTTCAAACTGTCATTTCGACATAAAAAATAACCCTTTTTCCAGGCTTCAAACCTTCCTTTTGTAATACATACAAGTCACCCTTAATGTAGGCTCTAAAGAGCCTATTGTGCAGGGAGCAATTTATTTAAGAAGTTGTACATGTATCTTTACATTTTACATGTGCTGGTATTGAAAAACTCTTATCTTCGTTTTTCACTACTGCAAAGCCCAACTCTCCCATAAGGTAACATTGGATTACCATATTACATTTACTAACTGGTAACATTTGATTTAGAGCACATAGGAATGTCAAGTATGGTCTCAAATAAATTGTAATTTAACACACTCATCAATAGTAAACTGGATTTTAAATAAAGTTTCTGAAAATGCCACTTTTAGAAAGTTGGCATTTTCATGTCCTAACAGCCTGTACCCTGTGTCCCATGTTTAATGGTAGTAGGCATTTGGCCTTTGTGTATTTCTCCAAGACAGTGATACAAAGGGGGGCTAGGAGCCAGGTCATCTTGTTAGGATGGAAGAGGTGGGGCTGTCACCTACCATACTTGCACTTCAAAGGGGCTGTCTCAGCACACTTATAAAGGACTTCACACTAGTCTATTGTCTCCTCAGTGCCAGGGCAGAGGATGGAGAGAAATTCAAGAACCAGATGGGCAGTGATGTTTCAAAGTTTCTCCAATTTCAAAGCTGCCGCCAGGTAGAAGCACTGGATCTTCAGACCAACTCTCCAGATCCCTTCTGGACCTGTGGAAGATTAAGAAGGACTGCTCTGCTGCTGGAATGACTGCTCTGCTGCAAAAAGGGTTGCCATGCTGCTCTGCTGCCTGAGAAAGGAAGGCTGGTTCTGCTCCTTATATCCAGGGCCACCAGAGTGACCCCAAGAGCTAGCTGACTGGCCTCTTGGTCTGAGCTACAGGTACATGTAATAAGCTCCAGAGACATGTAATCCATCTACCCAGACTCAAATGGACCTGCCTGTGCCATGTGGCTCGTCTTTACAAGAGTGAGTCCTGATACCTATGGCTGTCCTCAGAGTGTACTACTCCTGGCCCAACTGTGGTTTACCACTGAACCTACGCAGCTCGACACACCACAACACCTTTCACGGCAGCACCTCGCAGCTACTGATAACCAGCATCACTGGAACAGACAGTGCAACTCAATCTGATGCAGGATCTCACACTGCAGCACTTCGCAGCCCACGACTGGTGGCCTTACTGGAACTGATGCACAGAGACTCATCTAAACACAGGACCTCACATCTCAGTAAAAGTACAACCAGGCACACTGTCCTGTACCCAGCCTGTGCTGCATCATAGTCGGCTTGAACTTGTGACTTTGGTCCGATGCGACCAGATAAAAAAAGTTGGCCATTTGCACTTTTTGGAGCTACTTTTACCTAAAACTTCGACATTGTATATCTCCAGTTAGGTTGACTGGATTTTTGTTGCTCTGATATTTTGTTCATTAAAATTTCCTCCATTTTTCTAGATTGGTGTGGGATTTTTTCTTGTGTTTGCTTTCATTTTATTACTGTTTCAGTTCCACATAAATACTTTACACATTGCCAGTAAGTTAAGCCTGACTGCTTTTGTGCCAGCTACCAGAGGGTTAAGCACATGCCACGGCGCCCCCCCCCAAAAAAAAGCCCTCCACTTCTGGCCACACACAACAACCAAAAACCCATCTTCTCATAATAACAGAATTGGATGCCAGTCTGTTGGGAGAGGGAGCCCCCTGCAGGAATACTACCACTGGTGGGCCATGGGCAGAACAGGGAAAGGAGTTGCATATAACTGCTGAGAATTACTAACAAGATCACCAGCAGTGACAACAAAGTCTGGTGCTTCATTTTACTGAAGATGGACAATGCATTGGCAGAATGACACATAAATAACCTCGAGGGGACAACGTCAAGGCTAATGGTGGATCTGGCCAAAGAATTCTAGCACTTTTACCTGAATAAGAAAATATCAGTCATGGAGGAATATTTTGCTGGGGAATGTCAAACGGATAGGGGATTGTAACTCCAGACACCTGAAGGACTGCAGTGCAAGGAAACTAGGTCCATAGGTGTTTATAAAGATAATGAGCAAAGTGGTCCATGCCAGATAGATCTGTTTGCTTTTCAACCATCAAGTTCATAACTTTTTCTGCTGGAGACGAGACCCCCAAGGCAGGATCAACCGATGATTTCATACAAGTATGGAGAGAGAGAGCACTTAATATGTGTTCCTGCCATTCTCAATGATCACATGGCTTACAACACAGGTAAAGAGACAAAAGGTTGCAAGGGTGTTGGTGACTCCCTCTTTGGAGGTAACAAATGTGGTTTCCAGTTCTTCTGAAACTTTCTATGGATTCTCCAACCCTAGTTCCCCAGAAACCATGTATTCTGAATGATGCTCACAGCACTTTCAATAAGTTGGTGATGGGTGGAACCCTTCAACGATGGCCTGGAAGATACAGAGAATGCTGGGATGTCCCTGGACTTTTGGAATGGGCTTCAAGTCTCACCAGGAGTGCTTAGTCAGAGTCCATGGATAAATGGTGTGGTTCAGCTTGGAAAAAATTGTCCTGCTGCTGTTTGGACCGGAATTTAAATTGCAAGAGGGTGGAAGTAGTTCATAAAGTCAAGTTTTTATCAGAGTAAGTGGACTAAGAATTAGCTTATCACACAATTAATACATGCAGATCAGCAGCTCTTGCCGGTCACCTACCCTCTAATGAAGTGCCTACAGGGTAACACCCACTTGTTAGTAGACTGCTTACATGGGTAAGAATATCAGTACCTTCAGAGGGAAACTTTTCACATTTAAGGGATGTTAATGCAGTTTTAAGATTACTAGTCTTGGCAAAACAACGAATTCTTGATCAGCTAAGAATTATCAGGCAAGTTAGCAATGCTTTTGTTCCTTAGCTCTTGAAAAAAGGTGTCAGATATCAGGGCTCTTGATGTCTCTTCCAGGATCTTTACTTCAACAGAGTTACTTTCATGGTATTCAGGATCAACAAGTCTCACACCAGGGTTGTTGAGTAGCCAAGCCTTCCATATAATCTAAAGTTGTTAGTGCCAAGATGCATCGCGACATAAGAAGCAACGACTGAAGACATCATGCCTGCTGAGACCAGTCAATTGTTAACTGAAGTTGAGTAGCCCTATAAGCGATTTTCATGTCCGACTATAGTAACATGGGTTTGCTTTATCATGAGTGAAGCAAGTATTGACACTTCCACATTTAAGGGGTATTTATGGCGGTCATGGCGCCCAAAGCTTTTGCATTGAAATGATGCCTGGAATATAATGTAAAAGTGGCAAACTGACCATCTGACTACTTCCAAAACGTTTTATTTTAAACCAGTAATGGGGGTGGCATCATCCGTGGTTAGTAAGTTTTCAACTTTCATAATCTGAGCATGAGGTCGTAACAGAAAGCAAAATGTCCTAGCTGTTGTCAAGAAAAGTTTTGACTAGGGGTGGGCAAAATATTCCATTCCGCCGGTAGAATTTCTGGGCAAAATCTGCCAATTGCCTTGACCAGATTTTTTTTTCTGGTGTGAACACTAAAACGGTAAGTTGGTGAGCGCGACTGAGATATGGCATCCTCCTAGCGCAATCTTCGTTCACTAGGGGAACATCCTGGGAGGTTATCTAACGTGGGTTGTCACGACCAATGGAGGTCTGAAGGCTGCTGCACAAGTAGAAAATCTTCTTGAGCAGAAGCAAAATCCACTTGAGTAGCTGCACCCACTGGTGCACCACATGGTGCCACTGGTGCTGATTTGTTTGTGTTTTTTAAGAGCGGAACACGCTTCCAGCGCTAAATCATAGCCTGAGCAGCGAAACATGCCTATTTCCGTCAGTTGGCAGAACTCCGCAGAGCGTGCTTTTTTGTAACTCTGCAGAATCAAATTCTGCAAGTATCGCTCAACCCTACTTTCAACTCTAGTAAAGATACAAAGGTGAGAATTATCCCACCCATGGAATATAGTTATTAGTAACCCACCCTAAATACACCAGATTGGGTGCTGCAAAAGGTACAAGTGTGATTAAGATGTCTATGCTGGGATGCGATTATTATGTTGAGTGATGTTCACTCTTCAAGTACTCGTTATTAGAGTTTGAGATGAACTCTTTATTGGATAGTAAAATAAACAGACACAGGATTACTAAAAGATAGGAAAGATAGGTGATGACGATTTGTACAGGAAGAAAGGTGTTCTTTTTCATTCCGGATTGTCAAATGTGGAATATAGGAGATCTGATTGGTGAATATTGGATTTCTTGTTGCAAGGAATTATGAGACATGCATTCCTATTGCTGATAATATTGTTGCTGTTTCGAAGGGAATACATGCATAATCATGCCTCCCCGTGCTTAAAAGAATTTAATCTTTCCTTCACAATAGACAGGAAACATTCTGCAACAATTTCAGCACAGCAAATACAGAAGCTTGTGTTGGGTGGAAACTACCCACTGAAGACGAACAGAGGTAAGCTAATGTCAAAAATTAAAACAAACTAGTAAAAAGAAAATAAAAGCAAGCCCAAAAAGGGACATACTTTCCTGAAAATAAAAGAAAATTAAGGCGACGCATCATTTATGTTTGCTGACAGTCGAAAAATGTTGTTTTCAAAAGTTAGTTTTAAACTGTTTGCCCGAAGAAACAAATATAGCATTGATAAAAGACTATTCTACGGCCTAATGAACAAACTTTTCCAAAAGACATGCATAAGTTTAAGGTGTTCACGATTCTCCAATTTTTATTGATTTAAGGACTGTCTGTCTGGGTCTTGAAATTAAAATATGTGGAGAAATAGGAAATATGTAAAATGGTGGTATTTCTATTTGACTTACAACTCGCGGAGCCTTAGAAAAAAGAGCAACATAAGGTGACAAACACAAAAGAAAGCCACCTGGTTGGTTACATAAAATTTATATATTTACGGAATTAGACTGTCGCTTCCTTATGAAACCGAAAACTAACTGTGAAACCTGGCTATCGCGAATAAACAGCGCTTGTCTTAAATTCGGATAAAAGAGAGTGGTGCACTTGATAAAAATTCTCCTAATACTGCAAAAATCCAACTATGTCTGCGCGCAGAACACTAAAGGAGAGAGTGAAAATAAAATAGCCCCTAGACAGCCAAGTTGGCCTTTTCATGGGCACGGTCGCTAAAAAACTAACTCAGACTGACAGCATAGCCATGAGGCTGAGCACACAAAACGCGAGGCGTACTATATGAAAACCAGCCCTGGGGTTGGATGAAGTTAAGAAAATCCAAATTTACACTTTTGTGAACTTAAAACCTCCAAATTATCTGACTGGAAACGCCTGGCTACATAGTTATACATTTTTATATTGCGTATCCCTTTTGACTTGATTTTTAAATCTCTGAGCATTAAACGCAGTCCTACCACAGTTTCTGCTCTTCCGAGCTGGATGTTATTTATATAACTGTCATTGCGGCATTCTTCAAACACATTGTCTCCGTTAGCACGTGCAACGAGGCAAACTATGTTTTTTCAAAACCAGTCCAATTTATTGGTAGAACATTTACCTTACTTTTGTTTACACAGGAAATTTTATTGCACTTTAGCTGATAGTTTAATCATTGCACCATACATACAGTCATAATAGGCTACTGGCGCTACAGCAAATCTTGCTAATGCAAATTACCAGCTAGGTGCTTGCTTCAAGCTTGAGTACTAAGTCGCTGCGCGGACCACTTAAAGTACTGAATTCAGCACTGCCTTTTTCATTGCACAACACAATCTACTGGTCAAGCACTTTATAGGCGTCTCTCATGCTGGGGGGAGGGGTGGATGTAAAAAAAGTTGCATTTATCATATTAATTCCCATAGGACATTTGAACGAGCCTACAGCCCGAATCACTGGGCGGAATTACACCAAATTTGGCAGAAAGCTAGCTGTCGGTACCCAGAATGTGATTTTGCTTATTTGGTGAAAATCCGTTCAGTAGTTTTGGAGATATTAAAGGAAAAATAAATGTGTATATCTCTGGCTGCGATGACCAAAGGCAAATGTACTGTCTGCCAACACTTCAAAGCAGGAAGTGTTGGCAGCCATAGTAAAAAAAAAAAATGTATTTACAAAAAAAAAAAAAAAAAAAAAAAAATAAGGGGCCAAGGTAGAATCACCCTGACCCCTGAGCTCTGGTGCAGCCCGGGCACCACCAACCACCTGTGGCAGATTGAAAAAATAGAAAGGGGGACTGTTTTGGACCCCCAGGTCCCGGGGACCACACCCTTTCCAGGACTATTTTCGTTATTCTCCCTTAAGGAGCCACTGTTGGCCCTGCGGACCGCCGCCCCCCACCCCAGGACACGCTCCTGCCATTGTCCAGGGTGCCAACCCCCGGGACATAGCTGTTTGCTGTGGCTTGGCTGCATCTTTACCACCAAGTCTCAGCAACACTCTGCTCTGATGAAGGAAGAGTTATCAACCAGCTCTCCCTTCGTGGGAGTGGATGTTTCCTCTGTGTGCCTGCCGATATGCGGGCAGGCACACAGAGGAAACTGCTAAGCAGCCCCACTCTCCCACAAAAATGTAAATATTTATGCTGGGCCCCGGGGCCAATATCGGCTAAAGGGGAAGGGGGGAGAACATGAGGGGTTGGGTTATTAAAGGGGATGGCGCAGGCCAGGCCCTGCCACACACAGCCAAATTACTATGTTACAAAAACAATATGGAAATTCACTGAAAAAAAACAAACGTTACATACAGATGTATATGTACATGTACATATATCACCCCTACAACTGGCCTACAGAGTCCTAAGGCAGGGTGCAGCATATCAAAAAGTAGAATGTGTTTTACATGTTCCATCAGTAAAACTTGCAATTGTCATTGTTACTATGAGTGTGGATAGTAACCCTACTGGCAAGTGTAGGGTTACACGCAGACAACTCAGCTGAGCGAACTTCTGAATGGGACTATTAACATTGGCACTTCAAGATATCAAACTACTCATTACATTAAACCTTTTAGAAAACTGCTACTCTCTTGCTCAAGTTTCTAAGTGGCCATTTGCAGATAGTGGCCATGAGCCAGCCTTCTGCCTACCTGAGGAAACGTGAACTCCTCCCAGGACAGATAACATTGGAACCCTGCCTCTGAAGCTTTTTAACCCATTAAATACTTTTTAAACCAGCCCGCCTACAAACGCAATATATCATTAGGTCCGCAAGATCCTTCTGGTTGCAGGGATATATAGGGTTTGTATGTTCTACAATATCCCAAGGTACCCAGAGCCACCCAGTGAGCTTCACCGTAGAATGTTTTTTCACTGTTGTCGGACTACAGACAAACTCATTGCCAAATATGTAGATTACAAAAATGGGCATCAAGAAAATGTATGCATTTCTGAAATGGGCACAATATATGAAGTTTAGGACTAGTGGTTATTTGTACGTCTCTGAATTTGTGGGTACCCGTACTAGCATACGATTTAGAGGGTAATTTTCAAAATGCTTTCTTTCTTGCACACTGGCTCACATTTGGAAGGCACAAATGCAGCAAAGTTCAATTGATTATGCTATTCTATGATCCCACCTGTCTTCTATAAAAATAGTACCTCACTTGTGTGGGTAGACCTAGTGCTCGCGGCAGGAAACAAGCCAAAACAACATTGACGCATCACACTTTTCCACTGAAAACACATTTTTTATTCTTTTTTTTTTGCAAAGTGGGTAGCTGTGGATTATGGACCCTACCTCAGTTGGCATCTAGGGCGACCTAGCAAACCTGTAAATGTTTTTTTTTAAAACTAGACAACTAGGGGAATCCAATGAGGGATGAATTGCAGGACTCTCACCAGAATCCCTTGCAATCCTCAAACCTGGACTAAACAAAAACAAGAAAAAAAAAAAACACACTTTCCTCATATTTATGTGTTGTAAAGTTCTGAAATCTATGTGGAGCCACAAACTTCCTTACACCTAGCATTTCCCCCAAGTCTCCCAATAACGATGGTAGATCACTTCTGAGAGTAGGCCTAGTGCCTTTGGGAGGAAAGGACCTAAAATGCAACATGGACAAAATGTTTTCATATAACTCGTTTCCACAAAAAACTGGCCTCTGTTTTTTTGTAAGGTGAGTAGCTTTTTGGGCTCTAAACTCAGCCGGCACCTAGGGATACCTAGCAAACCTGCTCATATTTGAAAACTAGATAACCAGGGGGGAGTATATGAGTGCTTGACTTTCACTAGGTAATTTTACCCAGAAGCTCTTGCAAATGCATCACACTTTGTTTAAAAAAAAAAAAAAAAACATTTTCCTCACATTTTGCAGGGAGCCCCATAATTCCTACCACCTTGAGTTCCCACTTGTCCCCTGATAAGAACGCCACCCCATCCCACTTCTGTGGGTGGGCCACAAGATCACAACACAGAAATTGAGAGATAAGCTATTGGGGCAGATGCCGGATTTGGTAGTTGCTGTGGTGCCACCCATGCATACCTACAAATCACAGGCATTTTTGAAAAATAGACAACCAGGAGAGTCCAGGGTGGTCTACCTTGCATGGATCCCATAAGATTTGCTTACATAGAATGCTCTGCAAATCTCAAACTATGCTTGAAATCACACATTTGCCTTACCTTTCTTGTGACAAAAACTTCTGAAATTCAGAGCCAGACTCCCAGTGAACTGGCTTTGATCCATTTCTGTCACTGGCACTAGTCCTAGCCACATGCGTGGCTCAGTGTTTTTAACTGCATAAGTGTCGTAGGATTTTTGTGGATTCCCGCGGAGGTAGTGCAGGTGTCACCAATTGGATGACACCCACACTTAGAAAGTTAAATCAGAAATTTTCCAAAATAATCTATCCTATTTCCTCTGTCATATCGACAAACTGATGTTTTATTTCAAGACAAACCAGCATTGTTTGAGGAATTTTCCTCAAACTAGTGAATTGATTTAAACCCAACTAGTGAAAGCACACTGAAAAAAAATCTACTTTCATGCCAAGTATGGCATCAAACGGTTCAGCGTATTTGGCTGTGGGTACGAGCAAAGTTTCTTATGGGACTAAAATGGGGGAACTTTTTTCTACCCCCTTCGCTAACTTTTTATGAGAGGAAGGTGAGATTGTTTTTTCCTCTGCTATATTTTTACCTACATTGGCATATCCATGTCTGGACAGTTTTCATGACTTTCTGTCAAGAGACCCCAGTCTCAACCCACCGAATAACGATGACTTAACTCTCCTGACGTCTGTGAAGTAGTTTCCAAAATAAATGCCTTGTATCATAACTAAACATCAGAATGGTAACGTATTGCTGAATCTTAAAGTGCCAGCCCCTTAGCAATAGGAGGCAAAATCACTAATTTGTGAAGCAAAGGGTAACTTGAACAGTTGGGTTAGGGAGAGACAAATGTTATCCAACTCTGACCTTACAGACAAGGCACAGCAAAACACAGTAGCACCGTCAGCATTTGCTGGAATGTCTAAGTAATTTAAAAGATTATCTGCACTGGGGAGATAATGACACCTGAGAAAAGCATCTAGGATTCCATTGTTTGGGAGTTCTTCTACCAATACCGGAGCGATCGGTGGATGTGCCCTGAGGTAACTATAACTCGCGCACTCACCATGTGGCTCATGACAGCTTCTATGACATCACTGATAACATCACTGCAATATTTGCAGTAAAATTATTGATGAGAAAACTGTGCATGGCGAGGGTGCAAGTTATAGTTACCTTAGGGCACAAGTTATAGTAAATTGAGATACCTATAATTTTAACTGCTGAATTTCTATGGTTGTGTAAGTGCAAAAGCTGAACCTAACTATAACGTCCCTATACCCTTTGTTATTTTTTCAGTGAATTTCTAAGGTATTTTAAATTTGATTTCCCAACTATAATGTCCCTGTAATCTTTGTTTTTTATTCAGTAACGTGTTTCTGCAAACAGATGCTTTCTCAAACTAAAGCACACCACTGCCTTACAAAACATATAGCAATAGTTTCATGAACACACACAAATGATTACAAAACAAAATATCACCCTTCTTCCATGTTACATTGTACCCATGATTATGCAAAAATAACATCTCAATATTAATAAATACAATTTCCAACATGACCAAGACAAACATTCAACCACTAAAAAAGCATTAACAAACACCGTCAATGCTTTATTCCTGTGACACAAGCAAAGAGATTATGCCCAAGTGGGCTACCAATTTCGAACATAATCACAAAATTAGATTGCTGAAAAAACTCAATGTGCAATTCGTTTTTCACTACTGAGAGGCTATCTCTTCCATAGGTTAACATGGGGTCTTGCCTTGAAACACCTGAAGACAATAGGAGGTTGACGTTTGGGCTCTCTGAACTCACAATTTCAAAATACATCTTTTAGTGAAGATGGTTTTTTAAATTGCGGGTTTGAAAATGCCACTTTTAGAAAGAGGGCATTTTCTTGCTTGACCATTCTGAGCCTGCCCATAGAATCCACGGAGTGGTGGGAGGAGGTGACACTTGCACCTGAATAGGGCTGGACCTGTCCTGCACAAAGAAGTCTCCCCCTGCTGGAGAGTGACTGGGACAGAATAGGAAAGTACTGGATCTTGTGAGGACAAAGTAATTTTCTTCCAAGTTTGGCTACCTCAAAGACCAGGACTATTATAAGTAGTGGTGCCTTCACCCCAGAACTTTAGAACTCTTTTCGACTAAGGAACCTGCCAAGAAGAGCTGGAGAAGCTGTCAGGAGAGACTTCCACTTTGCCACATGCTTTGCTGCATTGGCCTGCCACTTGCTGTTTCTGTCTTGGGCAGAGAAAGGACTGGACTGAACTTTCTGCAACTTATTGCCGGAGTTTCATCAAGGGCTTGAAGTAGATCTTGCCTCCTGTTGGAAAATCTCAGGAATACCAAAGACTTAAAGTTCATCTGCCGACAGCACTGGGAACTGTGTATTTTGTGATGCAACTGAATAAAAATAAATACGAAACTGGCAACAAAGTCGCTGACTACACAGTGACCCGGCAGCACTGCACAAAGCATCGCCCCGCTTCACACCACAACCCTGGTCTCAGCGATGCCTGGCACCATCATATATCTGCTGCTTGCACAGTAACCTGTGAGAATTGCATGTGGTATTGCTTCGCTTCACACCGCAGCCCCGGTATCACTGTCGACAATACTCCACACCGACATCGACAATGCTACCTGCACCGTGGCCTATAGACACCTATCATGAGGTAAACGAACCATCGCCCTGTCCCACACCACAGCTGTGGTCCACCAACGTCAGCGCCATTGACCCAGCCTTGTTAACTGATACTGCTGTTTGCACCACGACCTGTGGGGACCACAGAAGGCAACGCCCCACTTCGCAACCTTGGGTCTACTGACGACAGCTCTCCAGCAACGACAATGCCGTTGCCTGCACTGCGAGCTGTAGATGCTGCACTGCCCCACTTTCCCAACGCAACCCTGGTCTAACCAACACCAGACGCCATCACCGAGACACTGCCTGTAGCGTGACCTGTGGGCACCTCACGTCATATCATTTCGCTTCGCATCGCAGCCCTGATACCAGCGCTCCTGACTTCACCCTCACTGCAATGCCTGTGACTTCAAGAGCCTGACAACTCCTACACTGACCTCTGGACCAACTTCTGCCAAAGCTGGCGACGCCTCAACTTAGGATCTCATCGCGATGAATGTGACACGCCCTACATTGCCAAGGTACTGTGTGGTCGTAATCCACATACTCCTCCTCATAATGGCCTCTTCGTGTGCCTGGGGCATAAATTTGATGGCCATAATACTCTTCCTCATCTTCGTCATCATCCTGACACTTTATATGGAGCTCAGATGGGTTATGAGCTACTCCAAAGAGACCATGGTCATCTGATTCATCATAATCCAACAAATGTGCAGGCAGGCAGAGTGAAACCTTGCTCGGAGATGTGTGTGTGTGTGTGTGTGCGCAGGCAAAATTATCTCTCTGTTTGATCTTTGTCTTCCTGGGATTTTTGATAATGGTGAAAATAAAGGTCTTGATGGTTTTGTTCGCACAGGAACGTCAATTATAGTTCTACTGTTGGCATAGACGGATCCATTATTGATCCCATAAACAGTTGTCTTTTTGATGGTTCTCTTGCCATTGGTATCTTCCTCACGTTCTACATCAACGGGCGGTGGATGGTGTTGACAGGGTCATCCTCAATGGTGACATACATACATATACATATATATATATATATATATATATATATATATATACACACACACAAAAACACACATATACATATACACATGTATATTACTTACTGGTGGTTGACAGTAGGTAGTTATAGTTAGGATCTAGTTTCCATACGAAAAGTGTTTTTCGACTTGCCTATAAAACTTTGGCGCAGTTTGACAAATCTTCACAAAAGTTTCCAAAAAAAGTGTTCTACTGTGTCTTATTGTGCATGGTAAGTTTTGGGGGAATTCGTCAAGCGGGGGCTGAGAAAACGGAAGGGGTCAAAAATCGTGTTTCCCATGTTAATTCCCATATGGATTTTGAACACTATTACACCCCAAACTGCTGGATAGAATTACACCAAATTTGGTAGAAAACAAGCTCCTGGTCCATAAATCAGGCAATATGTGATTTGGTGTAATTTTGTTCAGGAGTTTTTGAGAATTTTAAAAAGAAAAAGAAATATAGATATCTGGGCAAAGCCTAAGCAGAGGTCCCAAGGTGGGATCTGATTGGCTGTCGGCACTTCAAACAGAAAGCGCTGGCAGCCATCTTGGGCCCAATAATACATGATAGTACCCACTGAAATGCACCGTAGCGAATGGCAGGTTTTCAGGGTCCAAAAAGGCGAATGTATAAAGGGTCGTACGAAAGTCACTCTTTTAGCATTGTTACCCACACCGTTTGAGTGTTTATTAGTGGGTTTAGACAGTTTTCACTGGGATTATGCTAACCAGGACCTCAGTGATTGTGTTCTCTCCCCTAAATTTGGTTGTTTTGGTACCCTTTATATCCCACAATTAGCATACTGGTGTACCCCTGTAAGCCCCTAGTTTATGGAACTAAGGTATCCAGGGCACTGGTACACCAGGGGTCCCCCATAGGCAGCAGCATGTATTCTGCCACCCAAGGGAGCCCAGGCAAACTGTGTCTGCAGCAGGTCACTGAACCAGATCACTGTAAGTAACCCTATGGCAGGCCCTCTTAGGGCAGAGGGCAGGTCCCTGTGTGTGAGGGCACCCCCACATGAGCAGAGGTGCCCCTACAAACTCCAGTTCCACTGCATTGGACTTCGTGCGATCCAGCTACATAATGGTAACTCTGAACCTGGTATCAAACATGTTGGAATCATACCCCAGTATCAATGCCAGTGTTGGTGGCATGATTTCATGCACTCTAGGTGCTCCTTAGAAGACCTCCCAGTATTGCTCCTACCAGTCTTCCAGGGTTTGTGGGCAGTCTATGCTGTTGCAGCCCCTCAGACAGGTATCTGCCCTACTGCTGCTTGACCAGCTCAAGCAGGGGAAGGCAGAACAAAGGATTTCCTGTGGGAAAGTGGGTGCAACACCTTTCCCCTGGAAATTGGTGTCAAGGCTGGGAAGAGGTAGCTGTAGGAGGCTGGCCTGGTTTGTGGTGGGTACTAAAGGTACCAGATCCAATTATCCCTTATAGGGAAATGTAATCAGTGTCTAGAAGCCAGGCTCTCTAGGGGTAGTGTGGATGAGAAGCCAATGCCTAACTCAGTGACACTGAAAGCTCATGCAATACCACTGTTGTCACACAGTACTCACACACATGAAAGAAAATACTCAATGTTACAAAAATAAAGGTACTTTATTTTGGTGACACAAATGCCAAAAATACCATAGAGACTATAATCCCTTAGGAGGTAAGTAATACACTAAGTATACACATTAGTATGCAGAAATAGCTGCAAAAACAGTTAGAAAGCAGTGAAAATACTGAAAATCCCAATAGTTAGAAATGGGCCTATGGGGAACACAAACCATATACTAAGAAAGTGGAATGAGAAAGTCGGTTTCCCACCTAGGCAAGTGTAGTGTGCAGAGGGGCGCTGGGAGTATTAGAAAACACTAAAGGTAATTAATACAACCCACCTCAGAGCCTAGGATAGCAGGAGTAAATCACAGTACGTTTTCTAGAACACACAAGAACACGATAGAAGAGACTGCAAGACACCAATGATGGATTGCAGGACCTGAAGACCTGTGTGAGAAGGGGACCAAGTCCCAGAAGGACTGAAGAGTCCAAGGAGAACAGGAGCCCCTGTTAACCCGGATGAAGGTGCAAAGGAAGAACCACAGGTTAGGAAAAACAGTCAGTACTGCACCCAAGATGACAGATGCGGGTTCCTGGTTAATGCAGAAGATGTACCAAGCCAGATGGATGAATGCAGTCTGGTTTGTGTCGCTGGATTCCACCAACAAGCCTTGGCACACGCAAAGCACGTGGTTAGCGGAAAATGGCGCTACCGGGGACCAGGGGGCACCTGGTGGACTCTACTCTGCACAGGAGTCCCACAGCACAGGGACAAAGGAGGTGCAAAAGGAGGCCCACGCAGCAATACACAAAGGGATCGCACGCCGCTGCAGAAGCACCCAGGAGGCTGCGTGTCGCAGGAAGGAGTGCTGGGGGCCGGAGCTGCACGGTCCACAAAGAACTTCGTGGAAGGATGCCAACAAGCCTTGGCAACTGCAAAACATACGGTGCACAGGGGTGCTGTCTTGCGTGAGGAACCAAGCTTTTACCTCCACCAAAGTTGGACAGTTGGACTTCTGGACCACTTCAGTCCCACCCTTGTTGCCGGATCCACGCACTTCTTCAGGGGAGGGGACCCACACTACCAGTCATTGCTGCAGAGAGGTGCCTGTTGAAGCAGTGCAGGGAGATTCATTCGTTCTTCTAGTGCAGGCTGAAGACAGGCAGTCCTCGGAAGATGCACGACCCGGAAACAGTTGCAGTTGCTGGCAGGAGCTGAAGATACAATGTTGCAGAAGTCATCTTTGCTTTTTTTTGCAGTTTGTAGAGTTCCAGGAGAGTCCAGATGCAGTTTCTTCAGTAAGAAGGTGAAGTAGAGGATTCACAGGATTCCTGCTGGAGTCTCACAATCCAAATCTGAAGAACCACCCAAGAAGGAGACCCTAAATAGCCCTGAAAGGATGACTCGTCAGCTAAACAAGTTATCACCTATCAGGGGAGGGCTCGGACGCCACCTGCTAGCACTGGCCAATCAGATGCTCCCAGAGGTCCCTGCCAAATTGGTATACAAGATGGCAAAACCCAGGAACACTCTGGAGGAGCTCTGAGCACCACCCCTGTGGTAGTGATGGACAGGGGAGTAGTCACTCCCCTTTCCTTTGTCCAGTTTCGCGCCAGAGCAGTGACTCAGGGTCCCTGAACCGGTGTAGACTGGATTATGCAAGGAGGGCACCATCTGTGCCCTTCAAAGCATTTCCAGAGGCTCTTGGAGGCTACCCCCTCCCATGCCTTTAACAATTATTTCCAAAGGGAGAGGGTGTAACACCCCTCTCCCAAAGGAAATTGTTTGTGCTGCCTTCTGGGCTCGAGTTACTTGAGCAACAGGAAGGCAGAAACCTGTCTATGAGGTGGCAGCAGCTGGGGCTGCCTGGAAAACCTCAGAAGGCTGATATGGCAGTACTTGGGGTCCTCTAAGGAGCCCCCAGAGTGCATGGACTCATACAACCAATGCTTGCAAAAGCCTTGGAGTATGATTCCAACATGTTTCATACCAAACATGCCCATATTCGGAGTTACCATTGTGAAGCTGTACATAGGTATTGACCTATGTCTAGTGCACGCGTAAAATGGTGTCCCCATGTTCACAAAGTCTGGGAAAATGGTCCTGGAGGTCGTGGGGGCACCTCTGCTAGTGCATGGGTACCCGCACACAGATACTCTGCACCCAGCCTTCAGGGTTGGAAGGCCTGCAATATGGGTGATTTATAAGTGACCTGTGCAGTGTAAATGGCAGTGAAAGGGTGCATGCACCATTTCACACAGGCTGCAATGGCAGTCCTGTAGAAGCCTTTGTATGGGCTCCCTATGGGTGGCAAAAGAAATGCTGCATCCAATAGGAATCCCCTGGAACCCCAATGCCCTGGGTACCATATACTAGGGACTTATAAAGGGGCACAGGTATGCCAATTGTGGGTGGAATAATGGATTACCAGTATCCTATAACCATAATTTAAGGGAGAGAGCATAACTACTGGGGTCCCGATTAGCAGGATCCTAGTAGACACAGTCAAACATACTGACAAACAGGCCAGATGTTGAGGTAACCATGCTAGAGAGAGGCTACTTTCCTACAGTAGCCTCTGCCCACCACCGGCTTGCTTTGTGGGGCACATTTGGCACCCTCCTTGCATAATCCGGTTTGCACCAGTCCAGGGACCCCTGGTCCCTACTCTGGTGTGAAGCCACACAAAGGAAAGGGGAGTGATCATTCCCCTGTCCATCACCACCCCAGGGGTGGTGCCCAAAGCTCCTCCAGGTGGACAATTGATTCTGCCATCCTGATAAGATGTGCAGATGTCCCTGGGAGCATCTGGTTGGTCAGGACAGGTGACTGACGTCAGTGACCCCCTCTGATAGGTGTTCACCTGCAGAGTAACCAAGCCCACTGCTAGGGCTGTTTAGAGCTCCCTTGCAGGTGGATTCCCAGTTTTGTAGTGCAAGACCCCACCAGGACTTTTCTGCATCGACCTCATCTGCGCCAGGCCACCGGAACTTCTGCTAGACTTCAGTAGAACCAAACAAACCTGCAACTGCTGAGACAACTTCACCTTGCAACATTGTTTCTCTGGCTCCTTCCAGCAAGTAAATCATTTCTACAGCCGTGCATCCTCTGGTGTCGGTAAGACTTCAGCTGCACCAAATAAGCAAGAGGAAATGTCTCTTGGAGTGAAGGAGTCCTGCTGCTGGGATCTTCTGCCATTCAGCACCAGGAAGAATCTCTAACACAGATGGTGGTGTGGAAGGCTCCTCTCTACATACTGCCCCACCTAGGAGACAGTAAGCCCTTGCCTCTTCCTCCAGGACAGTCCCCCTGTGCATCACGATTCTTACAGCAACCAAGGCTTGTTGACGCCTGTTCCAAGCCATCTTCAGGCTCCAAGTAGACCCGGCTTCCAGCGCTTCATCCTTGCAAGGAGTCTCTCTCCTTTGCTGCTCCAGGGACGTGGAACTCCTCTCTAGGTGTGCTGATTAGGCTCATTGCAATTTACTGTGCCTGCAGCCAGTGGGTTGCCTGTGGGGACAGCGACTGCTTCCACTGGGTCTCCCAAATGCCGAGGGTCAGCCCAGGATCCACTAAACCTTGCTGGTCCTCTTCTCTGCAAATCGTTTGCCCAGATTTGCATTTTCCAAGGCTTGTTTGAGGTCCTCCTGACCACTGACCATCCACAATCCGACGACCGGCATGGGAAATCATCTGCATAACTCCAAGGACCTCTCTGCAGCTCCTGAGCTCCATAGCTGATCATCTCCCCTCGTCGACCCAGTTCTTCACCCACAGAAAAGTGGGTAGTAGCTCCTGTCCCACCTGGACACTCCTGTGTGGACTGGACTCTGTCCCCTCCCTTTGCAGGTCCTCTTCTACTGGAATCCACTGTTGGGTTCCACTGGACTGGTCCTGAACTTGCAATCTTCTTTCTCCAATTCCCCTTGTTAGTCTATGGGAAGACCAGGTAACTTACCCTCTGCTCTTCTGGTCGCTGGGAGTAATGTAGGTACTCACCTCTTGGGGTCCTGTGTTCTCCCAGCACCCTTCTAACTATTCCACATCCTTGGGTGGAGGACCTAATGTCGCATTCGACTATTTTAGTATACAGTTTGGCCCCCCTCTAAAGGGTCCTAGCTATGTTCTGCTATTTCTTGTCAATGCTTGTTATTTTCCAATGCCAATTTCCTAATACTTATTGTGCATATATAGTGTGTACTTACCTCCATTTGGGGGACTACCTATAAGTGACCTAGTTCAGTGCTACTGTACCTTTATTTTATTTTTTTAACAATGTGGATCCTTTCATGTGAGATAAGTTACTGTCAAACAGGTACGGTATTGCAAGTGCTTTAAACTTCTCCTAGATAAGTCTTCGCTGCTCACCACATCTACCAGTGGATAGTCCTGACTTCTTAAACACTGTATCAGTAACTAAAAGGGGTTGTCCACCACATACCAGGCCAGATTCCTACAAGGGTGATAACAGACTTTACTTACAACTTAAATCATTTGTTGCTAAGGTGATTTTACCCTCTGAAAAAGCGCTCTGCTGGGATTTCATAAATCATGTTCAAGAGCAAACTGTTTCCTCATGATATTCTCAGGGAAGGTGCTCTAGATGTTAAAATGAGAGCATATTTCCTGTAAATTCACACTATCTTTCTCAGCCATATGAGAATAAAGTCTAACATTCTCAGTAAGACGTACTTCCAACAGGAAGCAGCCTATCAGTTTATTCTCTTGTGTTCTACTGCGGCCTCCCAGAGTGTTCTAAAGAAATACTAGAGCACTAACAGTCTTACTTATGACAGACGTGTGGCACACCTGAAGCAATCTTGATTGAAAAAAAACTGGTACAACTTAAAACATTTAATTTAAAAAGGAGCAAATCGAGAGAGTTCATTTTGTCATAGAAATTATGGTTAATGATGTAGAAAGAAAAATTAGGACGTTTGAAGTGAGCTCTCATATAGGTTAGTATTGTACTTCCAAACAGGAGCAGCCTGTCCGTTGATTCCTAGGATTTCAAGAGCAGCCTTCCAGAATGTTCTAAAGAACAACTAGAGTGCTAACAGTCTCAATTATGACAAATGTATGGCACACCTAAAGCCATCTTGATTGAATCACACCGGTAAAACTTCAAACAAAGGACAAAAATGAGGGGTTTCAGTTTGTCATAAACATTATTTTAAGTGTTCTAGAAAGAACAATTAGGATGCGTAGAATTAAAACTTGCACTTTCAGCAGCCGACTGCCAGTTAACTCACTGGTGATCAGCAGTTTGCTACATTGTTCTAATATGCTACTAGAACGCTAACATTCTGAATTTATGGCAAAAGTGTGGCACATCTGACCACCATCTTGATGGAATCAAAGTGGAAAAATGAAAGCATTTTCTACTGAGGATACTGCAGTAAATAAGCATATTAGGGAGCTTCATAATAAACAAGTCTCTCAAGATGGCCAACAGAGATAAAAAGAAGCCAAATGTACCGCAAATATCACATTTGTAGCCCAAGTGTAGCCCAATGACAGAAGTGTGCAAAACACTTATATTTTGTTTTATTTTAAAGTTTTATGTAGCGCAGACTTGACTGGAAGGTACTGGAGTGCTTTACATGAACATCAGTTACATTACACAAGGACATTCCTTTTGGGCTTGAGGCATGAGGAGATTAAGGGGGTGATTCTAATTCTGGCGGGCGGCGGAGGCCGCCCGCCAGAATTCCGCCCCCATAATACCGCTCCGCGGTCAGAAGACCGCGGAGGGTATTATGAGTTTTTCCCTGGGCTGGCGGGCGGTCTCCAAAAGACCGCCCGCCAGCCCAGGGAAAAACTCCCTTCCCACGAGGATGCCGGCTCGTAATCGAGCCGGCGGAGTGGGAAGGTGCGACGGGTGCAGTAGCACCCGTCGCGTATTTCAGTGTCTGAAAAGCCCCTGCGGCACCCCCTACCGCCATCCTGTTCCTGGCGGGCGAACCGCCAGGAACAGGATGGCGGTAGGGGGTGTCAGAAACCCCCATGGCGGCGCAGCAAGCTGCGCCGCCATGGGGGATTCTAAGGGCAGCGGTAAACCGGCGGGAGACCGCCGGTTTACCCTTTCTGACCGCGGCCAAAGCGCCGCAGTCAGAATGCCCTGCGGGGCACCGCCGGCCTGTCGGCGGTGCTCCCGCCGACCCTCGCCCCGGCGGTCAAAGACCGCCGGGGTTAGAATCAGGGCCTAAGTGATTTGCGCAGAATCACTATTGAGCGGACGCCAATACTTGAACCTAGTTACCCACTTGTAAAGTTTGCAACTATGGCAGTAATGTTCTCTCTCCTAAGTGTTCGATATAATCAACTGATCAGCTGGATAAAAAAAAACACAAAGATCGCAAATAATTTAAAAGTGCTCTTTTGAGAACTCATAAAACATGTCCTCATTTTAGTTTTTTAGTGCACTAACCAATATTTCTATGGGAATAAGACACTCATTTTTACACTTTCTAAAGGGAAATGCTTTAGGTATTACAGTTTTGATCACATCAAGAAGACATCAGGCGGGCCACACTTTTGTAATAAATATGGAACGTTAGCAATCTAGTTGTTCATTAGAATACTGTGGGGAGGTAGAGGTCAGGGGCACGGAATCAGATAATTGAGGACAGGGAGGAGGGTGCAGAGGCAACAAGTTGACCTTACGTGGCAGGCCATGTGAGCAGTTGCAGCACAACGGACCATGAAGGACAGGGTGGGGAAGGGGCAACAAACCAACCATGCAGGACAGGCAAGAGAGGCTGTGGCACTATAAGAGACCATTGAGGGCAGAATGAAGAGGCAGTGGCAGTACAACCATAAATGCCAACGGACACAATTAAGGCAGGAGACTAAAGATATTTTTAAGTCCAAAAGGGCTTTATTTTATCTGACTCCTGCCTAAAATGTCCTCTTTTTCGATGTCAATGAGGAAACTCTACTCCCCAGGTTTTTTCTCCTTCTTACCAAGTTCAACATTTTGGCAAGTATGGTTCATTTGATCACTGAGGACAGGAGAAATAGGGTAGAGGCATGGACTCTTATAACAGAGGGCAGAAGGGAGATATGCATGCACAACAAACTGACCTTACAGGGCAGGCATCGGGGGATGCAGCAGCACAATACACCACACGTGGCAAGCATGACTGCAGTGCAGCAAAAGGGACCTTGGAAAGCAGTATGGAGGGGCCAGTGCCATGCACATGGACAAAAGAGAGCAGAGGGGAAAGAGGCAAGGGCAGCAAGCTGACCATACCAGGCAGACAGGAGGGGCAGTTGTAGCTTAACATATCATGAGGGGCAGGACGAAGAGGCATGACAACGGACCAGACAAGGCAGGTGGGAGGGGTTAGGGGCCTGCACATGGAAAACAGAGCAGGGGGCAGGGCTGGAGCAGCAAGCTGATCGTGGAGGGCAGGCTGGATGGTCTCTGGAAGTACAACACACCATGGAGAGCTACAGTGAGACTAATATGGCATACACAGAGACAGTAGAGGCATGGTGGAAGGGGGTCAGGGGCATCAGGTCAACCACACAGGGCAGGTGGCAGTGGCTCTGGCAGCACAGACAGCCATGTATGGCAAGCAGGAGGTTTAGTGGCAGCACAAAGGCCATGTTGGTCAATAGGGAGGGGAAAAGAACAGGCGGCAGTCATCTGACCAGGTAGGTGTGAGGGGAGGTGGCAGCTCAAGAGAACACAGAGTAGATAAGAGGAGCACTGGCAGGTCCTTGGAACATGGTGGGCAAAAAAAGTAAGGAGCAGGGCCAAGCACAGACAGGGGGAAATGGCCGCAAACTAAGCACAAAGGCTAAGAAAAAGGGCAATGATGGGGCATAGAATTGGCCAATGAAATGCTGGAGAAGGGGGCAGGAAAACTAAATGGGGGACAGTGGCAGCACACCGGACCATGCAGGGCAGGATGGAGGGAACTGGTGCATGGACTCGGACAACGGAGGGTAGGGAGGAGGTCAATGGGACAAGCAAACTAACTTTTCAGGGCAGATAGGAAGGGCAGTGGTAGAACAACGACCACTCAGGGCTGTAATGAGGGAGCAGGGGCATGAACTTTGACAATGGACGGCAAGGAGGAGCAAGGGCAGGAGCAGCAAACTTCGGTGGGAGCAGCACAATGCTAGGCCATGCCCTGGGCACAACACCCCGCCCCCTCACTCTAATGTGCATTGCGATGGGTGTTTTAACTCACG
This sequence comes from Pleurodeles waltl, assembly GCF_031143425.1. Lineage (NCBI taxonomy): Eukaryota > Metazoa > Chordata > Amphibia > Caudata > Salamandridae > Pleurodeles > Pleurodeles waltl. The sequence goes on from NC_090448.1 coordinate 457,765,848, forward strand.
TTACAAATTCCCTAGAGATTCACTGAAAAAACAAAGGTTACAGGGACTTTACAGTTCGAGAATAGAATATTTTTTAAAACATTAAAAATTCACTAAAAAAAGCAAAGGTTACAGGGACGTTATAGTTAGGTTCAGATTTTACACACACAAAACCATAGAAATTCAGCTGTTTTAATTCAGATATTTTCAGCTAACTGTAACTTGTGCCCTAAGGTAATTCTAACTCGTGAACTTGTCATGCACTGCTAATTACCCCAGATATTACATCACTTATGATATCTTCTATGACATCATTGACAATATCACTAACATTTGCAGTAGAATTAATGATGAGAAAACTGTGCTTGGCGAGGGTATGAGTTATAGTTACCTAAGGGCACAAGTTATAGTTACTTTAATGACTAACTATAACAGCTGAATTTCTATGGTTTTGTGCATGAAAAATCTGAACCTAACTATAACATCCTTGAAACCTTTGGTTTTTAGTGGGAAAACAAAAAATAAAAAATAAAATATATATATATATGGAAAATGTCACTTACCCAGTGTACATCTGTTCGTGGCATGAGACGCTGCAGATTCACATGCTATGCATTATCCTGCCATCTAGTGTTGGGCTCGGAGTGTTACAAGTTGTTTTTCTTCGAAGAAGTCTTTTCGAGTCACGAGACCGAGGGACTCCTCCCTTTCGGTTCCATTGCGCATGGGCGTCGACTCCATCTCAGATTGTTTTCCTCGCAGAGGGTGGGGTAGGAGTTGTGAGTATACTAGAGGTGCCCATGCAATGAAGTAGTTATGTATGTACATAATGTCTATTAAAATAATATTTATTTACATATTTACAATTTTCATTCAACTATAAACAGCTACAGGCTACCAGGGAGGTGGAGGGCGCATGTGAATCTGCAGCGTCTCATGCCACGAACAGATGTACACTGGGGTAAGTGACATTTTCAGTTCAGTGGCATGTGTAGCTGCAGATACACATGCTGTGCATAGACTACCAAGCAGTAATCTCCCCAAAAAGCAGTAGTTTAGCCTGTAAGAGTTGAAGTTGTATGAAATAATGTTCTTAATACAGCCTGTCCTACTGTGGCTTGTTGCGTTGCTAACACATCTACACAGTAATGCTTAGTAAATGTATGAGGCGTAGACCAGGTGGCTGCCTTACAAATTTCTGTCATAGGGATGTTCCCAAGAAAAGCCATTGTGGCGCCTTTCTTTCTAGTGGAATGTGCTCTAGGCGTAATAGGTAATTCTCTTTTTGCTTTAATATAGCAAGTTTTAATACATTTAACTATCCATCTGGCGATGCCTTGTTTGGATATAGGATTACCTGCATGAGGTTTTTGGAAAGCTACAAACAATTGTTTTGTTCTACGAAATTGTTTCGTTCCGTCAATGTAATACATTAGTGCTCTTCTTATGTCTAATGTATGCAAGGCTCTTTCTGCTACTGAGTCTGGTTGCGGAAAGAAGACTGGGAGTTCCACAGTTTGGTTCAGGTGGAATGGTAAGAATTTTGGATTGGTACAGAGAACCACTTTATGTTTATGTATTTGTATAAAGGGTTCTTGAATAGTCAATGCTTGTATTTCACTTACTCTTCTAAGTGATGTGATAGCTATTAGAAAGGCTACTTTCCAAGTCAGATATTACATTTGACAAGAATGCATGGGTTCGAATGGTGGGCCCATGAGTCGTGTTAATACAATATTAAGGTTCCACAAAGGTACTCGTGGTGTCCTTGGGCGTATGATTCTTTTTAGTCCCTCCATAAATGCTTTAATGACTGGGATTCTAAAAAGTGATGTTGTATGTGTCATCTGCAGATAGGCAGATATTGCAGTGAGATGGATTTTAATGGAAGAGAATGCTAGATTAGACTTTTGTAAGTGTAATAAATAGCTTACAATGTCCTTTGTGGAGGCATGTAATGGTTGAATTTGATTAGTGTGGCAATAGCAAACAAATAGTTTCCACTTGTTTGCGTAACAATGTCTTATTGTAGGTTTTCTTGCTTGTTTAATGACCTCCATACACTCTTGTGTAAGATTTAAATGTCAGAATTCTAAGACTTCAGGAGCCAGATTGCTAGATTGAGCAATGCTGGATTCGGGTGTCTGATCTGTTGTCTGTGTTGTGTTAACAGATCTGGTATGTTTGATAATTTGATGTGGGGTACTACTGATAAGTCCAACAGTATTGTGTACCACGGTTGGTGAGCCAGGTTGGTGCTATGAGTATTAGTTTGAGTTTGTTTGGACTTAGTTTGTTGACTAGATAAGGAATGAGTGGGAGAGGGGGAAAAGCGTAAGCAAATATCCCTGACCAACTCATCCATAGTGCATTGCCCTTGGATTGAGGGTGTGAGTACCTGGACGCGAAGTTTTGGCATTCTGCGTTTTCTTTTGTTGCGAATAGGTCTATGTTTGGTGTTCCCCAGCGGTGGAAGTGATCCTGTTGGATCTGGGGATGTATTTCCCATTCCTGAGTTTGCTGGTGATCTCGACTGAGATTGTCGGCTAACTGATTCTGAATGCCTGGTATGTATTGTGCTATTAGGCGAATGTGGTTGTGAATTGCCCAATGCCAAATCTTTTGTGCTAAGAGACACAGTTGTGACAGGTGTATCCCCCCCTTGTTTGTTGAGATAATACATTGTTGTCATGTTGTCGGTTTTGACAAGGATGTGTTTGTGGGGTACCAGTGGTTGAAATGCTTTTAATGCTAGTAAAACCGCTAGCAGTTCCAAATGATTTATGTGAAGTTGTTTTTGTTGATTGTCCCATTGACCCTGTATGCTGTGCTTGTTAAGGTGTGCTCCCCACCCCATCATGGAAGCATCTGTTGTGATAACAGCTTGAGACACTGGGTCTTTGAATGGCTGCACTTTGTTTAAATTTATAGGGTTCCACCATTGAAGCGAGGAGTGTGTTTGGCGGTCTATCAACACTAGATCTTGAAGTTGACCCTGTGCTTGTGTCCATTGTTTTGCTAGGCACTGTTGTAAGAGCTGCATGTGTAATCTTGCATTTGGGACAATGGCTATGCATGAGGACATCATGCCTAGAAGTTTCATTACAAACCTTACTGTGTAGTGTTGGTTTGATTGAATGCTTGATCTTACATTTTGGAACGATTGGACTCTTTGTGGACTTGGAGTGGCAATTGCCCTTTGTGTGTTGAGTGTTGCTCCCAAGTATTGTTGTATTTGGGATGGTTGCAGATGTGATTTCTGGTAATTTATAGAGAACCACAGATTGTTTAGAGTTTCTATGATGTATTGCGTGTGAAGACACTGTTGTTGAGTGTTGGTTTTTATTAGCCAGTCGTCTAAATATGGGAATACGTGTATGTGCTGTCTCCTTATGTGAGCGGCTACTACTGCTAGGCATTTTGGGAATACCCTTGGGGCTGCTGTTATTCCGAACGGTAGCACTTTGAATTGATAGTCTATGCCGTGCATTACAAACCTTAAGTATTTTCTGTGAGAAGGATGGATGGGTATGTGGAAATACGCATCCTTGAGATCCAATGTTGTCATGTATTCCTCCTTTTGTAACAAGGGAACTACGTCTTGAAGTGTTACCATGTGGAAGTGGTCTGATTTGATGAAGAGATTCAGTGTTCTGAGATCTAAGATAGGTCTTAACGTTTTGTCCTTTTTGGAATCAGGAAATATAGTAAGTAGACGCCTGTTCCTTTCTGATGATTGGGTACGAGCTCTATTGCTTGTTTTTGTAGTAGTGCTTGGACCTCTATTTGTAATAGGTCTAGGGACAGACCAGCAATAGGTTGTTGGGACAGATTGTGCTTTTTGGGTGGCACATCTGGTGGGAAATTTGTGAATTCTATGCAATAACCATGTTGGATAATTGATAGGACCCATGCGTCTGTTGTAATATGTGTCCAGTTTTGGTAGTATGTGGTTAGCCTCCCACCCACTGGTGACAAGTGTTGGGGTGTTGCGACATTGAAGTCATTGTTTGGGCTGGCTTGGAACTTTCCCCTTCCTCTTGGGAATTGTCCTCTATAGGACCCACAAAACCCTCCCCTTTGGTATTGTGCCTGATACGTGGGTCTGGTTTGAGAGGTGGAAGGCTCAGTTGTTTGTTGTCGAAAACCTCCTCTGAATAGTGGTTTTCTAAAGGTGCCTCTGACTTGTGGGGAATAGAGCGCGCCCATGGCTTTAGCCGTGTCTGTGTCTTTAATTTCTCAATGGCTGTGTCGACTTCCGGTCCAAACAACTGTTGTTGATTAAACGGCATATTCAACACCGCTTGTTGAATCTCTGGTTTGAATCCAGAACTTCTCAGCCATGCATGTCTGCGAATGGTTACTGCCGTGTTGACAGTTCGTGCTGCAGTGTCTGCCGAGTCTAGTGCGGACCTTATCTGGTTGTTAGGTATGGCCTGTCCTTCATCCACTACCTGCTGGGCACATTTTTGGTGTTCCTTGGGCAAGTGCTGTATGATGTGTTGCATCTCGTCCCAGTGTGCCCTGTCGTAGCGTGCAAGTAGGGCTTGCGAATTTGCAATCCGCCATTGATTGGCTGCTTGTGCTGCCACTCGCTTGCCCACTGCGTCAAAATTTTCTGCTTTCTTTGTCAGGCGGTGGAGCGTCTGACGATTGAGAGTCTGCTCTTTTTCTTGCCACCCCTACAACCACTGAGTCCAGTGTAAGTTGTTGTGTTATGAACACAGGATCTGTTGGGGGAGGTTTGTATTTTTTCTCAACTCTAGGCGTGATAGCCCTTCCCTTTACAGGCGCCTGCAAGACCTGTTTTGCATGCTTGAGCATGCCCAGGAGCATTGGCAGACTCTGATAGGAAGCATGGGTGGATGCCAAAGTGTTAAACAGGAAATCATCCTCCACTGGCTCTGTGTGCATTGCTACGTTGTGGAAGGTAGCTGCTCTGGATAGTACCTGCGTATCTTCTGGTGGTGACCGCTTTGTTGGATAACAATCCGGACTGTTATCCAATACTGGTGCATCATATAAGTCCCATGCATCAGCATCATCCTGTGTCATGCCAGTATGTGTGGGTGACTGCATTATAGGTGTTCCCACTGGCGACAGTTGTGGTGAGTGTGGTGGGGACGGTTGTGGTGAGAACCTTGGTGGTGGAGATTTGTCTCTAACCACTTTTGCCTTAGGTTGCATTTCTGTCTCCTGAAATGCAAGTTTCCTTTTAGATTTGAATGGAGGTAAAGTTTTTATTTTCCCAGTCTCTTTCTGGATATGTTACCTCCTTTGTGTATGGTCCGGTTCGTCCATACCTAACTCCTGCTCAAATCTATGTCTTTCCTTGAACTGGCTGGAAAGTCCTTGCTCTTCTGTATAAGAGCTTCTTCTCGGCTCCAAAGCCGTTTTTTTCGGTACCGAGGTTTCTGTTACAGTCTTTTTCGGTTCCGAAGATATTTTCCTTGCTTTGGGCGAATCGAACTCTTGGTGTCGAGAACGTTCGGTGCCTGAATCTCGACCGGAGTCGGAAGTCTTCGGCAATTCTTTGGCCTTTTTCGGTGCCGATGTTTGGCCACTTACCTTTCGGTGGGGTGAGCCATGGCCTGCTGGCGGTGGCGTCCCCATGGCCTTAAATGTTTTTGTGTGACCCTGAGTTTTGGACGGGGCAGGTTTACTCACGGTTCGTTGCACTGTGGAGAGTCGTTCACTTTCGGATTCATCAGAGTCTGTCCCCTGGATGGAAATGCTTTCCTCCTCTCAGACGTCGAGTTGTTCTTTCGGTTTCTACGCCATTTGTAGTCTTCTTGCGTGTCGATCCCTCAAGGTCTTTTTCGATCAAAACGCTTGGCAAGCTTCGCAAGTATCCTCCCTGTGTTCAGGTGATAAACACAGATTACAGACCCAGTGCCGGTCTGTATAAGGATACTTCGAATGACTTAGGACAGAAACGGAATGGGGTCCGGTCCATTAGTCTGGGACGACGGGTGTGGTCGGGCCGACCAGGCCTCGGTGAAGAGTGGAAGCCCCGAAGGGCCGCCGGAGCGCTCTTGATGTCTGTACCGATACACTAACACGGTACCAAACGATAACAATACAGTCGAATTTTCGATAATTTAGCTAACTTTCCTTAATCGAAATACGGAGCGGAGAGGAACATGTCCGAACCCGATGGCGGAAAGAAAACAATCTAAGATGGAGTCGACGCCCATGCGCAATGGAGCCAAAAGGGAGGAGTCACTCGGTCGCGTGACTCGAAAAGACTTCTTCGAAGAAAAACAACTTGTAACACTCCGAGCCCAACACTAGATGGCAGGATACTGCACAGCATGTGTATATGCAGCTACACATGCCACCGAACATATATACATATATATATGTACATATATGTACATATATATATATATATATAAAAATAAAAGATGTCACTGTACATCTGTTCATGGCATGTAGTGCTGCAGATTCACATGCTATGCATATCTCTTCAGACATCTAGTGTTGGGCTCGGAGTGTTACAAGTTGTTTTTCTTCGAAGAAGTCTTTTCGGAGTCACGGGATCAAGTCACTTCACTCTCGGTTACAGTGCGCATGGGCATCAACTCCATTGTTAGATTGTTTTCCCACAAACAGTGAAGGAAGGAGTGATAGAGTATAAGAATACAAAGAGATGTCCATGCACACGTAAATGTATCTACATATGTACAAATGTTAAACTGCAATGACTAGAGGCTTCTTGGAAGGAGGGAGGGTGCATGTGAATCTGCAGCACTACATGCCACGAACCGATGTACACTGGGTAAGGGACATTTTCCATTCAATGGCATGTGTATCTGCAGATACACATGCTATGCATAGACTACAAAGCAGTTAGTCCTCCTGAAAAATAGCGGTTGCTAGCCTGTAGCAGTTGAAGTTGTTTGAAATAGTGTTCTTAAGACAGCTTGACATACAGTGGCCTGTTGCTGTGAAAAAACATCAACACAGTAGTGTTTTGTAAATGTATGAGGAGTTGACCATGTAGCTGCTTTACATATATCAGCCATTGGTATGTTTCCTAAAAATGCCATTGATGCACTTTTCTTTCTTGCAGAATGTGATCTAGGAGTGATCAAAAGTTGTCTTATTGCTTTGATATAGCATGTCTGTATGCATCTAACAATCCATCTTGCTAACCCTTGTTTTGATATAGGATTGCCTCTATGTGGTTGTTGAAAATCAACAAAAAGTTATTTTGTTTTTCTAAATTCTTAAGTTTTGTCTACAGAGTACATAAGAGCCCTTTTGAGATCTAGAGTATGAAGAGCTCTTTCTACCACAGAGTCTGGCTGTGGAAAGAAGACTGGCAATTCCACTGTTTGGTTGATGTGAAAGGGAGATACCACTTTTGGTAGAAATTTGGGATTTGTTCTAAGTACAACGTTATATTTGTGTTCTTGGAAAAAAGGTTCCTCAAGAGTGAACGCTTGTATTTCACTAACTCTTCTTAATGAAGTAATAGCTACAAGGAAGGCAACCTTCCATGTCTAAAATTTAGTTTGGCAAAAGTGCATGGATTCAAAAGGTGGGCCCATTAGTCTGGTAAGTACAATATTTCAATTCCAAGAAGGAATTGGTGGTGTTCTGGGTGGAATAATGTGTTTTAATCCTTCTATGAAGGCTTTAATAACAGGAACTCTGAATAGAAAAGTGTGTTGAATAGTCTGTAAATAAGCAGATATTGCAGTAAGGTGGATTTTGATGGATGAAAAATCTAAATTTGATTTCTACAAACGAAGTAAATAGCATACAATACCTTGTGTCGATGCTGTAAGTGGATCAGTGTTTTTAGATTGACAGTAGTAGACAAATCTTTTCCATTTATTTGTGCAACATTGTCTAGTAGTAGGTTTACATGCTTGTTTAATTACTTCCATACATTCTGATGGAAGTTTTAGGTAACCAAATTCTATGACTTCAGGAGCCAAATCGCTAGGTTGAGAGCACTGGGGTTCGGATGCCTGATTTGACATTTGTTCTGTGTTAACAAATCTGGTCTGTTTGGAAGTTTGGAATGAGGCACTACAGACAGATCTAGGAGTATTGTGTACCAATGCGGAAGTGCCCAGGTTGGGGCTATGAGTATCATAGTGAGTGATGTTTGACGTAGTTTGCTGACCAGAAAGGGAAGGAGTGGGAGAGGGGGGAAAAGCGTAAGCAAATATCCCTGACCAATTGATCCATAGAGCATTTGGATAGGGGATGTGGGTGTCTGGATACAAAGTTTTGGCATATCACGTTTTTGCTTGTTGCGAATAGATCTATTTCTGGTGTTCCCTGCTTTTGAAAGTACTTTTGAAGTACTTGTGGGTGAATCTCCCATTCGTGAGTTTGTTGGCGATTCCTGCTTAGGAGATCTGCCAGCTGATTGTCTATCCCTGGAATGTGTTCTGCTAATAAGTTAATGTGATCCCATTTCCATATTGTTTGGGCTAGTAGGGACAGTTGAGATGAATGTGTCCCACCCTGTTTGTTGAGGTAATACATGGTTGTCACGTTGTCTGTTTTTATTATAACAGTCTTCTGTTTGAGAAGAGGTTGAAACGCTTTTAGGGTAAGAAATACAGCTAATAATTCTAGGTGGTATATGTGAAGCTATTTCTGTTGGGATCCCATTTTTCTTGAATGGTATGATTGTTGAGATGAGCTCCCCAACCTATCATTGATGAGTCTGTTGTGATTATGGTGTGAGGCACAGGGTCTTGAAATGACCGCCCCTTCATTAGATTGCTGAGATTCCACCACTGAAGGGACATATGTGTTTGGAGGACCATCAACACTAGATCTTGAAGTTGACTGTGTGCCTGAGACCACTGTTGTAAGGGCCTCAGCTTTAGTCTTGCATGTGGAACTACAGGGAGTGCAGAATTATTAGGCAAATGAGTATTTTGACCACATCATCCTCTTTATGCATGTTGTCTTACTCCAAGCTGTATAGGCTCGAAAGCCTACTACCAATTAAGCATATTAGGTGATGTGCATCTCTGTAATGAGAAGGGGTGTGGTCTAATGACATCAACACCCTATATCAGGTGTGCATAATTATTAGGCAACTTCCTTTCCTTTGGCAAAATGGGTCAAAAGAAGGACTTGACAGGCTCAGAAAAGTCAAAAAGAGTGAGATATCTTGCAGAGGGATGCAGCACTCTTAAAATTGCAAAGCTTCTGAAGCGTGATCATCGAACAATCAAGCGTTTCATTCAAAATAGTCAACAGGGTCGCAAGAAGCGTGTGGAAAAACCAAGGCGCAAAATAACTGCCCATGAACTGAGAAAAGTCAAGCGTGCAGCTGCCACGATGCCACTTGCCACCAGTTTGGCCATATTTCAGAGCTGCAACATCACTGGAGTGCCCAAAAGCACAAGGTGTGCAATACTCAGAGACATGGCCAAGGTAAGAAAGGCTGAAAGACGACCACCACTGAACAAGACACACAAGCTGAAACGTCAAGACTGGGCCAATAAATATCTCAAGACTGATTTTTCTAAGGTTTTATGGACTGATGAAATGAGAGTGAGTCTTGATGGGCCAGATGGATGGGCCCGTGGCTGGATTGGTAAAGGGCAGAGAGCTCCAGTCCGACTCAGACGCCAGCAAGGTGGAGGTGGAGTACTGGTTTGGGCTGGTATCATCAAAGATGAGCTTGTGGGGCCTTTTCGGGTTGAGGATGGAGTCAAGCTCAACTCCCAGTCCTACTGCCAGTTCCTGGAAGACACCTTCTTCAAGCAGTGGTACAGGAAGAAGTCTGCATCCTTCAAGAAAAACATGATTTTCATGCAGGACAATGCTCCATCACACGCGTCCAAGTACTCCACAGCGTGGCTGGCAAGAAAGGGAATAAAAGAAGGAAATCTAATGACATGGCCTCCTTGTTCACCTGATCTGAACCCCATTGAGAACCTGTGGTCCATCTTCAAATGTGAGATTTACAAGGAGGGAAAACAGTACACCTCTCTGAACAGTGTCTGGGAGGCTGTGGTTGCTGCTGCACGCAATGTTGATGGTGAACAGATCAAAACACTGACAGAATCCATGGATGGCAGGCTTTTGAGTGTCCTTGCAAAGAAAGGTGGCTATATTGGTCACTGATTTGTTTTGTTTTGTTTTTGAATGTCAGAAATGTATATTTGTGAATGTTGAGATGTTATATTGGTTTCACTGGTAATAATAAATAATTGAAATGGGTATATATTTTTTTTTGTTAAGTTGCCTAATAATTATGCACAGTGATAGTCACCTGCACACACAGATATCCCCCTAACATAGCTAAAACTAAAAACAAACTAAAAACTACTTTCAAAAATATTCAGCTTTGATATTAATGAGTTTTTTGGGTTCATTGAGAACATGGTTGTTGTTCAATAATAAAATTAATCCTCAAAAATACAACTTGCCTAATAATTCTGCACTTCCTGTATGGCTACGCAAAATGCCATAATCCCTAAAATGTTCATGCTAAATCTTACAGCATATTGCTGATTTGGCTGTATGTGTGGAATGAGATTTCGGAAAGCTTGTATCCTTTGTGTATTTGGATATTCTAGGGCTTTTTGAGTATTTAAAATAGCGCCTAGATAAGGTTGTACTTCTGCTGGTTGAAGGTGTGATTTTTGGTAATTGAGAGCGAACCCTAGTGTATGGAGGGTTTGTATCACATACTGTGTGTGTTTTTGGCATTATGTAAAATTGCTTGATTTTATTAGCCAATCGTCTAGATATGGAAAGATGTGAATGTGCTGTCTTCTTAAGTAGGCTGCTACTACTGCTAGACATTGTGAACACCCTTGGAGCTGTTATGCCAAATGGCAAAATTTTGAACTGGTATTATTTTCCTACTATGACGAACCTGAGGTATTTTCTGTGAGCTGGATGGATGGGTATATGGAAATACACATCTTTGAGGTCTAAAGCAGTCATGTAATCTTGTTTTTGTAGTAGTGGAATGACATCCTGCAGAGTTACCGTGTAAAAATGTTCTGACAGGATGTATAGATTGAGAGGTCTGAGGTCCAAGATGGGCCTGAGGGTGCCGTCTTTTTGGGGAATGAGGAAGTATAGTGAGTATACTCCTGTTCTTTGTTGAGAATCTGGAACCAATTCTATTGCTTGTTTTAGTATTAGAGATTTAACCTCTTGTAACAGAACGTTGTGTTCTGGGGACAATTTGTGGTCACGCAGTGTAATGTTTGGAGGGGTGGAGATCAATTCTAGGTAGCAGCCTTTGCAGATAATTGATAATGCCCAATTGTCTATGGTGAGATTTTGCCAAAGAAGGTGGAACTGCTGTAGTCTTCCCTCCAACAGGAGATGTGTGGGGTGGAGGGGTGGGAAGGAAGTCACTGCTTGGGTGGTGTTGTGGCTTGCTTTGAGGCTTGGAACTTGCCTCGGTTTCTAAAATATTGTCCTCTGTAGGACTCTAAAATCCCCCTCTTTGATATTGTATTTCCTGTCTCTGCTTTGCCTGGGAGGTAGAGGCTTCAGAGGATTGTGGTTTGAATCCTCCCCTAAATTGTTGCATGCAAAAGGAGCCGCTATACGGTGTTGTGTATAATGCTCCAATTGCTTTGGCAGTGTCGGAGTCTTTCCTCAGTTTTTCTATGGTCGTATCGACCTCAGGACCAAACAAATGTTTTTTGTCAAAAGGCATGTTAAGTACTGCCTGTTGAATTTCTGGTTTAAAACAAGAGGAGCGTAGCCATGCATGCCCTCTAATTGTATTGGCAGTATTGACACTCCCTGCGGCTGTATCAGCAGCATCGAGGGCAGACCTTATTTGATTATTACTTACAGCCTGTCCCTCTTCTACAACCTGTTTTGCCCTTTTTTTATGCTCTTTTGGGAGGTGCTGTCTGAGTTCTTGCATCACATCCCAATGGGCTCTATCATACCAGGCAAGAAGTGTTTGCAAATTCGCAATTCGCCATTGGTTGGCCGCCTGTGTGGCTACTCTCTTGCCAGCAGCATCATACTTCCTACTTTCTTTATCAGTAGGAGGAGCGTCTCCTGATGACTGGCTGTTAGCTCTTTTTGTAGCCGCACTGACTGCTAATGAATCCGGAGGGACCGGATGTGTGATGTAGTCTGGATCTGTAGGGGCAGGCTTGTATTTTTTGTCAATTCTAGGGGGTAATCACTCTAGCTTTGACAGGCTCATTAAAAATGTGGTCTGCATGTTTGACCATTCCAGGCATTATTGGGAGACATTGGTATCTAGAATGAGTGGAAGACTGTTGAATAAAAAAAAAAATCTTCTTCCTGGGGTTCAGAGTGCATAAGCACCCCATGGTAAGCAGTTGCTCTAGAAACTACTTGAGTGTAGTTAGTAGTGTCTTCTGGTGGAGAAGGCTTGGATGGGTCTGGATCAGGATCATTGTCTGGAATGTGATCAGGCTCATACAGATCCCCAGGGTCCACTGTATCTCCATGCGAGTATAGTCAGTGTGTTGGAGAAGGCAATGGTGGTGGACTATTTTGAGGAGGTGAAAAAAGAAAGCTGTGGGGTGTGAGGAGGAGAGACAGGGAGAGGTGGTGGTTTCTCCTTCAGTTTCCGAACCTTTGCTGATGGTTGAGCAGAGTCTAATTCCTCTTGAAAGGCCAGCTTTCTTTTAGTCTTTGAAGGAGGTACTGTTAGAATTCTGCCAGTCTCTTTATGTATATGGATTCTTGATTGCCTTTCATCCATAACCTCCAATATTGGCTCAATCTCAGTCTCTTCTTCGGAAGGTTTGTGATGTTCTTGCATGGGCTTCGAGATTTGCTTAAGTTTACTTGAAAGTCCTTGTTCCTCTGTGTATGAGGATTTTTTCGGTTCTGACGTTTGAATCTTATTCGGTCCTGAAAAAGAAGTCTGCTGTTTCGGCTCCGAAACAGGACGTAAAATTTTCAACTCCGAAGAGTGAGGACGCTTACTGGAGTCCGAGGTGGACGTTTTAACCGACCTGCTCAACTCCGATGTGGACGGATGAGTGGCTTTTTTCAGCGTTGATCCGAAAGGTCAGTCGCCGACAGTCTTTTTTCGGGCCGAACCATGGCCTTCCGTCAGTGGTGTACCCAAGGCCTTTGATAGTTTTTTATACAGGGAGTGCAGAATTATTAGGCAAATGAGTATTTTGACCACATCATCCTCTTTATGCATGTTGTCTTACTCCAAGCTCTATAGGCTCGAAAGCCTACTACCAATTAAGCATATTAGGTGATGTGCATCTCTGTAATGAGAAGGGGTGTGGTCTAATGACATCAACACCCTATATCAGGTGTGCATAATTATTAGGCAACTTCCTTTCCTTTGGCAAAATGGGTCAAAAGAAGGACTTGACAGGCTCAGAAAAGTCAAAAATAGTGAGATATCTTGCAGAGGGATGCAGCACTCTTAAAATTGCAAAGCTTCTGAAGCGTGATCATCGAACAATCAAGCGTTTCATTCAAAATAGTCAACAGGGTCGCAAGAAGCGTGTGGAAAAACCAAGGCGCAAAATAACTGCCCATGAACTGAGAAAAGTCAAGCGTGCAGCTGCCACGATGCCACTTGCCACCAGTTTGGCCATATTTCAGAGCTGCAACATCACTGGAGTGCCCAAAAGCACAAGGTGTGCAATACTCAGAGACATGGCCAAGGTAAGAAAGGCTGAAAGACGACCACCACTGAACAAGACACACAAGCTGAAACGTCAAGACTGGGCCAAGAAATATCTCAAGTCTGATTTTTCTAAGGTTTTATGGACTGATGAAATGAGAGTGAGTCTTGATGGGCCAGATGGATGGGCCCGTGGCTGGATTGGTAAAGGGCAGAGAGCTCCAGTCCGACTCAGACGCCAGCAAGGTGGAGGTGGAGTACTGGTTTGGGCTGGTATCATCAAAGATGAGCTTGTGGGGCCTTTTCGGGTTGAGGATGGAGTCAAGCTCAACTCCCAGTCCTACTGCCAGTTCCTGGAAGACACCTTCTTCAAGCAGTGGTACAGGAAGAAGTCTGCATCCTTTAAGAAAAACATGGTTTTCATGCAGGACAATGCTCCATCACACGCGTCCAAGTACTCCACAGCGTGGCTGGCAAAAAAGGGTATAAAAGAAGGAAATCTAATGACATGGCCTCCTTGTTCACCTGATCTGAACCCCATTGAGAACCTGTGGTCCATCATCAAATGTGAGATTTACAAGGAGGGAAAACAGTACACCTCTCTGAACAATGTCTAGGAGGCTGTGGTTGCTGCTGCACGCAATGTTGATGGTGAACAGATCAAAACACTGACAGAATCCATGGATGGCAGGCTTTTGAGTGTCCTTGCAAAGAAAGGTGGCTATATTGGTCACTGATTTGTTTTTGTTTTGTTTTTGAATGTCAGAAATGTATATTTGTGAATGTTGAGATGTTATATTGGTTTCACTGGTAATAATAAATAATTGAAATGGGTATATATTTTCTTTTGTTAAGTTGCCTAATAATTATGCACAGTATTAGTCACCTGCACACACAGATATCCCCCTAACATAGCTAAAACTAAAAACAAACTAAAAACTACTTCCAAAAATATTCAGCTTTGATATTAATGAGTTTTTTTGGTTCATTGAGAACATGGTTGTTGTTCAATAATAAAATTAATCCTCAAAAATACAACTTGCCTAATAATTCTGCACTCCCTGTATATGGGCATAGGGTCAGACGTACTCACGTGCTGGCCAGCAGTGATGGGTCTATCATCTTCCGATTCTTGCTCGGAGTCAGTGTCTCGGATGGAGGCTGTTGTCTGCGCCTGCTTTTCCTCCATGACATCGAGATGTTCAGTGCTTTTCAACGCCATTTCTAGTCTTCGGGCCCTGCGATCTCTCAAGGTCTTCTCTGATCGAAATGATCGACAGACTTCGCAATCTTCTTCTCGATGGTCCGGAGAAAGGCACAAATTACAAACCAGATGTTGGTCCAGGGGTGTGGAATTTATTAAAATATCTACTTGTCCAGGGGACAGGTTGCTTCTCAAATCTACTTGTCCTGTAAAAAGATCTACTTGTCCCTTTGGTGCCATGTAGTGTGGCGACAAATTATGGCAGCAATTAATAGCCTCTCTGATTATGCCAGGGCTACTACCATAGTAGGGCTTGAATACTTGGAGTTTCAATCCCTACTGTAGCAATTTCCTTATTTTGCCACCTTTCTGCAGATCTGCATACTGGGGCTGAAGGAAGCAGTAAGCAATAGTTTCAGGGCTGGAATGCCTTTGAGTCCGCAAACCTACTAACCTGCATGTTTTAAAGATTTTTACCAGCTTCTCTCTAATATTTTCCCATAATAAGAAAGGTTGGACATTTACTCCTGATAATGGCAGAATTAGAACTTCTTCCAGGGTTGGGAAGAAAGTGGCTGGAGGGAAAATGAACTTGCAAATGCTCAATAGATTTTCACATGAGCAAATCTACACATCGTATTTACCCATGCTAAAATACAGTTCACAAATATTTTATAGGGGTACGACATATACCATGGGTGCACTTTTGTGACTTTCTTTAAGAATTTGGGGCCACATGTAGGTAGGTTCAGATTTGTGACCTGCAAATTGCGAGTCGCAAATCCGAATGTAGGATGGTGTCCTTGACACCATCTGTGATTCGCAAGGGCTTCGCAAATGCCCACCTCATGAATAATCATGAGGTGGGTCGCAATTTGCGACCTCCTCGCGAATGGTGGCCTGCTGGAGACAGCAGACCACCATGTCTGTGACTGCTTTTCAATAAAGCAGTTTTTTTTGTTTTGTTTTTGTAATGCAGCCCGTTTTCCTTAAAGGAAAACGAGATGCATAACAAAAACGAAAAATGAAACGTTTTCGTTTCATTTTTTCAGAGCAGGCAGTGGTCCGCAGGACCACTGCCTGCTCTGAAAAAATGTTTACAGTGACATTCACAATGGGGAAGGGGTCCCATGGGGATCCCTTCCCTTTTGCGAAAGTGTTAGCACCCATTTGAAATGGGTGCAAACTGCGATTGGTTTGCGTTCGCGGTCACAAAACAATCCTGCATTGCACTGCGAGTTGCAATTAGGAAGGGAACACCCCTTACTAATTGCGAGTCGCAAGCCCGTTTTGTGATTCGGTAACCAGGTTACTGAATCGCAAAACTGGGTTTGTGCATCGCAATGTGCTTTTTGCATGTCGCAAACAGCGAAAGTCGCTGTTTGCGACATGCAAAAAGCTACCTACATGTGGGTCTTGGTCCCTAATTAGGTCTGGTGTTAACAAAGACATTTTGTTTTTATTAAACTTCTATTTCTCTCTCTTTCGGCTGGCTTTACTGTGAGCGATCCCATTCTGCTCTTCCACAAGGAGCATATTGCCACACAAAGTAGTTTTGTTCAGTGTCAGGAAATACAGTGGCAATGAGTGACGTAACGAAACTGGAGGGTGCCCCTTTGCAAAGAACATGGAGGAGACCCCTCTCCAGACTCACTCAGGGCAGGTGCTGTGCTGGAGGGGCACCCCGGAGGGCGGCTGCGGGGCCTTTGTTATGCCGCTGGTGGCAACGTGTGCTTTAAGAGTTCAAAAACGTTTTGGGGGGGTTTTGCCAATGTTTGTTACAATGTTGAGGGCCTGGTAGCTCCCACAACAATAAAGTGTTACAAAAGCCATGTCAAAACAAGACACGCATTGATGAAACTAAAAGACTTATAAAAATATGTCAGATCAGTTGGCTTTGTCAGTGTTTGTTTATTTTCATGCTTCCCATAATCGTGTTGAAAATGGTTACACTGATTTTCCATTAGAAATATTTTTGGGAAATACTAGCATGCATCAACACATTTTACTAAATGACACTTCATTTGCATATAATCAGAGAGCATTCTGGGAGCATTATACTTAGCCTCTTAGCCTAAACTTTTCAAACATGTGTGTACACTTTTTTTTTTTTTTGTACTGGAACCAACGTCACTAGTGAAGTGTGACCTTAAAACATGTATTTACAGCACTCACCCTAATAATGAAGGCTTTCAAATAATGAACCATAAATACAAGTTCGAACAGCATTATCTTTTGGAAACCCATTACCTCAAATGCAGAGAATTCCACTCTCTGTAAACAGGCAGCCAAAAGGGTTTGTAGGTTGGGCCTACTTGTCCCAAGGACAAAGTAAACATAAAAACTTGTTGCCCTTGACCCCAAACAAGATGTCCCGGGCGTCGGGCGATAGGAATTCCACATCCCTGTGGTCTGTATATGGGAACTTTGCGTGGCACCGGGGGCAAAATCAAAATGGAGTCCGATCCATCAGGCTGCCACGTGGTAGGCCCAAACAGACAAGAGTCGGGCACACGCACCCCAAAGGGCGAAATGAAGATTCCAACGGTACTACCGGTTCGATGCTAGATGGAAAACGCGATCGAAACAATACTGACGATTAAATAGGTTTTCTAAGGTTTTCCAATTTGAAATCTTTGGAGTGAGAGGAAACACGTCCGAACCAGACAGCGGAAGGAAAACAATCTAACAATGGAGTTGATGCCCATGCGCACTGTAACCGAGAGGAGGAGTCACTCGATCCTGTGACTCCGAAAAGGCTTCTTTGAAGAAAACCAACTTGTAACACTCCAAGCCAAACACTAGATGTTGGAAGAGATATGAGCCCAACACTAGATGTTGGAAGAGATATGCATAGCATGTGTATCTGCAGCCACACATGCCATTGAACATACATATATACAAATATAAACTTCAACACATTGCGTGGTCTACTTACGCCATTGATTTGAGCGGGTCGGCTTCCACGTGTGCAATGGGGCACACGGACGCTCCTGTTTGAGCATAGGAGCTTTGGCGTACCAGACTTTTATCTTAACTATCTAGTCGCCCAGGTGCACTTTGTTATGGTGATAGTACCAATAATATGCAGTGTTCAATCCCTTAGACCGGAGAAATCACAGATCCCCTCTGCATCCCTTCTGGTCCTACTACCTCAGAGCCTACTGAGAAATCCAGCCAAAATACAGATGCTCCCCACAACCTGCTGGGCACGGACTAAACTACTATGGTACCTGGGCTATGACACCCTTTATTCACCACACGCCCCCCCATATCCAACAATCCATGGCTCCTGTTCACTTGTGAACCATTGACTCAGCATACTCTTGCAACCCTCCAATTATACACTGCTGGGGACCTGTTTACTACTTCATGCTCCGCTCAGTCACGAATGTGATCGAGGGGCATCACTCCTCATCTACGGACAGATTCATCCTGCATAGACTACACACTACATTACCCACATACTCTGCGCAACCAAACCCCCCCCCCCCGCCCTCCCCCACCACCACCACCACCAAAGCAGTCCCCAATCATGGCTTCTGACTGCACGCATTTAATTTCGGGACTGTACCATGCCTCCCTGCAGCTCAGACCTCTGAGACGGAAAAGTTAAGGACCGCCTGGGAGAGGGATCTGGGATCCTCCTTGCCAGACAAAACATGGTGGTATTGCAGCCAATAGGTCAAACTGGTGTCCAATAACTATTGTCATAAACTGCTACATTTTAAATTCTTACATCGAGCTTGGACCACCTCACATGCTGTTTTTAAGCTAGACCCTACATGGTCTCACCATAGCCCTAAGTGCAATGCTGAACATGCAGACTTTTTACACTTGGCCTAGTCCTGCCGCATTATTTTTGCATACTGGGGTGACATTCTCCGTCTTGTTTCGCATGATCGACCAAGAGATTACATCTAATCCTCTCCAAGCTTGGTTGGGTTATGTTAAAACATTACCAACATCCGTTTGGTGCTTTGCTGCTACAGCACGGCTGCTAGCCATGCACCAGATTGCCCTACACTGGACCAGTGGTGTCAGCCCCGCGGAGGACGCCTGGCTGTGAGATCTCACTTACTGTGACACCAACAGTGAATTCTACGCCTCTCTGCAACCACTGACTTCCTGTCTGAAGGATATATGGCAACCTCATAGGACATCTGTCCAAACTCAGGTGCCCGTCCCCCCTACTGCAGACAATGCACACTCTCCAACAGACTGCAACCTTTCATTGCCCCCTGGAGATCCTTACAGCACTATGCCATGCGCTATGTAATGTAGTATGCCACGGTTTCCCATTGAATTGCATTTGGTTTGGATTACTGTAACTGACTGAATATTGTGCTCTTGCTCATATTTGTGTGTTCATGCTCTGTGTGATGCCATTTTTTTCCACATCACAATCAGAAATAGTTTTTTTTTTTTTTTAAATGAGGCTAATTAGGCAAATCTCATTTAAAATAAACGTTTCTAGCTTTGTTTATTTAATATACAAACACATTTCTATCAGATAATTACTGGCTTTGGTTGATCACTTATTTGGTAAAAATGTTTCCAATAATGCAGTTTTTAAAAAAAGAAATCAAATTATTCACGTCTTCCAGAGTGCGCAGAAAAACAAAATAAATATTCAGGAGTTTCTATATGGAACTGTAGCAAACAATTTAAACCCAGGCTCCACTGTGCATTCATACTGACAGCAGCATACAGCCACCAGAATACTGAGGAAAAATGCAGAAAAAGGATGCCACATCCCCAGTGAACGGGCTTGAATGCCCTCCCCAGCTCCTTAATGATATCAAAGCATATATAGATGCCTACTGAGCAATGGCATGCACCTTAGTATTAGTTATCCTGGCAACAATTAAGCCTGGAGCCTAAACTGCTCATCTTGTAGGAAAATTGGTTCTAACCTGTGTAAACTTCAATTTATTTTAAAACATAATCTTCAGTATTTGAATCTCTGTTGTGTGATGTGCTTAACTAATGGAGTCTCACACACTGCAAATGCTGTTTAAACTGGATTATGAGCTGCGATCTGCTGTGCCCTGGTTTTAATACATCTAAGGGGCTTTTGATAGGTTGCAAGGAGCAAACACACACAGAGGTTGTGCAATATACATGTTGTAAGCATGTATTATGTTAAGCATTGAGCACACCTGCAGTGTTTTACAGTATTATGGCACAAATCTATTTAGAATCCCTATGTGCATGGTGCACTAGATGGCGTAGGAAGAATCTGCCAGACAGGAAAGTCGAATATAGGAACATCCGTCATGTCTTTCGAAGTGCAGAAACAGATCCTGTACTCTCCCAACTTCATTCTTCCCCAGAGTTGCTACCACCTACAGACAAAGGTAGCCAAGTGAGGACACAGGGGTGTGGAATTTATTAAAATATCTACTTGTCCACGGGACAGGTTGCTTCTCAAATCTACTTGTCCTGTAAAAAGATCTACTTGTCCCTTTGGTGCCATGTAGTGTGGCGACAAATTATGGCAGCAACCTCATTATGTAAGAGCTCTTATAATAGCCTCTCTGATTATGCCAGGGCTACTACCATAGTAGGGCTTGAATACTTGCAGTTTCAATCCCTACTGTAGCAATTTCCTTATTTTTCCACCTTTCTGCAGATCTGCGTACTGGGGCTGGAGGAAGCAGTAAGCAATAGTTCCAGGGCTGGAATGCCTTTGAGTCTGCAAACCTACTAACCTGGATGTTTTAAAGATTTTCACCAGCTTCTCTCTAATATTTTCCCATAATAAGAAAGGTTGGACATTTACTCCTGACAATGGCAGAATTAGAACTTCTTCCAGGGTTGGGAAGAAAGTGGCTGGAGGGAAAATGAACTTGCAAATGCTCAATAGATTTTCACATGAGCAAATCTACACATGCGTATTTACTCATGCTAAAATACAGTTCACAAATATTTTATATGGGTACCACATATACCATGGGTGCACTTCTGTGACTTTCTTTAAGAATTTTGGGCCACATGTAGGTAGGTTCAGATTTGCGACCCGCAAATTGCAAGTCGCAAATCTGAATGTAGGATGGTGTCCCTGACACCATCTGTGATTCGCAAGGGCTTCACAAATGCACACCTCATGAATAATCATGAGGTGGGTCGCAATTTGCGACCCCCCTTGCGAATGGCGGCCTCACAGGGATGGTGGCCTGCTGGAGACAGCAGACCAACATGTCTGTGACTGCTTTTCAATAAAGCAGTTTTTTTTGTTTTTGTAATGCAGCCCATTTTCCTTAAAGGAAAACGAGATGCATTACAAAAACGAAAAATGAAACGTTTTTGTTTCATTTTTTCAGAGCAGTCAGTGGTCCTGGGGACCACTGCCTGCTCTGAAAAAATGTTTACAGTTACATTCACAATGGGGAAGGGGTCCCCCCTTTTGTGAAAGTGTTAGCACCCATTTGAAATGGGTGCAAACTGCGATTGGTTTGCACCAGCGTTCGCAAAACAATCCTACATTGCACTGCGAGTCGCAATTAGGAAGGGGACACTCCTTCCTAATTGCGAGTCGCAAACCTGTTTTGCGATTCGGTAACCAGGTTACCGAATTGCAAAACTGGGTTTGTGCATCGCAATGTGCTTTTTGCACGTCGCAAACAGCGAAAGTCGCTGTTTGCGACATGCAAAAAGCTACCTACATGTGGGTCTTGGTCCCTAATTAGGTCTGGTGTTAAAGACATTTTGTTTTTATTAAACTTCTATTTCTCTCTCTTTCGGCTGGCTTTACTGTGAGTGATCGCATTCTTCTCTTCCACAAGGAGCATATTGGCACACAAAGTAGTTTTGTTCAGTGTCAGGAACTACAGTGGCAATCAGTGACGTAACGAAACTGGAGGGTGCCCCTTTGCAAAGAACATGGAGGAACCCCCTCTCCAGACTCACTCAGGGCAGGTGCTGTGCTGAAGGGGCCCCCTGGAGGGCGGCTGCGGGGCCTTTGTTATGCCACTGGTGGCAACGTGTGCTTTTAGAGTTCAAAAACGTTTTGGGGGGGTTTTGCCAGTGTTTGTTACAATGTTGAGGGCCTGGTAGCTCCCACAACAAAGTGTTACAAAAGCCATGTCAAAACAAGACACGCATTGATGAAACTAAAAGACTTATAAAAATATGTAAGATCAGTTGGCTTTGTCAGTGTTTGTTTATTTTCATGCTTCCCATAATCGTGTTGAAAATGGTTACACTGATTTTCCATTAGAAATATTTTTGGGAAATACTAGCATGCATCAAAACATTTTACTAAATGACACTTCATTTGCATCTAATCAGAGAGCATTCTGGGAGCATTATACTTAGCCTCATAGCCTAAACTTTTCAAACATGTGTATACACGTTTTATTTTTTTGTACTGGAACCATTGTCAGTAGTGAAGTGTGACCTTAAAACATTTATTTACAGCACTCACCCTAATAATGAAAGTTTTCAAATAATGAACCGTAAATACAAGTTTGAATAGCATTATCTTTTGGAAACACATTACCTCAACTGTAGAGAGTTCCACTCTCTGTAAACAGGCAAGGACAAAGTAAACATAAAAACTTGTTGCCCTTGACCCCAAACAAGATGTCCCGGGCGTTGGGCGATAGGAATTCCACATCCCTGGGACACCTCTCCCATTTTATGCCTTTGTTTTGTGTCTCTCTGACAGGAAACTGTCAGTCCCATCCCTCTCTTCCTTCCTTTTAATAACATTGGACAAAACTGTTGCTTGTCTGGGAGAGATTAACAAAAATGTCATGAAACTGCCTTTAACTGGTCCCAGAGGTGGAACAGTGGATACGCACTGTGATCAACAACAATCATTTGAATTCTGGGTAGCAGTCCACGTCAGGGTGCCAGTGTTCTCAAGGACCAGTGCCAAGATATACTGAGCAGAGTTGGGGGTATTTCTTGGACATCTGAGAGGCATGATCCTGGACTGCTGCTTGCTTTCAAGGTGGGAACAACCCAGATAAGACCCAAGCGCTAGGCAAGCCAAAGACTGCCTAGACAAATGGGATAGCTGAACTGTACTCCCGCGAATTCTCACTTGTGGAGTGAACAGGCTACCTACCTAGTGACTTAGAAGCTGCACAAGGGACTCTAGTCCTAATATTGCTGAATCTATCTTGAGGGAAGAGGCCAACGCGGTGTGAAAAGAAGTGGTGCCTGGTTGCCCTGGAGAGTGCCCAAGGGGAGCCCATCTATACAGAAGGACAAAAGGAGAAGATCAGCCAATTCTGTCAATCAGGAGGGCCTTGAAAAGTGGTACTGGTGGTCTGAGATCACCACCAGGATTAAGGGGCTCAAAACCAAATGGGAACTTGAGCACTGGAGAATGAGGTTATCTATAAAGATGAACAAGTAATAGATAATTGGTAATATTCCTAGTGGATACACTACCTTCCGGCAGACCATTCACTTTATGAATATGCACCAAAACTGGTCTGTAATCCATGAACTCAACTCAAGCCTGGGTGCACTGGTCTACAGAAGACTTTGGTTACCCTGGTTTGCATAGGAGGCTGCATGCTGCTGGCTTCCATGTTGGTGGCTGGAGGCAGAGACCTCTGGAAAACGTTCCCCTAGCAATTACTCTCTAGCATGAGCAGAGGTGCCTGCCAGATATGTCTCTGGAGTATATTAGGTGCTCCCTGTAGCACCTGGTACTGTTTACATGCCATATTAAGCCCAGCGGGGAGGAACCAAAATAGCATCAATGGCAGTGGGATGGGAATATTTGCTGCATAGTAAATGGATGACTTTCTTATGGCCCAGTACACACAAAATCCTGCATGCATACAGAGACGTGAGGTAAAGAAGGATGCCAAGATCATACTCCTTAGACAGCACAAGAATACTTTGTCTCTCCGGGAGATGTAGATGGACAGTGGTGACAGCATACAGTCTTTGAATCCATAGTGTAAGGACAGGTTTGTTTTACTACTGTCACAGCACCCATTTAAAAGGCTTCTATTTATATTGTCTGCTTGCCTGCTGATTCCAATTTCAAAGTTTATTGATACATCCTAAAATGTAATTTCATCATCAAAACATACACAATATCAAAAATAAAACCTAAAAAGCATAACGGTTAATCATAATGAAGTGAAAACCCCAAGATTTCAACAAATACAAGAATAATACAATGAAGAAGTTAGTAACAGCCAGCGTGGATGATCTCAAAATATACTGTTTCTCTAAGATTGAGCTAACAATTTTTTGTCTAATAGACCATGCCGCATAGAGAAATTTAGATACAACCACCACAACCACAGCTGAAGAATCAGTTTTACAGATCCTAAGGGCTTGTATTTAGTTTGTCAGACCAAGGTACCTACATAGGGGAGAAATCCACCTGCTTTGCATATTTTGGGCAGAAAAGCATCGAGTGTTCATCCGTTTCATCCAGAAGAACACAAGAAAAAACAGCATAAGTGCTCAGGCTTCACACCGTCCCATATTGAAATCGTAACAGCAATTGGAAGGGGCCCATATCCTAACTGCAAAACAAGGACTGGGCATGCATAGGACAACTATAATTTAAAGCTTCCTCTGTCTGGTGCACTGATTGTTGCAATAAAAAGCATCTTGTAAAGCTGTCCGTGCTGCTTAACAATTCATTGTGGGCAGCAGCTCTCTCCCAAAATCGTTTTTTAACAATTGAGCTTGCACTGACATGGACATATGATGGCTCTTCCCAAAAACTGGCTATCTCTAAGTCTGGCCATGCTTTTTTTTTCCTTTTTGAAACATAAGTCAACCACTTAATCTACTTACAAGATGGCAATTTTATGATATCATTAAGTCCCTCTCATTAGTAGTGTAATTCACTAGTAACACAAATATGCACCCAATAGAGGGGTGACCTGAAAGCATCCAACCCAGTATCTGGGTTAATGCCCAGGTCTAATGTTAGTGGCACTTAGGGCGTTCCCCCTCCCTAAACCAGTTAGGGCTCTGATAACTTTATTTTCAGTGGTGCCCAAGGTAACCCGTATTACAAAAGTCCTCTAGTTCAGAGCGATATAGTGCTGCACCCCTTACTTGCATCTTGTAAATTTCCATTGCTGGAAAGATTGGAAACTAAGAAGCCGTTTTCGCAAATGAGAACTGCCCCAGCACTGTGAGTTATCAAATGTGAGCTTTTAAGGATCAGTGGGGCCCAGGAACCAGAACCAGCCAGGAGACTCCCTAAGTAGTCAAATTTCCTCACCCTTTCCAGTACTTTCTTACCGACATTTACAGCACCCTTTTCTTCCTAGAGTATGTCATCTGTTTAGTTTCATAACCATATTCAGAGCATAATAGGGTAGAACTGTCCACAAGATTTTGAAGACCCACCTTACTTTTGGCTAATAAGAGGGTTTCCTCTGCAAAGAAGAGCCAGGATATTCAGTCCTGCCAGGATAGTGGAGTCACTGACACAAATGAACAAATACTTGACAATTGTTACTGAAGAGGAAAAAGAGGTAGTGCCAGGACACAGCCCTGGCGCACACCCTTTTCAATGGGAATTGTCTGGAATAGTGGTCCTTTTGTGCCACATCAAACCTTAACAAAATTTTCTTCATGGAGGTGTATGATGATGTTTAACCCCTTCGCTGCCAGGCCTTTTCCCCCTCCTGTGCCGAGCCTTTTTTTGGCTATTTAGAGCAGTTCGCGCTTAGGCCCTCATAACTTTTTGTTCACATAAGCTACCCCACGCCAAATTTGCGTCCTTTTTTTCAACATCCTAGGGATTCTAGAGGTATCCAGACTTTGTGGGTTCCCCAGAAGGAGGCCAAGAAATTAGCCAAAAAACAGTGAAAATTTAGTTTTTTTTCAAAAAAATGGGAAAAATGGGCTGCAGAAGAAGGCTTGTGTTTTTTCCCTGAAAAGTGCATCAAAAAAGGGTTTGCGGTGATAAAATCACCAGCTTCCCAGCTTTCAGGAACAGGCAGACTTGAATCAGAAAACCCAATTTTTCAACACAATTTTGGCATTTTACTGGATATACCCCATTTTTACAATTTTTTTGTGCTTTCAGCCTCCTTCCAGTCAGTGACAGAAATGGGCATGAAACCAACGCTGGATCCCAGAAACCGCAACATTTCTGAAAAGTAGACAAAATTCTGAATTTAGCAAGGGGTAATTTGTGTAGATCCTACTAGGGTTTCCTACAGAAAATAACAACTGAAAAAGAAAAATATTGAAATTGAGGTGAAAAAAACATCAATTTTTCTCTAACTTTTTCCTGCAATGTCAGATTTTCGAAAGCAATATACCGTTACGTCTGCTGGACTCTTCTGGTTGCGGGGATATATAGGGCTTGTAGGTTCATCAAGAACTCTAGGTACCCAGAGCCAATAAATAACCTGCACCCTGCAGTGGGTTTTCATTCTATGCCGGGTATACAGCAATTCATTTGCTGAATTATGAAGAGTAAAAAATAGCTATCAAGAAAACCTTTGTATTTCCAAATGGGCACAAGATAAGGTGTTGAGAAGCAGTGGTTATTTGCACATCTCTGAATTCCGGGGTGCCCATACTAGCATGTGAATTACAGGGCATTTCTCAAATCGACGTCTTTTTTACACACACTCTTACATTTGGAAGGGAAAAATGTAGAGAAAGACAAGGGGCAATAACACTTGTTTTGCTATTCTATGTTCCCCCAAGTCTCCTGATAAAAATGATACCTCACTTGTGTGGGTAGGCCTAGCGCCTGTGACAGGATATGCCCCAAAACACAACGTGGACACATCACAGAAAACAGAGCTGTTTTTAGCAAAGTGCCTACCTGTAGATTTTGGCCTGTAGCTCAGCCGCCACCTAGGGAAACCTACCAAACCTGTGCATTTCGGAAAACTAGAGACCTAGGGGAATCCAAGATGGGGTGACTTGTGTGGCTCGAACCAGGTTCTGTTACTCAGAATCCTTTGCAAACCTCAAAATTTGGCTAAAAAAAACACATGTTCCTCACATTTCTGTGGCAGAAAGTTCTGGAATCTGAGAGGAGCCACAAACTTCCTTCCACCCAGCGTTCCCCCACGTCTCCCGTTAAAAATGATACCTCACTTGTGTGGGTAGGCCTAGCGCCCGCGACAGGAAACGCCCCAAAGCGCAACGTGGACACAGCCAAATTGGTGAAGGAAAACAGAGGTGTTTTTTGCAAAGTGCCTACCTGTAGATTTTGGCCTGTAGCTCAGGGGCCACCTAGGGAAACCTACCAAACCTGTGCATTTCTGAAAACTAGAGACCTAGGGGAATCCAAGATGGGGTGACTTGTGTGGCTCGGACCAGGTTCTGTTACCCAGAATCCTTTGCAAACCTCAAAATTTGGCTAAAAAAACACATGTTCCTCACATTTCTGTGGCAGAAAGTTCTGGAATCTGAGGGGAGCCACAAATTTCCTCCCACCCAGCGTTCCCCCACGTCTCCCGATAAAAATGATACCTCACTTGTGTGGGTAGGCCTAGCGCCCGCAACAGGAAACACCCCAAAGCGCAACGTGGACACAGTCAAATTTTTGAAGGAAAACAGAGGTGTTTTTTGCAAAGTGCCTACCTGTAGATTTTGGCCTGTAGCTCAGCCGCCACCTAGGGAAACCTACCAAACCTGTGCATTTCTGAAAACTAGAGACCTAGGGGAATCCAAGATGGGGTGACTTGTGTGGCTCGGACCAGGTTCTGTTACCCAGAATCCTTTGCAAACCTCAAAATTTGGCTAAAAAAACACATGTTCCTCACATTTCTGTGGCAGAAAGTTCTGGAATCTGAGAGGAGCCACAAATTTCCTCCCACCCAGCGTTCCCCCACGTCTCCCGATAAAAATGATACCTCACTTGTGTGGGTAGGCCTAGCGCTCGCGACAGGAAACGGCCCAAAACACAACGTGGACACATCAAATTTTTTCATAGAAAACAGTGCCTACCTGTGGATTTTGGCCTCTAGCTCAGCCGGCACCTGGGGAAACCTAGCAAACCAGCGCATTTTTGAAAACTACAGACCTAGGGGAATCCAAGATGGGGTGATTTGCGGGGCTCTGACCAGGTTCTGTTACCCAGAATCCTTTGCAAACATCAATATTTGGCCAAAAAAACACTTTTTCCTCTCATTTCGGTGACAGAAAGTTCTGGAATCTGAGAGGAGCCACAAATTTCCTTCCACCCAGCGTTCCCCTAAGACTCTCCATAAAAATGGTACCTCACATGTGTGGGTAGGCCTAGCGCCCACGAAAGGAAAAAGCCCAAAACACAACGTGGACACAACATATGTTTTCACAGAAAACAGAGGTGTTTTTTTGCAAAGTGCCTACCTGTGGATTTTGACCTCTAGCTCAGCCGGCCCTGGGGGGGGGGAGGGGGGGGGGGGGGGGAATGCCCTAAAATAAATTTGACCCCCCACCCCCCCAAACTCCCCCTGCCCAGGAGCGACCCTTGCCTACGGGGTCGCTCCCCCTGCGTGACATTGGCGCCAAAAAACAAATCCCCGGTGCCTAGTGGTTTCTGCCCCTTGGGGCAGATTGACCTAAAATCGACCAATCTGCCCCCAAGGGCGGCAGAAATGGTCTAAATACAGTTTGCCCCCCAGGGAGCGACCCTTGCCTGATGGGTCGCTCCCCATCTCTAAAAGAAAAAAAACACAAAAAAAATTTGCCCTGGCGCCTAGAGGTTTCTGCCCCCCCCATCGGCCTAATAATAGGCCGACCTGCCCCCAGGGGGGGCAGAAATGGCCTAAAAATAAATTTGCATCCCCAACCCCCACCCCCCCACCAGGAGCGACCCTTGCCTACGGGGTCGCTCCCCCTGCGTGACATTGGCGCCAAACAACAAATCCCCGGTGCCTAGTGGTTTCTGCCCCCTTGGGGGCAGATTGCCCTAAAATCGACCGAAATGGTCTAAATACAGTTTGCCCCCCAGGGAGCGACCCTTGTCTGATGGGTCGCTCCCCATCTCTAAAAAAACAAACAAACAAACAAAAACAAAAAACAAAAAAAAAATTGCCCTGGCAACAAGAGGTTTCTGCCCCCCCCAGGGGGGGGAGAAATGGCCTAAAATAAATTCCACCCCCACCCCCCCCAAACCCCTCCGGGAGCGACCCTTGCCTACGGGGTCGCTCCCCCTGCGTGACATTGGCGCCAAAACAACAAATCCCCGGTGCCTAGTGGTTTCTGCCCCCTTGGGGGCAGATTGACCTAAAATCGACCAATCTGCCCCCAAAGAGGGCAGAAATGGTCTAAATACAGTTTGCCCCCCAGGGGAGCGACCCTTGCCTGATGGGTCGCTCCCCATCTCTAAAAAAACAAACATCCCAAAAAAAAAAAAACACAAAAAAAATTTGCCCTGGCGCCTAGAGGTTTCTGCACCCACCTTGGTGGCAGATCGGCCTAATAGGCCGATCTGCCCCCAGGGGGGGCAGAAATGGCCTAAAATAAATTTGCATCCCCAACCCCCACCAGGAGCGACCCTTGCCTACGGGGTCGCTCCCCCTGCGTGACATTGGCGCCAAAAAAACAAATCCCCGGTGCCTAGTGGTTTCTGTCCCCTTGGGGGCAGATTGCCCTAAAATCGACCAATCTGCCCCCAAGGGGGGCAGAAATGCTCTAAATACAGTTTGCCCCCCAGGGGAGCGACCCTTGTCTGATGGGTCGCTCCCCATCTCTAAAAAAACAAACAAACAAAAAAAAACACACAAAAAACTAATTTGCCCTGGCGCCTACAGGTTTCTGCCCCCGGGGGGGGGGGGACAGAAATGGCCTAAAATAAATTTGCCCCCCCAACCCCCACCCCACACCCGGGAGCGACCCTTGCCTACGGGGTCGCTCCCCCTGCGTGACATTGGCGCCAAAAAACAAATCCCCGGTGCCTAGTGGTTTCTGCCCCCTTGGGGGCAGATTGACCTAAAATCGACCAATCTGCCCCCCAGGGGGGCAGAAATGCTCTTAAATACAGTTTGCCCCCCAGGGGAGCGACCCTTG